>NW_024412403.1:2879849-2888616 GCF_014898765.1 Herpailurus yagouaroundi | reverse complement strand
AGCGTCCGACTTCAGCCAGGTCACGATCTCGCGGTCCGTGAGTTCGAGCCCCGCGTCGGGCTCTGGGCTGATGGCTCAGAGCCTGGAGCCTGCTTCCGATTCTGTGTCTCCCTCTCTCTCTGCCCCTCCCCCGTTCATGCTCTGTCTCTCTCTGTCCCAAAAATAAATAAATGTTGAAAAAAAAAATTAAAAAAAAAAATTCTGATCAAAGCTAATAGTCCCACGATGGGGGAATCGTTCTAAGAAGAAAAGGTTTGAGGGCGTGGACAGTTGCCCCATACTCAGCCGTCAAAACCCGCTTCGTGGAATCCCTCCCTCTGCCCGAGAACCACACCCGATCGCTGTCGGGCGTGTGATTAAGTCAAAGAATGTTAGCTTCACACCTGCATTCGGGCGGAGGACATCTTTCAGGCCCTGCAGGGCAGAAACGGCTCCCCAAGATGGAAGCCGCTGTCCTTGGCCCTGAGGGGGAGCGAGGGGGCCCAGCCCTCAGAGAGGACAGGCAGGCTGGTCCACGTAGAACAGCACAGTAGGCCGTGGTCACCGCTGTTATTTCGACAGCCCCCACCTCCCCGCTCCTGCTTCCCCCCGCCCCGGAGACACCAGGGGCTCCCGGGGCAGCAGCCACATCGCCATTCCTCTGGCATCTAGAGGCCGCCGGGCCCACAGGATGGCAGGATGGTGGCCGTGGACACGAGCCAGGCCTCTGGGCCAGAGTGCCACAGAATTGCGTGGCCGCCCAGGAGCAGGGCCAGGGCTCGGTGCACACGGGCCCTCCAGCCGACCGGCCGTACCCACCTGATGTATCTGCATGCGGGAAACGTTCCTCTCCTCTACCCAGCCCCCTCCTTTCTGGAAGGGCTCTCTGTGCCCCCGGAAGCCTCCGGCAACAACCCCCTGCCCGGCCTGAGGCTCTGAGTCCATCCGTGCCGTCCTTAAATGAGGCCCCGACGGCCAGGTTGTAGGTTTTGCAGAGAATCTCCCACAGCTTTCCTCCTGGAGTCTGTCTCTTTCACGTAGGAGGATGCCGGGGGGCTGAGGCTGCCCCTCCTGAGGGCAGGGTCGGGTCAGGGTCAGCCCTGGACCAGCGACGGCAGAGGGCACAGCACGGTGCCGAGCGGAGAACCTCGTGAGCATTGCACAGAAGCTCCGTGGGGGAGAGGCAGCGAGGTGGACCTGGGGGCGGAGACGGGAGGACAGGAGGGCAGCCTGGAGGTGGCCTGCAGGCACCAGGCCAGGAGGCTCACGCACACCCCTCCGCCATGCCCCAGCAGCCCCGGGAGGAGATTCTGGAGTTGCGGGGTGTGCCCAAGGCCACGCCACCGAAAGGGCGAAACCAGGACCCCCCACCCTTACCCTGGAGGCTCCAGCGCCACGGCCTCTGCCTACCCTGGCTGCCCTGTGCCTGCGGGGGAGTCTCCCATGTGCCCGTGTCACTGTGGCTTGCTCGGGGCCGCACGCGTGGTCCGTGGGGGACCAGGCTTGAACACGAGCCCGTGCGACTCTGAAAGTTACGCAGGCCCGGGAGCAGGCTGGGCCGAGCTTGGAAGGAAGAGTGACGTGCTGTCTCCCTGGAGGCAGAGGAAGTGGGGTGCAGGTGTCGAGGGGCAGGCTAGCACGTGTGACAGAGCTCAGCCGGGGCCGTGGTCGGGGGTGGAGAGCCCCCAGGCGAGCACGTGAAGGCGGGCTGCAGGACAGGTGGGCAGAGGGGGGGAAGAGGCATCCGGGGGTTGGGGAGGTGACCGTGGCGCCCTGGTGAGGGTCAGGGCAGGCGAGTCACCCCGTGGGGGCAGACAGCCCGAATCTGCTGCTCAAGGTCACCATGGTAACCACTCCTGAGAGTGCCCCACGTGTGCGCTGAGCCAACGCTTAGCATGCGATATCATGGCAGGTTCTGCCGTCACCCCTGCTCCCAGGGAAGGAAGCCTATTGGCTCGGGGTTACCTGACCCAACTATGCCTTCAGCCGGAGGGACGAGCCCGTGAGGATCCCTACTGACATCGTCACATACAGACCCCAGGCCTGAAGCCCTGGCCAAGCCCCCGGCACTGCATGGACGGGGTTGAGTCCTTCTCCAACTCCACCAGGTCCCCAAGCTGCCTTCCCCATGCCTGGCCCCCAGGTAGGGCAGGGTGGCCGGCTCCGGGCCTGAGCTGGCCCCTGGCCATCGTGTGAGTGCAGGTGCCTGAGCTGGGGGGAGGGCCGGATCCAGACCTGCGCAGATATCAGACGCCCCAGGTGTGACCTCGTGAGTCACTGTCTCCAGACTCAGGCCTCTCGCCATCCCAGCCCGGATTATAGGAGGGTGACGCGGCTTCCAAGGACCCGGGGCACACCCCGTGCCTGCTCCCCACCACAGACAAGCCCGGTCCTGTCACCGCCGCCCCGCTCCCGGGCCTGGGCCGCCGCGGCACCCTGGGATCTGAGCCCCGGGCCTGGGCGGCTGCGCCAGGCGGACCCCCCACCCACGGGCCAGGGGCTCTGGTCCGAGGTGCTGGGCTGGGTCTCCGTGGACCGCTGTCCACGAGAGGACACTGTGAGCAGAGCAGGAGTGTCCCCCGTTAACCCCAGACCGGACACTGGATGGCACAGCCTGTGAGATGTGGCACTTAGGGGCCCTGGGCACAATGATTTGGCACGTGGGATGGAGTCCAGTCTGCAGAGGGCGGCATGGCCCGGGGAGAAAGGCTGACCCCGGGGGTGGACGGTGTTTGTCTCCCGGGGACCACGAGGGGCTCAGGCATGGGGGGCTGCAATCTAGACCAGACGTCCAAGCGAGCCTCTGGGTGTGTCACGTGCTGGAGCCTGAAAAGCCAGGAGCAGCCTGGCCGCTTGGGGCTATGGGGGGTCCCGGGGGGCAGGGTCCGTCCCCTCTGGGTCTCAGGTGCTGGACTCCAGGGGGCCCGCTGTGTCCACCCGCAATGCCAGAGACCAGAGTGGGCCCTTCTTGGGCTTTTAAGGGCAAGAATGGGCCTCAAGACAGCCCTCGCCATCAAGGGGTCCTTCCCTTGAGCCACCGTTGCCAGCTGCCTGCCCTGCCGGGTCACCCCGCCCACGTGTGACCTCCCCAAACGTCCTCGCAGGTCAGAGGCTCAAGGTCATTCCTCACAGCGGAGCAGGACCCCGGACAGTCAGAGCCCGGGGTCCTAGCGAGGCCCTCACTCAAGGGCAGTGGGGGGGGGGGGGGGCCCGGGGCGGTCACGGGACCAGCTGGGGGGGGGGTGGGGCACGGCTGCTCCCCCACATCATTGTCAGCTTCCGATCGTCGCCTACACGTTTCGTTACGCTCTTTCAACCACCAGCACGCGCTTCGAATGGCTGTGATCGGTCCCGCCTTTGTCCCACAGCCTCGCTCGCCATTCTCAGGCGGCATCTGCGGAGTCCTGGCTGTCGCCCCTGAGCCCGGAAACACCCGGTCTCCCTCCCGCTGTGGATCCGGGTAGGATGACAGATGGCGTCCTCCCGCCCCTGCGCCTGCTGGGTGCTGCCCTCCTCCTGCCGCCCCGCCGCTCGTCCTCACCTTCTCTAGACGTGTCTAAAACCCAACCCCACCACCCCGTGGCCCCGTCCCATCGGCCGGCTCTGCTCTGGGTCCTCCCGGTGGGTCTCACAGCTGCCCGCACCCTCAACCAGCCCCCTTCTGCCAAGACCAGCGCGACGGGGCTCCTCCAGCCGCCTCGACAAACCCTGACAAACCCAGCGAGCGCCCCCACTCTCCCTGCCCTACACCCTCCGTCCAAACATGCTCGCTCGCTGGCCACTGCCCCATCGCCCCTCCACATCCCGCTCCTCTGCCCCCTCCCCAGGCTCTTCTCTGGGGCTCCTCGAAGACACGTGCTATCTGCACATCTCTCGGCGCCCCTGTGTGTGCATACGTGTGCGCACATGTGTGTGAGTATGCACATACGTGCACGCATGTGCGTGTGCACGAGCAGGCGTGTGGGTGTGTGCATGTCAGCAGGCTCGTGTCTGCACGTGTGCATGTGGGCGTGTGCATGTGTACCACCATCCTGCGTGTGCACGTGGGCACGCACGTACATGTGTGAGTGTGCATGTGCATGAGTGTGCATGAGTGTGCACGTTTAAACCTTCATCTCTTCTTGTTCGCACTCTGGGCAGACCCCCTGAGGGCGGTCTCCTACCTCACTAATCCCCCGTCAACACCTGCTCCAGCCCGTCCCATCTTGGGAGTCTTCTGTATCAGGGACTCTATTGTTCATCTCTAACGTCTGCCATTTTCACACCCAGCCATTCCTCTTCTGTATCCGCCAGTTTGATTTCATAATTTTATTTGAATGAGTGCAGTTCCTGGGGCGCCTGGCTGGCTCAGTCGGTTAAGCATCCGACTCTTGGTTTCAGCTCAGGTCGTGAACTCACGGTTCGTGGGTTCAAGCCCCACGTTGGGCTCTGCGCTGACAGCTCAGAGCCTGCTTGGGATTTCTCTCTCTCTCTTTCTCTCTCTCTGCCCCTCCCGGCTTGCACGGTTGTGTGCTCTCTCCCATGCTCGCTCGCTCTCTCTCTCAAAACAAATAAACACTTGTAAAAAATGTATGAGTGTGGTTTCTTCACTTATTTCTTTGAGCATCTTACATTACTTGGGAGTTTTGATCAGACACTTCCATAAACTTAACTCGAATGGGAATGAACTCATGTTCTGAGCATGGGTTTTGTTGACTCTTTTTTTAAAAAATTGGGATGAAATCCATATAACATAAAATTAACCATCTTAAAATGTATAATTCAGTAACACTTCATAGATTCTCAGAGTTGTACGACCATGGTTGTTTCTTAACATACAAAAGCTTGTATTTTTACATTTGGGTTTGCAGACTTATTTTCAGTAGTTTGCCTCTGTTGCTTTATTATTGGGATCTCTCTTCTGTTTTTTTTTTGGGTGCGCGTGTGTTTGTTTTTGTTTTTGTTTTGCCTCTCCTCCCTGTCTAGAATTCTGCGCTTGTGGGAGCCTGTAGTCAGCCCCAGCCGCAGGCCTCCTGCAGAGTCAGGTGCTAACCTGTGGGGGGTGGCACCACCTTGACTCTCTCCCACCTCCAGGCCTGTCTCTGCCCCTCCCAGGAGTCCCTGGGGGGAGCGGGAGCCAGCAGCAGCCTGCGCGCCCAGCCCCCTCTGCTCAGCCCAGCCCCCTCCCTTCCTTTACTCATGGGCCAGGGTTCTGGGAGCTGGGACCCCAGAGGGCGAAGGCAGACCCACCAAGCTCTCCCATAGCCCGCGGGCCTCGGTTCCAGCCTTGCTCACGTCCCTCCAAGATGACCCCGCTTCCAGTCTGCAGAGACGCTGGTCATGCCCACTGAGCCCCGTGGCCATCCGCCGTGCCCCGCGGTGGGCAGAGGGTGGGTGTGAGCTCACAGGGCCACCTTGCCCCAAAGCCCACACCTGTTTCCCTGGGGACTGAGTTTTGCTTTGTTTGGTAGAAGCGAGGCTCTCCGAGCTGGGCAGTTGAGGGCAGGGCTGTCCTGAATGAAGGAGGCTACAGTCAGCAGCTGGGCCCTGAGCCATCCCCACGCTGACCCAACGAAACCCTTCGCCGACGTCGGACGCGGGACCCACGTGCGTACATTCCGGGAGAAGAGACTTGGTGTCTGACAAGGGGTGGGGACCACCCGTCGGTCTAAAGCAGGTGTGGGGGGAGAGGCGGGAGGGACGGTGGGGCCAGGCCCCAGGCGTAGACACGGAGCAGGGAGGACCCATGCGCTGCAAGCCCCAGCGAGCCCAGGGGACAGCAGTGAGCGCTGTGCCACCCTCCGGGCAACACTTGCACACCTGGTGGTGGATGTGCCCGTGACCTCTTGTTCCCCCGTTCAGGGAACACTTCGTCCCCGAACAAGCCCAGGAAGGGCCTCCCTGGGCACTTGCTGAGACCCTGAGGGGATGCTCCACAGACATCACCCTCTCTGGCATCCGCCAAGGCCCATCCAAGGCTTTGGGGAGCCCTGGACTATAGTTTGGAGCAAGATAGAGGAAATCAATTCTATGAAAGCCAAGAAACAAAATGACCTTAATGGACCCGAAGATCAATTCTCTAGATGATCCGTTTATCTAAAACTTCAGACACATTTTAAACCTGGTCTGGGCAGTTGGCCGCAGCCCTTTGCCAACAAGGGCACAGCAGGGGCTAAAAATTCTGGCCAAATGCCTTGGCCAGGATCAAGGGCACATTCAGAAGAAAAGACAGTCGGTCCAGCTGGACCAAAGCATATCGGCAAACGCAGCTGCCATAAAGCAGCAAGGAAGAAACTTGTGCGGACATTCTCAGTTACTCGCCGGAAAGATCTCTTGGGGCCGCCTGGCTCTGGGCAAACAGGCTTCGGCTGACTGATGTCATTCTGAAGATGCAGGGAGAGCAGAGGTCCAGAGTGCAGCGGGTCCCAGCAGCTGCGTCTCGGCCAGCTGTGTGGCCTCGGGCCGGTGACTCTCCCTCTCTGTGACTCAGTTTCCCCCCATGGGGTGGTTGTAAGGATTCGGCGAGATCACACAGCCCAGGAAGTGGCTTTGCAGGTCAGCAACGCTCCCGGTGAGAGAGCCCCTGTTCCTCTGACCCTCTGCCGTCCGCCATCCGGTACGGCCAGCCTCCTCCGCGTCAGGACCTGTGCTTGAGGACAGAGGGCCACTCTCCGCCAGGCCCCGGGAAAGGGACGGGCACACAGGTCCTCTCTGGAGTCCACATGGACTGCCAGCCCTGCTGTCCCCTCCCCTCCCCACCCCCAGTGCTCCCCACCCTTCCCCCTGCCTCCCCGCCACCAACATGCACTCCAGGCTGCCCCACCCAGCAGTCCCTCCCTCCCTCCTTCCTCTCTTCTTCCTCCTCCTTCCTCCCCCCTCCCTCCCTCCTTCCTCCCCCCTCCCTTCCTTCCTTCCTCCCCCCTTCCTCCCCCTTCCCCCCCGTCCTCCCTTCTTCCTCCCTCATCCACCACTACACGTACATCAGAGTTCGCACACCGTACGGGAGCGCCCAGCTCTGCGCCCACTCCATTCCTCCTTCCTACTTTGGATACATTTCAAAGGAAATCCTCGTAGCCCGTTTTTGAGAGAGAAAAAGCAATAAAGAATCTAAACCTCCGTCAATAGGGGAGTAAACGCGGCGTGTCACAGGGAATGCTGTGTGCACCTGCAGGAGGGGCTCCTCAGGACAGCTGGGCAGGCCGACGAAGGCAGCCCCGTGTGCGCTGGGCACACACACTGTAGGCACGCGTCCCCGCTCGTCCTCTGCAGGGCCGGTCCTCAGAGGGGCCGCCAGGGCGGAGCCCAGATGCCCGGGGTCAGCGTCGGGGTGGGCGAGCCCCTGCAGAGACCCTCGCTCTCACCCTCCTGGGGCCCCTCCAAGTATAACCCACCTGCACCCGAGTCCCTGTCCCCAGCTCTGCTTTCAGGGGACCCCAAACTAAGATGCGTCTCTGGCATGAAACAGTGATGGAGAGGTTCTAGAAGCGGGTCACACGGTCGTGGCTGCACCGCTTGGTAAAGTTACTAAAACTCACCAACTTCACATTTAAAACAGGTGGATTTTATGGGATATAAATTCTACCTCAATAAAGCTCTGAACAAAAGGTGCACGTTAGGCCAAGTGGGGCAGCCTGTGGGGGCGGGGTGGGGGCCGGCGGCCCCGCCCGTGGTGACCCGCCCGCAGCGCCCGGCTACGGCCCTGCGGCCACAGGGCTCTCTCCTTGCTCCGGCTCATTCCTTCAGCTCAAACAAGAAAAACCTAAACAAACAAACGCGGCCGGCCGTGGAGCAGCAGCCGGACGCGGTGTTCCCCGCTGCGGTGGGAACATTCTGTCTCGGAGCCCCCGCGGCTCCCTGTGCAGGGAGGTGGCCGGCCGCCAGCACCCGCAGCTGCCAACCCCGCCCCCCCCCCCGTGGGTTCCAGTCCCCTCTGAGGGGCCGTGACCCCAGGGGCACCTCTGCAAAGGGGGCCCGGCCCCAGGGAGGCCCGGAAGCTTCGCGCACCTCCCGCGACGCCCATCGTCCTGCTCAAGCCCCGGCCTCTCCCGGCCTCTGGCGGCCCGGCCCCAGCACCCCTCCACCCGGACAAGCCAGACGAGTGCCCGTCCGGTGGCCCACCCCAGCGGGCGGACGACCCTGAACAAACCGGAAGATGAAAAGGGACACGGCCAGTCCCAGAAGCGCATGAAGAAACGACGCTGAACGGCATCCTTTTACGGTCTTGGTGCCTCGCTTATCAAACTTCGTACAGAAATAAAGGGAACTTGGAAGCACTTTTCTTAGCCAGCCAAGGCTTGGTTACAAGCTTACGCAAATTCCCTCAAACCATTAAAACCGCAGGTACCGCGTTAGCGCAGGCAGGTGCTGCTGAACACGGGGACTTCTTGCGCGACACGCAGAACATTCGCAAGGGTGATTATCAGCCGAACTGGGGCCACAGCTGCACCAAAACTGGGTCTAAAACATCGGTCTTTGCTCTCACTGGTTATTTATTTCTGTACTTGTCTTTAAACCTCTCTAGCTTCTAACTCTGCTTTTCAAGTTTTCCTGGAATTTAAGTGGTATTAGGTTGCCTTCCTGGGGTCGCAGAATCCCATGTGACCCGAGAGGAAAATTGATGGTGATGATGGGACAGAATATCCCCCTGTTGAATGACTGATTGTTTACTTTTTATTAGGAAATCATCAAACATATACTAACGTGGACAGGAGAGCCCATCACCCCCACAGCCATTGTTGACAGTGACCAGTGACCGCCGGCCTGTGGCTCCCGTCCACACCCCACCACGCCGGCCAGTGGCTCCTTGTCC
>NW_024412403.1:2740047-2879839 GCF_014898765.1 Herpailurus yagouaroundi | reverse complement strand
GACCAGTGGCTTCCATCAACACTCCCCCACACCGGCCAGTGGCTCCCATCCACACCCCACCACACCAGCCAGTGGCTCCTTGTCCACACCCCACCACTCCGGCCAGTGGCTCCCATCCACACTCCACCACGCCGGCCAGTGGCTCCCGTCCACACCCCACCCACCACCCAGCTTGGGTTTACCCTCAAGTAAATCCCTGACATCAGACTGTTCCCACCACAGGGCCACAGAAGCATCAGCAAAGACACTCTGTAAAGCAACAATCACACCGTCATTAGCACACCCGGAAATGAAACGAGTGCTCCCTTAGTTCCATCAGGGTTCAAATTTCCCCACTGTCTCGCGAGTGCTTTGGGACAGCTTATGTCTGTTGACACCGGTCGGTGTGCTTCACCAGCTGCTCTGTCGCATGTGGAGGCGGCCGAGAGACCCTCGTGGTGGAGCCAGAACTCCCCTCCGTCCTCTGAGCTTCAGGAAGCTTCTGGAAGCCGGTGGTTCCACCGGGAGCTTCCATTTCTTTCCAGTGGACCCGAGGGGCGCTGTGCCATCCGCGGGGCACAGTGTCTGGCTGTCCCTCTCCTTGAGATTAGCCGGACGGGGGTCTGGATGTGGCCGGCGTGTCCCACCCGTTGTGAGGGCCCCCGCAGCCTGGTCACCACCTCACTCCCGTAGCCATTCCGTTATTTCACTGGAAGCGGCAAAATGGCAATATCTTAATTTCATTATTTATTCTTCTTCGTTAGCTGACCCACCGACTTTCTGTTTGCTGGGAAAGGCAGGACAAATACTTGCTTGATTCTGTCCCCTTATCAGTTTTTAAAGAATGAGTCGGTTTCCTAGCATCCTGCAAAGGTGAAGCTCTAATTAAGTGGAAGGTAAACACACAGCATGGCAGCACTGGGCACGAGCCGTGCACAGGGAAATAAGGCAGGATCAGGGTGTGAGCAGGGCCCACGAGCCGTGGAAGGCGCAGGAGACAGAAAATCTCACCTCGAGATGCTGGAGTGAGACCAAAGTGAGGGCATGGGACTTGTGGGAACCTGGGGAAAAGCCTTCCAGAAAAGGGAGTGTCACATGCAAAGGTCCTGAGGCAGGAGACAACCCCATATGCTCCAGTCTCAGCACTAAAGGAAGTGTGACTCCAGAGAGGAGGCTGAGTATCTACAGCCCTTACAGAGCTCAAATCTGTGCAGGCCAGAGTGAATCCTATCAGAAAACGCCCCTGAGATGGCTTCGGGCGGGTTGTGGGCCACTGGAGGGCTCTGAGCAGGCCCGGGTCTGCTGTACGTTATCAGAGTTTACCGGTGAGCAAGGGGAGAGGCCAGAATGACCCTTGGGGGTGGGTTAGGTCAGAGACTGAGTACGAACTCATGTTGGGCTTACAGAGACACGATGATACCCAGAGAACATTTATAGATGCCCCTGTGCACACGGTCAGTGTTTTCTGTCTGTCCACTGACAGGGCCTAGAAGCCAGGACGCCCAGTACCGTGAGCCCGCCCAGCCCCAGACCTTGGTTTCCCCAGCCATTCTCCCGGGAAAGCAGCGGATTCTCGAGGGCAGCGAGTGTGCAAGAGGGGCCCGGAATGTCCCACACTGTGATCAGGGTGATCCACGTATCCACACGGCTCAACAGTCAGCACAAAGGCCCACGGCAATGAACGACGTTAACACCAGGGGACACGGGAACCCCGCATTATCTCGACTTCTCTGTAAATCTAAAATGAGAGTCTAGGGGCGCCTGGGTGGCGCAGTCGGTTAAGCGTCCGACTTCGGCCAGGTCACGATCTCGCGGCCCGTGAGTTCGAGCCCCGCGTCGGGCTCTGAGCTGATGGCTCAGAGCCTGGAGCCTGTTTCCAATTCTGTGTCTCCCTCTCTCTCTGCCCCTCCCCCATTCATGTTCTGTCTCTCTCTGTCTCAAAAATAAATAAACGTTGAAAAAAAAAATTAAAAAAAAATAAAATGAGAGTCTGTTTAAAGGCCAAGAGAAAGCTCGGTGGGGTCTGGGCCTCCCTGGTCAGTCTCACAGGGAGGGGAGAGGTGTAGGGGGGCGGCCAGTGGAGGAGCAGGCTTCCAGGCATAAGGAGAAATGGGGTGAGGTTTGGGCCTGAGTGGAGGGCACCCCTGAGACTCCCGAGTGAGGATGACCGTGATCCCAGCTGGGGACAGAAATGCGGGGGTGCTGGTGGAGAGACACTGGGATCTGAAGTCCAGGTCCTGGGGAGTGAGGGGTCCTGGTCACGGGTGTAGACTGAGGGAGGCCTGTGGATGAGCCCCGGGGAGCTGACACCTGGGTGGGGGGCAGTCCAGGGGGCTATGCAAGAAGCAGAGACCTGGTGTGCGGGGGGCTGTGTCGGGCCTGCTCAACAGACCCGGGTCTGCTCAGAGCCCTCCAGTGGCCCACAACCCTCCCAAAGCAATCTCAGGGGCGTTTTCTGATAGGATTCACTCTGGTCTGCATGGATTTGAGCTCTGCAGAGGCTATAGATACTTGGTCTCCTCTCTGGAGCCACACTTCCTTTAGTGCTGAGCCTGGAACATAATGGGATCTCTCCTGCCTCAGGACCTTTGTATATGACACTCCCGTTTCTGGCTTTTCCCCAGAAAGGCCTTTTCCACAGAAAAGTGTGTGGCCCCATGCACTTCCTCAGACGACGGGACCCTCCTCCTGCCCAAGGGGGACAGGAAGACAGAGAGGGGCAAACAGGGAGCATGGTGTAGACAGCTCTCCTGGGACATGGGGAAACATCAGAATTTGGAGCGGGGGGACTGGGGGGGTGCATGATGTTCCTGGGGAAGCAAGGGTGGGACCCAGAGATCTAAGGGAGGGTGAGCAAAGAGGGACACACGGACAGGTCACCAGGCTGCAGGAAGAGAGACGGACTGAGGACCAGACCCCACGACCGGATGAGCCCGTTCCATGCCTCCTGCCACCAGGCCAGTAGGGGCCCCCGGCAGGGCACTGGGAATGGCCAGGGTGGGGGCGGGCAGCTGAGGGAGGCCAGGCTGGGGGCTGCCGTTCAGGTGCACGTGAGGGACTGAAGGGTGAGCTTTCCCAGGCAAGTCCAGCGGAGGAAGAGGGACAGAGAAGTTTCCAGACCGCACGCCAGTGATTAGAGTGATGTCCTGCCGCTGGACCGGGTGAGCGGGTGAGGGTAGGAAGGCGTCAGGCACCCCAAGGAGGCAAGCAGGAGGGGGCAGGTGCCGGGGCTGGTAGGGAAGGCAGAGCCAGGGCGAATGTCAGCAGTGACGTCTAGGTGACCGGAGCGAAGGACTGAGCAGGGTCCACTCCAGGAAGGAAGGGGTGACAGGCCTGGGGACGCCCCCGGGGCGGCTCCGCAGGGCAGGGGACAAGAAGGCAACAGGTGGCGGCAGAGCGCCCTCCGAGGGGCCATTCAGGCCCGTCTGCGCCGAGCCTGTCTAGTCCCGCTGGCCGCATCCCATGACCTCCCAACAGCCGGCCGTGGTGGGGTCAACACTGGCAGGCAATCGGGACCCCCTGGAGAGCAGTCCCTGAGACAAGGTGGCTTTCATGGTAACAAGAGCTGCCCTCACAGCTTCCTCCCAGGCAGTCCTCACGGGGACCTGAGCCCCTGCTGTCCCCGTTGGAGAAGACGGAGCTCCCGCGACCCCGCGGTGCGTGGTGAGCGTGGGGGCCCCCGGGTCCCTCTGAGCCGCAGGCGCCCCTCTGGCAGAGGCCAGGCCCAGGGACTCCTGGGGGACTCCTGGGGCGTCACAGCCCGTGCCGGCCTCCCCTGCCCGTTTCCCCACCGCCCACGGTCAGGGTGTGTGACTCAAGAGGGCAGGTCTGGAAGGAGCTTCAGGAGGGACGCTGGGGACCCTCAGGCATCCCGGCAGGGTCTTCCTCTGGGCGCACTTAGCAGACGTGTCCTGGCTGTTGTCCAGCAGGGGTGCGGGGGACGAGGCGGACGGTCTGGAGGGCCCGTGGAATGCCTCCTGGGTCCGCGGCCTGTCTGTGGACGTCTCCGGACGTAGTTGTGTCTGCAGGTGTGGTCGGCAGGTGACCAGGGGAGGCCGTGAAGGCACCGCCTCCGCGGGTGTGGCCGCCGGCCCTGCTGTCCCCACCCGGGGAGGTGGGTGACCTAGGGAGACCCTGTGATCGAGTGATTTACAGGAAGACGTTTATATCTGGTCTTTGTCCTGTTTTGCGCAGAGCTCTTGAATCCCTCGGGATCCCTAGGCTTATCCGCAACAAGCCCGTGACCTGACCTGAGTCACGTTAGCCAGGCGACTTTGGGACAGCCGCTAGAGAACCCTGGGCGGGGGCCGGCTTTGGGGGGCGTGCAAACTGCGAAGACAGGGTTGACCTTTTGGCCCCTCCCCCAACCTCAGGGAGGGGCTGGGGCTGGATTGGGGTCCATCACCGTTGGCCGGTACTCAGTCAGTACGCCTGGGTAATGGAACCTCCACAAATCCCCAAAAGGACAAGGTTCACAGGCTTCCAGGCCTGTGACCACGGAGACCCTGGGAAGGGGGGGGCCCCCCCCAGGGGGGCCCTGAGAAGCTTGGAAGCCCTCGCGCCCCGTACCTGCCCTGGGCCGCTCCTCTATCCGGCTGCTCCCAGTTGTGTCCTTTATGATAAACTAATAGCAAGTCAAGTACTTTCCTAAGTTCTTTTTGTTTGTTTTTTTAATGTTTGTTTATTTTTGACAGAGGAACACAGAGTGTGAGCGGGAGAGGGGCAGACAGAGAGGGAGACACAGAATCCGACGCGGGCTCCGGGCTCCGAGCCGTCCGTACAGAGCCCGACGCGGGGCTCGAACCCACGCACCTCGAGATCGTGACCTGAGCCGAAGCTGGATGCTTAACCGACTGCGCCGCCCAGGTGCCCCAAGTGCTTTCCTAAGTTCTGTGAGCATGCGATCACATCTGAGGAAAGATGGCAGGGGGCACAGCAGTGTGGGCACCTGGGGACCCTCTCCTTGCGGGTCGTGTCAGTAAGGGGCATCCGGTGGAGCTGAGCCCCCTGCCTGTGGGGTCTGCACCAGCCCTGCTTAAGCAGGGAAGAACTGGGTTGATTTGTGGGGCACCCCGCTGGGGTCCCTCACACTCTGTGTACACAAACAGGCCCAGTGGGGTGGAGCCCGGGGAGTGGGCCCAGGGCCCCAGGACCCCCATGGCTGCCCTGGTCTGTGACAGGGACCACCCACCCCCAGCCTGTTGTGTCTCAGCCCAGGAAGGGCCGGCTGAGGGTGACCCACCAAGAAGTGCCTGGGGTCACGGGTCAGGCTGCAGGGGCCGACCTCACTGCCCGAGGACATTGCACCTGTCCTGGACCCTCCCTTCTCTCCAGGTGCCCCTGTCCCTCTCTGTCTGTGCTGTCTCTCTCTGCCTCTGTCTCTCTGTCTCTCTCTCACACATGCAGAGAACCGAAGTCCAAAAGCACCAGACCCTCCCGTGTGGGAAAAGGACTCGTGCTTTCTCTCACTTCAGAGCATGTGGAAGGGGACGTGTTGGGCGCAGTGGACCCCGGTGGGGGGACACCAAGGCCTGAGACACATGGCCAGGTGCCTGCGGCGGGCACGGGGGCCCCCGGCGCGCCGGGACAGAGCATTACTCAGGGCAGGGCTCGACCTTGGGAAGTCGGGTTGGGTGGAGGGCACAGTCCCTGACGTGGCCTCAGATAGGAAACGGGAAGGACAGGCCATACCTGCTCAGCTGCTTGGGGAACAGACAGCAGATGTGGGCCGGAATCCTGGGGTTCACACCCACCGCGGCCGACATTGGGGCTCTGGTGGAGTGCACCTCATGCCCTCCGCCTGGGGAAGGAGGTGGAAATTAGTGTCTCGGGGGCAACTCCTAGGCGCAGAAAGTTCACGTTTAACCCCAGTGGCCCTGGCGATGGGGGGGGGGGGGGGGGCCCCGCGCCGGGTGACAGTCCCCGCTTCTGCAGAAGGCTCGGACCTGCCCGGTCTGCCTAGTGGGGCCCACGGACATTCGCAGGCCTGTGCCCACTTGGCGGGCCCTCTGCGCCCTCCTCCAGGTGACAGCGGTGTTCACGGCAGGCCTGCGGGCTCTCGGGGACCTCGGGGCTGGGACGGTGCCGGGGCTGACCACTTGCGGCAGAACGTCACAAGATGTGCGTCTGGCCTGTCCCACACAAGATGTGCGTCTGGCCTGTCCCACGCCTCCTCGGAGATGAGCTGACACACCGGTCAAGGTGGGGGCTCTCAGGTAGGCTGAGTCAGACCCGCTGACTGGAGCCTCTGCTGTCTGTTGGGAGGCGCTCGCCTTGCAGCGAGACAGAAGGGGCAGGTCAGCTGCTCAGGACTCCTTTCCAGGTCCCGGTGGATCGCGCCATCCTTCAGGGTGAGGCCCCAGTGCCGTGAGGCCCACCTCAAATGCCATTCTCAACGTTGACGCCTGAGAACAAACAAGAAACCGATGCCTGATTCCACCACTTCTGCTCGACAGAGCGCTGGACGTCCCTGCCGGAGCAGCGCCCCAAGACAGAGACACGTGAGGCATCCAAACCCGAAAGAGGAAGCCAAGTTACCTCTGCGCACAGAGGACACGATCTCAGAGGGAGAAAACCCTAGAGACTGCACACACGCGCACGCGCGCACGCACACAAAAGACAACTACCGTCGGGACAAATAAACGAGGTGGACAAATAAACGAGGTCGACGAAATCGTCGCAGGGTGCAGAACCAGCTCGCAGAAGTCTGTCAGGCTTCTGCACAGGAACAGTGTCTGGTCCGGAAAGGAACGTAAGTAAGAAAAGAGTTCTGTTTACAGCAGCAGCACAAAATCGCTGAAACGCCCAGGAATAAACACGGTCAAGGAGGCAGAACGCTGGTACGCGGAAACCAACTGAGGGCTGACTTTCTGTCCAGTCTGCGGGGCCGCAGGGCCTAGATATTCGGTCAGTGAGTCTGGGCTGCTGTGACACGACGATCGTAGGCTGGGCGGGTTGTAAACAACAGACGTGTCTGTCTCTCAGTGCTGGGGGCTGGGGGGTCCACGAGCGCGGTCCTGGCGCATTCGGTGTCCGGGGAGGCCCTTTCTGGGCTCACGGCTGGAGGCTTCTCTGTGTCCTCATGTGGGGGAAGGGCGGGTCCCCTGCTGAGGGCACGACTGAATCATGCCTCCTCCCCTATCATGATTAATCACCTCCCAAAGGCCTCACCCCCTAATAACATCACACTGGGGCTTAGGGATTTAACACAGAATTTTGGAAGGATGCAAACATCCAGTCTATAGCAATGAGGGGCATATTCTGACACCTGCTACGAGATGGATGAACCCTGAAGACGTCATGCTCAGGGACACGAGCCGGTCACAGAAGGACAAAGGCCGCCTGACTGCATTTATCGGAGATCCCTGAGCAGTCAGATCCAGAGGCAGGAAGTAGGACGGTAGGGACTGTGGAGGAGACGGGGAGTCAGCTCTTAATGGGGACAGTTCTGGACACGGATGGTGGGGATGGCTGCACAACAAGGCGAGGGGCCTCGATGCCACTGACCTGGACACTTGAAATGGTTATGATGGTAAGTTTTGTGTTGTCGTTTTACCGAAAAAAAAACAAAAACAAAAAAACAGGCTGAAAGGTCTGGGGAGAACTATGGTGTCACAGAAAAGCGTGGGACACAGTGCCCGTGTGCCCACATGTGCTGTTTGTGCCCATGTGTGCCCCGTGTGTGCCCTCCTGTGACCACGTGTGCCCATGAGTGCCTACGCACGCCTTTCTGTGATCACGTATGCCCTTCTTACACGCCTGTGCCCACTGGTCTGCGGTCCCTCAGCAGGGCCTCTCTGCCTCCGGAGAAGCAGAGCCTCAGGGAGGCATCCCGAGTCCCAGGGTCCCCCGCCAGCCACTGGGACAGCCTGCAGCCTGAGAGAGGCTCCTGAGAGCCTCAGTGGCATGACCAGCTCCCCGGACAAGCGCCGCCCTGGACAGCGGCCTGGCTCCCCGAGCCTGGACAGACAGCTGGGACCCCGGTCCCAGTGCCTCCGTGCTCCCTGGTGAAGCCGGCAGGGTCCTCCCGGGAGTGGCTGACGCTCCCTTGTCCCGTGGTCACTCAGACTCACAGACGGGAGCCCGAGCTGGTACTGGGAGGTCACCTTTGAGGTCACCGGGTCAGTGCTTTAATGCAGGGATTTACGCCCGCAGCCATGGTCAGGAACTTCACTGTTGGTGCGGCCGTGGGGTGTCCGTGAACGAGAACATGACGCATACACAACTCACAGAGAGTGCAAACCGCCGGGGCGTGCAAACGCACTGATGGGCGCTCTGTAAGAAGAATGCCGGGCTGGACACATGGCCCCGGAGGGAGGGAGAGCCCAGGTGTGACCCCAGCACTTTTAAGTGCAGCTGGAGGAGTGGGCGGACAGATGGCCCTTTCTCATAAGGACACAGAAGAGGACTCAGGACAAATGGCCAGCTGCCCGCAGAGGGCCTGGAAGGACCGGCCACAAGTCCAGAGGAGGTGGCCGTCTAAATGCCACGTGCTTTCCTTGGTGGCCACGTGCTCACCCTGCGGTCACTATGCTCGCAGAGCCCCAAGGGCAGCTCTGGGCACGGCCCGACTCAGCGGGGACGAGGCAAGGCCAGTGCGGTGGGAGGGGTGGACAGATGCCACCAGCCGGGACAGACGTGGGGGGCGGCACCCGGCTGGACAGGTGGTCCCACCTCCTCACTGGACTGTGACCCTGCTGTCCCCCCACCATGCCATCCACTGAGCTCAGGTCTCTCCCCTTCCCGCCCCCAAGTTCACATTAACACACACCCCACCTACACACCACACACACACACCCACACACATGCACACACTCACCCTGCCTCGTGCATCTTCCCGCATCAGGCCCATTCATCACCACCCTGCCCAGAACCGCCACCCCCTGGTATTACCAGCAGTGGCTGCACGGCCCACAGCCCCCACCGAACCTCGTGCACGGTGATGGTTGGGGGTCGGGGTCAAAGCCAGCGGATCTTTCCTGCCGCAGCAGGAAGCTCCCACCACCTCCGTCCAACACCTTAGGGGTCTCCCTCACCACACACCTGCAGCCAGGGTCCAGCCGGCCGTCCCACAGCCCCCAGGCACACACCAGAGCACGAGGCCCCGCACGGGAGGAGGAGGGACTCGGGACAGCCGGGAGGGCCCGGGCCTGGGTGGGAGGAGTAGCATGAGCCCAGGCCCGTGGGGCTGCAGGACGCATGGGTTCTGCACGGGGTGGGGGGCTGGGAGCCCTCAGACCGCTCCAGGGTCCCCGTCCCGGGCACCTCACCCAGCCCCGTGGCCCTGGACATCTGTGCCCCCCAGCTCCGGCACCCCGGTGCACGGTCCACCCACGGAAGCTGTGTGGCCTCATCCAAGGGCACGCAGAGAGCCAGGCTGGCCCTGTCCTGCCCACGGAGGTAATGACGGTCCCCGCAGCTGCGGCTGGAGGGAGGCTACAGGGCCGAGGCGAGCCGCAGGGGGAGGAGGGCAAGGCTGATTTCTGTGTGACGTTAAGCACTCTGTGAGGGAGAGCGCACGAATGTTTGGCTTAAATAACAGTACAAGCACAGAGAAGACATGGAAAATGAAATGAAGTGTGGACGCTGCTCAGTCCTGGCAGCAGATATCGGGGAGGGGGGCGCTGCAGGCTGGGGGCCTGAGCACCCCACAGCCCGGCAGTGACCCAGGTCAGCAAGCCGACAGACCTGCTGACTTGGACACATCCGGCCACCAGGGACCAGGCCCCCCCGCCCATGCCCAACGAGTGCCACTCATCACCTCCGAGCCACTGCCAGGATCCCCCTCCCCAGCGTGGGGTCCCCCGTGTACGTGTGTACCTATGCAGGCGAGCATACCTTGCACGTGTGTGTGTCCGGCCCGAGTGTGTGCACAGCATGGGTGCGTTGTACACTGCACACAGGTGCTTGTGCCAGGAGCACACGCTTGAGATACACGTGGGTGTGTGCTGGGACCCGTGCGTGCAAGAGCCAGTGCCAGGCTGTGTGAATTCAAGACCCCACCTGGCGGCCACCGCACCTTCCCGCCTCACGCCACCCTTTCCCGCAGGGCCAGGTAAGCACAGGCAGGGGCTGGCGGGATCTGGGTGTGACTGTGCTGGGCCATATCCCCCGGCATCCATCCCGGCAGAGGGTCTGGCCTCTGTCTGGAGGTGGCTGGGACACAGGAGGTCCCCCTGACAGCCCCACGACCCCGGGAACTGCCAAGCACCCCACCTCCGTCTCTCTGTGAAACTTGGCTCACTTGGCCAAGGACACAGCTTGGACGAGGATGCAGCCAGGCCTCAGACACCCCCACCCAGGCCCGGGGTCCGCAGTGGGCTCAGAACCAGGCAGCCTCGGCAGGGGCAGCGGGTGCCGCTCCTAGGGGCAGGACGAGAGAAGGACAAAGGCTGCCATCAGCCACTGATGAGAGGGGACCTCCAAAATGGGGATGCGACCCGAGGGAGGACCTGGTGGGGTTCAAAGAGCCCCCAAGGTGGGAGGGGCTGGGGCGACCCCAGCTGTGGGGGCAGGAGGGCCGCTGAGCACCACGGGGCTGGGGCAGAAGGTGGCCTGCTGGCCCATCCCGGAGTCACCCGCAGACACGTGCTCTGCAGTCCGAGAGCTGCTGGCTCATGCGGGCCAATGTGCGTGGAAGCTGCCGGAACACGGTTCCCTGTGCATCCAGCATGAGATATCCAAAAATGTGGGAAGAGCAGGCAGGTGACCAGGGGCCCCTGGTGGGTGGAAGGTGGGAGGCCCCCCCGGTGTACTCGACAGGCCACAGGCCAGTCTCAGAGGGGAGACAGGTGGCTGCCACAGCCCCCAGCATGGGGTCCCCGCAGCTCTGCTCCCATCACTGCCGTGAGAGTAGCAAAGTGAGACCCGCGGGGCTCCAGCAAGGGCCGTCACCAGAGTCTCCTGCAGAGCGCTGTCCCTCAGGAGCAGCCGTGCACGCAGAAGCGCTCCGAACCCGTGGCCAGGGCAGAACGCTCCCGTGTCACCATTTGCAGGGCTGTGCCCCACCTGTGGGCAGGTTACAAGCACCAGCCTCTCTCTACCAGGCTGTCGCGCCGGTCTGTCCCCTGGGGCCCAAACCCAGCGCCGGCGGGAGTTCAGAGGGGGCCCAGGTGGGCCAGTGCCCCCAGTGCGCAGAGGCCTGGGGCCTCTACTCTCTGTTCTGGAGCAGGAGGGGCGGCCGGTGCGGGAGTCCCACGGTGCCACCGACTTCCATCAGAGCTTCCCGGAGGCCAACGAACCACTGGCCCTGCTCGCTGTGTTCCCCACCTCCCCCTTGGGTACTTCTGGGGCAGGAGGGGGATGGGCCGATTCCGGAAGCTTCTGAGGGTGGGACCCTGGAACCAAGATCCTTTCAAAGAGCAGGAAAACCTTGGCCTGAGGGTGGGGCTTTCCTTCTGGTTCCAAGGCCTGACAGCCAGGCCAGAGGCCACGACTTGTTTGGACCTTCAAAGGGACCTGGAGCCGCCCCGAGTGGTCAGCACCCCGCCTGGCTCCTATCTGTCTCTCAGCCCCAGTATGGGAAGGTCTTTGCTTTCAGATGGACACGGCCAGACGGTCGCCTCCGACCCCGGGGGGCCTGTGGGGGACACCAGTTCGTGACCGACACATCCGAGGAGTCCGAGAGACTCTGGATGCTGGCTGGCCGTGACCCGCAGGGGGGCCCCCGCCCTGGGCCTGCCACCTGGGGCGTCTCTGCTGCCCGACCTAGACCACCATGCTGGGTCTCCAGACCCTCGCTCCAGCCCTCAGCACTTGGCAGGTTGTCTGTCTTCGATGTCTCACCAGCGGAAGCTTCCAGACTTTTCTGCATGTCCTCAGTGCCCCCAGAGCACTGTCTGCTGCTGCACCCGGAGCTCCAACAGCATTTCACAGCCAGACCCGGCTCCTAAATGGCCAGGTGACGACGGTGAGGCTCAACCTGGGGAGGTGAGGCCCGCGGCCTGGAGCCAGTGAGACCAGAGCCACAACACCCCATCCACCTCGTGGGCCAGGCTGGGGGGGAGGCAGCCCCACCACGGCAGCTCCTCCGGTGGGGGGCAGGCCCCGTCACACTCCAGGACTGACCACCCCCCAGCCCCGGGCCGTTGCTTAGTGACCAGCACCTTGACTTCAGAGAGCAGGTAGCCGTGTTTTCACCGGAGTGGTTTTCAAATCAATGGCAAATTTCCTGTAGCAGAGGCAGCCAGACGCGGTGAACCCGAGTCTTTGCGAGCAGGCCATTCCTCTCTTGGCCTTGGCCGTGGGCAGGAAGCAGAGGCAGCAGCAGGAATGTGGTCCGAGGAAGGCCGGCGGGCTACTGCTCTTCTCTCTTTGGCCAACACCCGCCCGGGGGGTGGTGAGTCCCCTCGCACCCAGTGACCTTCCAGGGCCTCTGAGCCTCCGCACCCCCCACCCCCAGCATGGGTCTCCCTGCCCCAGGAGCAGGGCGCCCCCACGGGGACAATGAGGAGCTTCCGGAGTGGCCAACCACCTCCACCACTTTGGGAAATAGGCTTGGCGGGAATCCAACAGCACCTGCTGGAGGGAGGGACCCAGAGAAGTAACCCTCACGTCCTCGCACCCCAGCGCGCGTGCACACACACGGGGCAGGTCCACAGGGCCTTGAAGATGGCCGTGAAGGGCAGGAGTGGATCGGGGGTCCTCCACTGACTGCTGGCTGTGGCACAGGCGGGCGGCCTGCCCGGACACCCCGCATTCAGCTCCGGGGAGTGGAGACCACTCAGGGCGCAGATGAGTCTCAACAGAGGGCTGTGCTCAGTCCGCAGAACCTCAGGCTCATGTGGGCTGTCCCCACACCCCAGACAGCAGCCCCATTTTCAGGGGATCTCTGGGGGCAGGAGGGGTCACCAAGAGACCTCTGATCCACAGGTGACTGCGGAGAGGTCCTGCATATGCTCTGTATGCAAACAGTCACAGCGGGCCATGTCCAGGCTGGAGGACAGGGTTCTCGGTGACATGACGGATGCGGTGGCTGTCTGTATGGAGCACCCGGTCCAGAGGGGAAGCAAGTGTTAAGTCATGTGTCAGAGTCCTGGGGCTGCCGGACCAAAGCACCCAAACCAGTGGGTTAGACAGCAGAGATTTCTTCTCGAGGTTCTGGAAGCCAGAAGTCTGAGATCAAGGCGTCAGTAGGGCTGATTGCTCCTGAGGGCTGCGAGGGAGAATCTGCCTCAGGCTCTGGTGCTGGCTGAGGTCTTTGGCATTCTTTGGCTTGAAGGAGTATCACCCCAATGTCTGCCTGTGTGCCCGTGTCCAAATTTCCCCTTTTTATAAGGACACCAGTCGAATTGGATTAGGACCCAACCGATGACCTCCCGGTAACTTGATTGTCTGCAAAGATCCTCTTTTCAAATAAGGTCACATCCACATGTACTGGGGGTTAAGACTTGAACATCTTTGTGGGGGAGGGGGGACATGATTCAACTCTAACAAGTAATAAATCCCAAATAAATATGTAAATTCAGATTTCCATAAGTGCTTGGAAGAAAAATATGGCAACCAGGGCGACATAATTATGCTTCAGATTCAGGAGCCTGCTGTTATTAGAAGATGCCTCTCCACTGCTCTTTCTCACTGCCCGTAGTGAGGAATTGGGGAGGGTTGGGGAGCACAGGAGCCCAGGCAAGCCCCTGCCAGGCTGACTGGCGAGGGCAGGGGACCATGGTGCCACGCAGGAACGCAGCGCTGACAGGACCAGTGACCTGGTGCTCCAGCCCCTGGGAACCCTCGGGTCCCGCTCCGATGATGACCATCGGTGCCGGGGCCGCCCTACACACCGCTCTGACTTCAGAGTCGTGCTGCAGCGGTTCCGGCTCCCAGGGGAGTTCCGGCTTTAATGTTCAATCCTGCCCGCGGTCCCTGCCGTTTCCAGGAGCTGCCATCACCCCCTCGCAGCCCCTGCCCCGGGAGCCCGCTCTGGGAAACCAAAGCTGAAAGCAGAAGGCAATCCCCAAAGAGCTTTCCCAGGAGGAAGCACATCTCCCTCTTCCTTTTCCAGCTGCAGAGACCGTGGCTCCGAGGTGCCAGGTGGGCACAGAGCTCTGGAATGGGACGTGCCCGCCCCCCGGCCGCCACCAGACTGCAGCCTTTTTCAGGGAGAGCAAGAGGAGGTGTGGGGGGAGGGGGAGGGGGCTTGGCCAGGGACTGGCTTTGGCATAAACCTACAAGGCTTAGACCCTGAGCCTGCACCAGGTGGACAGGAGGCCAGGTAGTGCGGCCCCCGCCCCTCCACAGACAGGGAAGGCAGTGCTCCACCAAACGTTTTCCCTCAGGATCGGTACCTCCTTGACACAGCAACGTATCAAGTGGGTCGAAGTTTCTGGAAATTGTATATAGAGTAACTCTGAGTATTAGGAGGATCTCCTGTTAGGGGCTTTTGCCTCCACCACCCCAAGGCTTCCCGAGCCTCGGGACCCCTCCCTCCTGACTCTCCTGCCTCTCCACCCTGACCCCAGCGGTCTCCCGGCAATCACTACTTCCTGTCACCATGGAGGAGTTTGTGCCTGTAGGATGTACGGATGGCATCAGGCAGTGTGTGCTCTGTTTTGCCTGCCTTCTTTTCACGAATTACGCCGAGCTCCATTCCGGCCGTGGCACGCCCTGGATCCCCGCGCCTTCCCCCACGGCGTGGGCGCCCATGGTTTACCCCTTCGCCTGCCGGTGCACATCTGGTCTGCTTCCAGTTTGGGGCTGTTACAAACAAAGCTGCTGGCACACTTGTGGACGTGCCTTTGCACGGATCAATGCTCTCATTTCTCCAGGAGTACAACGGTTGGATCCTGTGCCTGGCACATGTTTCACTTTTAAAGGAACTCCCAGACTGTTTTCCTAAAGTGGGCATCGGTTTGTTCTCTCAGCAGCAAGGAAGGCGAATTCCGGTTCATTCCCCACCTCGTCAACCCTTGGGATGATCAGTCTCTTAAAACTTCAGACTTTCTAGTTAGTGCACAGTGGTTACCTTGCTGGGTTTTGATCTGCATTTCCCCGATAACTAAATACGTACACTCATTTGCTTATTTTCCATCAGTGTGTCCTTGGTTAAATGTCTGTTCACATTTTTTTTTTTTTGCCCATGTTTTATTTTTTTTTTTTTAACATTTATTTATTTTTGAGACAGAGAGAGACAGAGCATGAACAGGGGAGGGTCAGAGAGAGGGAGACCCAGAATCTGAAACAGGCTCCAGGCTTTGAGCTGATTTTTGCCCATGTTTTAAACTGGGTGGTTTGTACTCCCGTTTTGGGCTTAGGGAGGTCTGTGTATATTCTGGATGTACATCCTTCGTCAGGTACGTGCTCTGCAAAGACTTTTCTCCCAGTCCGTGGCTGGTTTTCCACTTGTTTATAATGCTTTTGGAAAAGAAAAAGGTCTTCATTTTGATGCGGTCCAAGGTACCCGTTTGCTTTTATGGCTCACGCTTCTGGTGCTATAGCTAAGAAACCTTTTCCTCACTCAAGGTTACAAATATTTTCTCCAACATTCTCTTCTAGAAATTTTAGTTTTAGGTTAGGTATCTTGGTCTACGACTTTGAGTTATTGCTTAGTATATGGTGGCAGGTAAGGATCAAAGTTCCATCTGTCATCTGTGTGCCTAGGGACACCCAGGATGTTAAAAAAAAAAAAAAAAGACACTCCTTTCTCCACTGAATGGCCTCTGTGCCTTTGCTGAGAATTGTCTGCATATTTCTGCGTCTGTTTCTGGACTCTATTCTATTCCATTCACGTCTTATCTTCGCTAACGTCAACACCACACTATCTTGATTGTGAGAGCTTTATCGTAAGTCTTGAAATCAGGTACCACGTCTTCCAAATTCATTCTTCCTCATCCCATTTACACGGGGTATGCGAGGTCTCTTACACTTCGTACGAACTTAACAATCAGCTTGCCAGCGTCTACGAGAGTCTTGGTAGGATTCTGACCGGGGTTGCTCTGAAGGAGCACATCAGTTCGGGGGGAAGAGACATTTGCGCAAACTTGCGTCTTCCAACCCGTGAACAAAGTTCATCTCTCCATTTATTTAATTCACCTTAATTCCCTTCCACAGTGTTTCCTTCGGCAATATTTTATAATTAATAGTCAGAATTAGCACATTTTTGGCAAGATCTATCCCTAAATATTTCATATTTTTAGCGTTTTTTTTTTAACTTAAATTTTGGATTGTGTTTATTGCTTGCAAATAGAATACTATTTCTGCACAACAATCTTGTATTAACCTTGCTACATTTACTAGTTCTAGAAGTTTTCCATACATTTTCCTAAGATTCCCTGCACAGTTAATCCTGTCACCGGTGCAGAAAGACAACTTACTACTTCCTTTCTAACCTAGATGCTGGTTTTTTTTCTTTTTCCTGCCTATTGCACATGGTAGGACGTCCAGAAAGCTGTTGAATCAAAGTGGTGAGAACAGACATCCTTGCCTATTCCCGGTCTTATGGGCTGAACTGTGTCCCCCTAAAAATTCCTATGATGTTGAAGTCCTAACCCACAGGACCTCAGAATGGGACCTTATTTGGAACGAGGGCCGTTACAGATGTGATCAGTTAAGACGAGGCCATACTGGAGTAAGGGGCCCTATACCCGATACGACCGCGTCCTTGTAAAGGGGGGTGTGGACACACACATGCACACAGAGGAGGCCGACCGAAGATGAAGGCGGGGGTCCTGGTGGCACGTCCACAGGCCGAGAAGCACTAGAGATTGCCGGCAAACACCAGATGCTGGAGGGGAGGCCTGGAACGGATTCTCCTTCGTAGTCTCGGAAGGAGCCAACCCTGAGGACGCCTGGATTTGAAACCTCCAGCCTCCAGGCCGTAAGAGAAGAAATCTCCGTTGTTTAAGCCTCTGGGTCTGTGGTCCTTTATCACGACAGTCTGGCAAACTCAGAGGTGGAAAAGCATCGGATCTTGCGCCATTAGGTGGATATCAGCTGTGGACTTTTCACAGATGCCCTTTATCAGGTTGAAACCCTCGTACTTGTAAGTAAAACAATAGAACGGAACAACTAAAATGAAATAATTCAGTTAAAACGCACAGCGGCGCTAATCGGTGTCCAGGCGGTGTGGCTCATCAGCTGTGCCCAACCCGGCAGACCCCGAGCCGGGCTCTTCTGCAGCCACACCTCCCGGGGCTGCTCCCCCGCCCCGCCCGGTCGTGTGGACGCCACGGCACAAGCCTGCTGTGCCTCGAGGAGCTCTTTGGGCAGGCCACTCTCTGGCCTCTGCTTTCCCGGCTCTGGAATGAGGGGGAAGCATCCTGGGCTGCAAGCTCTCCACCGGCCTGCTGTCTGGACGAGGCGGGACCCAGGACAGGCACGGGTGTGGTACCTGCTGCACCAGCATACATGTGCCGAGGACCCTCCGAGGCCGGCAGAGAGAACGGAGACCCAGGCCTGCCTTCGGGGAGCTACCACGCCGCGGGAGCAGGCCTGTGAGGGTACCTGTAACCCATGGTGGGGGGCCACGGGGCACAGGACTGGGCCTGGGGGACACAGGGAGCCCGTGCTGCCAGCTCTGGGGCCCAGAGCCTGCCTTACCTGGTGCACCAGGTGTGTGAGGAACCTCTCCCGGGACACGCCTGCCTACCCAGCATTCCCTGGCGACCCAGGCTCCCGGCGTGGCCCCTTCTGCCCTGACCCTGGTGGGGCCTGGCTGAGGGACACCCAGGGGAACCTGAGAATGTGGAGGGGCTGCATCTCCAGGCTTCCTGAAATCTCCCCTCACCTCTTCCTGTCCAGCCCCCACCCACCCAAACCTGACATGAGACCCTGGGTGGTCCCAGCTTGGGGACCCCCACACTCTCCTTCCTGCCGTCTGCAGGGATAAGCGCTGCTGGTTTTGAAAGTAACCCAGATTCAGGCAAGGGAATGGGCAACAGGCTGCACACAGGGTCCCTGGGCCCCCCACCCAGCAGGGCTCCGGAGAGACGCCCCCACCCCTGCCGGAAGCCCAGGCTTCTCTGCAGGCGTCCTCACCTCCGTGGCCGCCCCCCCCCCCCACAAGCGGAGCAGCTCCGGGGGAGGTTCGCACACCTTCCCCCCTCCAGTGGGGGTGGCACGTGGAGGCGCCTGCCCGGACAGGCAGTGCTGGCTGTCCGCCCAGCCAGGAAGAGTTTCCTGCCGTACTGAGAGCCAGGCTCCGGCAAGATCACATTTCAGCCAGTACAAAGACTGGTAATGGAGGTGCTGGCCCAGAAATGCCCTTAAAAGGCCGAGGCTGGCCTGGCTTCTTGTTCCCAGGGGGAGAGCAGGGGCCGTGGGGGCGCCGGCCAGGGCTGCTCCGGGAGCAGTCACTCTGGTCTCTGTGGCGACAGCTGCCCCTGTCCATTTATAGCTCCCACCGGAACAGATGGCCCGACCCACGCCCTCCATTCCTGGGAGCCTCGGAGCGAGGAAGGTGGGTCTGCTCGTCACTGGACCAGTCTCCCAATCGGAGAATAGCCACCCTGGCCTGTCACTGATCACACTCCTGGTCACTACGGCCTATCGTGTGCCTGGGGGGAGGTCACTGCCCTTCCCCGTCACCAACCACCTGCTCACTGAGAGATGGGATCAGTGGTGAGCTCTGGTCTTCATCCCAGTGAGATCCGAATCCTGCACCCTGCCCAGAGCTCCAGCCCTGCTGGCCTCTTTGGGACGTCCCCGTGCCCCTGGCTCTCTCCTGCCTACCGGGCCTTTGCACCTGCTGTGCTCCTGCCGTCCTCTGGCTGGTCCTGTCCCCCGTGCCGACTGTCCGTACCCTTCGTAGCTCTCACCCAACAGCAGTATCTTAAGTCCCAGTCCCTTTCTGCCGTGCCTGTCCTGCCCCAGTGTTTACCGGTGCTGAGCTGTGAAAGGACCGGGAAGGGGGAGGGGAGAGAGAATGGCCGAGGCAGTGGAGGCTCCTCTGGAAATCAAAATTCTTGGCTGCTCAGTAGAGAGGCAAAGGCCCCAAGTCTTGGCCCAGCTACCTGAGGTGCTAATACCACCACCAAAGGGCAGGGGCAGGGCTGCTCCCCTATCATCAGAGCCAGGGTGGGGCAGGTCTCATGCTCCTGGGGCTCCCGTCACCCCCGCCCCCCTTCCCGTGTAGCCTTCACTGTGTCCCCAGGCTCCTACCTTCACCCGAGCCTGGCTCTCTCCAGTGTAGGCCTTGGGCAGGTGGAAACCCCCAGCTGCCAGGCACCTCTTGAGCCCCCCGGGGTCCCCCAGCGACCAAACAACAGCATCCAGTGGGGGACAACAGGTGCCACACACAGCAAGGACCAATCTCAGCGCAAATTCTTAAAGCCACCCTCCCCCAACACGCAACCCCGTTGGGTACATGCTCGGGGCCATCAGGACGCAGACACAACACCATCCTGGGAAGGAAGCCTTGGGGCACCCGCCCCTTTCTGCCTTGGGACCCCAAGAGCCGAGATTCAAATGCCACCTGGCCTCATCTCACAGATGACTGAGGGCCTGCTAGGGCTCCCAGGACAAGACAAGGGTCCTGGCCAAGGGAGAGGCCAGGCCAAGAATCCTGTCCTGACCCCACCGGCTCTTCCTGAGAGAGGGTTGCTCTATCTGCCCGAGGCCACGGGGCCAGAGTCTGAATGTGACCCTTCCTTTTGAAGCGACAAATCAGCAAGCAGAGGTGGGCTGGCATTCTCTGAAAGGCCTGAGCGTCTCTCTGGGGGACAGCCCCGGCTGGAGGCACGCCCCCAAAACAGGCCCACAGCTTTGGCACGGCCCCAAGCCCTGGCCGGAGCCCCCTCCCTGGGCCAGTTCCTGGAAGCCTGGCCCCTGGGCCCCACAGGCTCCTCTGGGCCTGGAGCATTAACGGAAGCTGCCCCCCAGCTGTGGCCCCAAGCCTGCGGACAGGGCTCAGCTTGCCCGCTCCCTGCCCTGTAAGGCCAGAGCCCAGGCTCCCCCAGGTTCGCTTCCAGTATCTGATCTGGGCTCCCTGGGGCCTGGCGTGTTTCCTGGAGAAGCTTCCTCAGGAAGCACAGAGAGCGACCCCATTTCCCATGTTCCCAGAACTAGCAGCGAGTGCAGAGAGTAATGGGCCTTCCCAAGTGGCCTGGGCCGTGAGGAGGGCTCAGGACCAACTGTGACCTGGGCGAGCCCAGCCCTGCCGTACCTCAGTTTCCCCCACCACAAACCAGGACGAGTCTCCCCTCCCCTCCTGGCCCCTATGCCACTGTGGTCTCCCAGCAGTCCCAAAACCTTCTAGAGAGAGCAGCCAAGATCTCCAAGAGCCGGTGTGGTCTCTGCACGCCATTGTCACAGAAGGGGAGGCCGATGCCCAGGCGAGGCCTGGACGAGGGGCAGGGGGCCCGCCTTTGGGCGGGAGCTGGGTGAGCGCCAATGCCAATGCCATCCACACCCGGTTGTCACGAGGGCGGAGGACAGTCCAAAGCCTCCCTGCACCCCCAGGATGCACACGTGTTGTCGCAGGCCCGGGCCAGAGCCGGGTGTCCACTCCCTTCGAGAGTCCCTGGGGTGGGGGACAGAAGACAGAGGACTCCACCCTGCCCTCGCGCCCCGTAACGGCCCGTAACAGGGGAGTCGCGAAGGAGGGAAAAGCATCCCCTGGGTTGTGGTCTGTGGGGGGCCGTCCCCCCTCCCTTCTCCCCTCTCCCTTTGTCATGGAACCAGGGGCGCAGACCCTTGCTCCCGACACACGTTCCGCATCCGTCCGTGCGGGCTCGGCGGTTTTCACAGCGATGCCATCGGGGAGCCTGGCGGGCGGCCCCGGCCCCGGCCCAGCCAGGCACCAGGCAACCTCTGCCCACTGTGTTCACCATCCCCTCCGTGTCTTCGTCAGCATCCCCTCGCGTGCGCCTCTCCGCCTAACAACGCACACGGGCTGGGCCCGGTCCTGAGCTGTGCCACAAGCCCGGCGTCGCCTGCCCTCCCGCCGCACCCTGGGCGACTGTGTGCTCCTAAGAAGCATGGGTGCCGCGGTGTCGCCGAGGCTGCTGGTCTCCCTCCAGCCCTGGAGGAAGGCCAGCCCCCCGCAGGGAACTGCCAGGCGTCTTAGCACCTGCGGCCCAGTGCCCGAGCGAGACCGACCGCCTCTTCCCATGCCTGCTGGCGGAAGGGCTGCGCAGAGCTCCTGACCGGTGCCCGTGTGTCCACTGGGCTGTCGAACTTTTTCTCTCCGGTTTGTAGGGCGTCTTTATTTTTTTACGCACCGAACCTGTCGATTCAAAGTGCTACGGACACCTGCCCCACGGTGTGGCTGGCTCTTAACGTCTCCCTGAGGTGGTTTCGGTAAACTTACGCTCTTAATTGGTAAACTTTCGGAACATACCCATCCCTGATCTCCTCGTTCGAGGACTCCCCTGCTCGGGGTCTGTAAAGACCCCCCCCACTATTTTCTCCGCCAGCCTGGAGAATACAAGGGCAGCTCTGCAACGTGGTGGCTTCTCCCCCAGAGAGAGATCCCTCCCGGGCAGATGGCCACCAGGAGGAGGCTCCCCAGCTTCGCTGCTGGCTTCAGGACAGACCACAAGCCTCGAGGGACCCTGCCGCCCAGTGACAACCAGGGCCAGGGAAGGATACCTCTCCGGGGCATCTCACAAAGCAGGAGGGGCTGGAGGGACACCCCAAAACAAACAAACCAGACAAACGGCCAGGGCCCCCTCAGTGGCCCGAGCGGGACAGGGGTACCCAGGAGTCAGGGGCCCACATGCACCAAAGCCCAGGAGGGAGTGCTGGGGCAGGGTCAGAGCTGACCGGGGCAGGGGGCCCCCGAGGCCTATGAGGACGCAGACCCTGGACCGGCCTGAGAGGTCGAAGCTGCCTGTAGGCGGGGCGGCCCCACCCTGTCCTCACAGGCACGTGGCTTTCATCGCGGCCCCCGGGAGCGAGTGGGCAACCAGAGAGCCCGGCCCCAGGCGCAGCCTGAGTCGGCACCAAGCGCAGCTGAGAGAACTGAACTGAACAGACCGTTCAAGTCAGCGCGGCAGCCTCGGCTCGCAGATAGAAACGTCGGCGATCAGGATAAAGCAGACCGACCGCAGCACGGCCAGCGCGAAGTCTGATGCACATGACCACAGGGGAGGGTTTCTCTGGACAGTCTCCTACCAACAGCAGCCCGCGGCCGGTCCCATCTAGATAAACCTGGAGTATGAACAGAAGGTCCCAGAAGCCAAGGACCGGCACGCAGACGGCCAGCTTTGCCCGTGGCCGGGAGGCCGTGGCCACGTGACACGCAGGCTGCTCATTCTTGACCGACACTCGGCCGCAAGCGGTCCGGGATTAGCAGGGTCCCTGGTGACACGGAACACACTGCCAGGGAGCGCCAGGAAACATGAGGGAAGGGCGGCCAGGGCATGATGGCCCCTTCTCGGTCCCTGTCCTCACGTGCCACATTTACAGCACTCGTCCCTCACGCTGTGCTGAGGCGCTGCGTGCACGCGCTCTCTCCTCTGCTGGACTGTCACAACCTCTGCACACACCTCTCCTTGAGCCTCAGTGTCCCCACCTGGGAACCCGGGCTGTAACAGCCGCACGTTAAACGGGAAAACAGACACGGAAACACGTGCACGACAGCCGAGCGGTGCCTGCCACGGGGCTCCCGGGAAACGTCAGTGATGTGGACTTAGTCGTGTCCCCCAAATTCCTATGCTGGAGCTCGGGTCCCCAGCAGCTAGGACGTGGCTGTGTGTGGAGACAGGGTCTCTGGAGAGGTAGTTAAGGTAGAGTGAGGTCACTAGGGTGGCCCTGATCCAATGTGACTGGTGTCCCTGTGAGACAAGGAGGCAAAGACACACACAGAGGGACGACCATGTGAGGACCCGGGGAGGGGACGGCATCCACGCGCCCGGGAGAGAGGCCTGGGGAGGAGCCAGTCCAGCCCACACCTTGGACTCCAGCAGACGACAATAAACTGCTCTTTGAGCCTCCTGGTCTGTGGTTATCTGTCCCGGCAGCCGGAGCTGAGACAGCGAGCGAGCTGGCACACGCCCAGACGGTGGCGTGCCCGGCCTGGCCGAGGTGGGCGCCGGCCTGCCCATGGGGCTCCCTGCACTGATGCAGGCAGGCTCTCCCCGCGGCCCCACTCTTGGCAGGCATCCTGATGCCATCAGTGGGGTGGGGGGTCCTCCGTTCTCCCCAGGCGATTGCTAACAGCTGTCTCCTCCCGTCACGCCCACTTCGCTCCCAGCTCCAGGGTCACCGCTCACAGCCCGGGGCTGCCGGGCCCCTGTCGTTGAGAAGGCATGTTTCACTGGGGAGAGGGGGCAGCCGGAAACCCCCAGCTCCGAGGCCGCTGCACATCCACGGAGCCGGCCTGTGTTCCCACATCTGGTCTTTCCCTACCAGACCCTCAGACCCATAGACAGCTGTCCCTGGGAGGGAGGGCAGCGCGTACCATGCGGCAGGGGCCTCCCCGAGCCGGTGCTGCTGTGGGTGACTCTCAGGCAGGGCAGGGGCCCGCCATTCACCGAGGAGCCCTGGCCTCACCGTGTCCTCCGTCCGGAGCAGGCTCAGGCCCACCTGGTTCCCCAAGCAGGCCGTGCAAGGAGAATCCCACAGGGGAGAGCCACATGCCATCCTGCACAAGCTCCCGTGTGCACTTGCACTCAAACACGCGTGTAAGCACGCACACTGTTAACACAGGGTTCGTGAGATGCTTTCGGAACCCGGTACGGAGCTGTGATAGGAAAAGATAGGCTTCGGTAGGCAGAGAAGGAAAGGATAGGGTGTGAGATGGGGGGGCAGGGGGGCATTTTGGAACAATGCGGGGAGCGTCTGACCGCAGCAAAGCCCCTCGGGCATAATGGTCCTCGTAAGGACGTAACAGACACTTTCTACTCCCCGTCAGCCTCCCCTCAGGAATGTAAATGTCCTGACTTAAAATCAGTGGCCCATAAAACATACGACCCACGAGGAACGACTGGCCATAGACCACCCCTCACACAATGGAAACGAGCCAATCAGGAATGGACCACCCAGCACCTACAGGTGACCAGCCAGCAAGGGTAGGATCTGAGAACCTTATCAAATAAGCACCCTTGCCTACTGTCCCCGGCATTCACCGCCCAGTGTCCCCTCTCTGTAAACAGAGCTTTCCTACCATTCTCCCTTCCCGATCTGATCCTCGAAGAGACTTCTGCCTGCGGCTCATTCAGTGTCCACCACTTTGCTCTCCAAAGCGGCGAGAAGACCGACCCTGGGTATCGAGGTAGAAGAGCCAGGTGGCAGCGACCCGAGGCTCACGGTGACTCTGGGAGGCAGACACCGCCTGTCCGAGCTGCAGGAGGCGTGGCTGACCCCGAACCAAAGTACTGTTGCCCTAAGAGTGAGTCTTAAGAACCTGTCCGAGCTGCAGGAGGCGTGGCTGACCCCGAACCAAAGTACTGTTGCCCTAAGAGTGAGTCTTAAGAACCCCGCCATGGGGCGGCACCAGCGAATGGGGCTGACTAAACGTCCCCTCAGTAAGCACATTTGTTTGTGCTTTCACACGGGCGTGGGCCCGTCCCCAACTGCCCGCGTCACCACGAGCCTCCCCCCCCCCCCCCCCCCCCCAGCTCAGGCCCAGGGTCCGTGCGTGGTCACCTTTACCGAAGACCAGACGTCAGCCCCTTACTGCCGAGTTACCGAAGCACAAGCTCATGTCAGTCGAGCTGATGGGGCCGAGGGGGCGGAGGGTCTCCAGGCCTGTGGTGCGGAGGCCCAGCCCCGGACAGACATCGGAAACCGGGTGCTGTGGGGCCCCCCGCTCCCCAGAGGCTTCCTGGGCCCTTGTTTCTGTTCTCAGATGCGGCAGTGCACCGAGAGTCGCCGGGAAATGCAGGTGCAGCCGGGCTCCACCTCCTGGCTGCGGCCCCGGTGCCCTGGTCTGCCTCCCACCGCCCCCACCCCGTGCAGGCCACGCTGGAGCAGAGGACGGGAGCAGCGCCTGCAGGGTCGCACGGGGCTGTCACCACGCCCCTCATGGCCCCTCCCAGCCCTCAGACAGCGTGGCGGATGGCAGGGATACAGCACGGCCACCCACCCTGCGGGGCCAAAGCATCCCTCCCGGCTCAGGAAACATGTGGCCGGCAGAGCACGTGGGTCTCTGTCTGGCGGGAAGCTGGGGCGGGGCGGGGCAGGGACGCCTGTTCCCACCTTCCTTGTCCTCCTTGTGAAGTCAGCCTCCCAGCGGCCTCACCCCTCACTGGGGCGAACTCCCCTAGTCCCAGGTGGGGCCAGAGCACTGGATGTGCTGTGCTGGCAACCAAGCTCTGGGGGACGTGTCCGTCTCATTTCCTAGCAAAGCTGGGAAGCCGCCTTGTCACCCTGGCTGCCACGCCCCTGCATGCTCTACGGGGAACCCCAGAGAAGGGCTCAGGTGGGGACTGGGCAGCAATCCTCAAAGGAGAAGGGAGGGTGCAGAGGCCTCTTGCCCCACCCAACGGCGCACACCCAAGAGCGTGGCCCACGCCAGCCCGAGGGCCCGGACACCCAGACACCTGTAAGGCCCCCGAGAAGCCTCTCCTGTACGCCCAGCACAGAGGCACATCAGTCCTCTGGGACAGCATGCCCACCTGTGAGCCAACTATTTCTTTCCAGTCACCCTTGGAGAACTTTCTTCCTTTATGTCTTCTCAGGAAGTCATCCTTGTTGCTCCTAGGGACTGGAGATCGGGAAGGGGGGGGGGGGGACGGTGGCACTCTTCAAATACCAGAAAATCTGCCCAGTGTGGGAGGGGACAGTGGGTTTCTGAAGCACCTGGCACAGCCCGGCACCAGCCCAGCTGTCGGCACAGGAGAGGAAGGAGCCCCGGACCAGCTGTCCACGGGGAATGTTCCACCAGCCTCTTCTAGAAGGCACACGGGGTGGGTGCAAAATATGTGGGCAGCGAATATGCACAGGCTGGGTGAGGTCCCATGGCAGAGAGAAGCCAGGGCAGGTGCGGCTCGGGCTCAGAGACTCGGACCTGCCGGCCGCTCAGCCTTGCACCCTCCACAACCAACTCTGTCCCGGCTACGCCACAGGGTGGATGGGTCCCGAGAGGTGAGCCGAGAGGGGACCGACGGCATTGTCCCCAGACGGCACGGCCACCTGGCGGGGTTCACTCCCCTAATACTTCCCCCGTCCACGTGGGCCAGGCCTGGTTCTCGGTCTGGCAGACCTCCAGGCCCTCTCCTCACAGAGAGAAAGCAAAAACCAAATAAGCAGCAAGAGCCACGGAGACAGGCTGGCTGGTTCAGGCATCTGCGGTGCTTGGGAGCAATGGAGCCAGGGCACGACAGCTAGGCTCTGCACACCTGCTCCAAGGGCCACGGGACGTCACAAAAGAAGTCTAAGCAAGGGAATGACGTGGTCAGGTTTATTGAAAAGGTGCAGCTGGTTGCTGGGTGGAGAATGAACTGGGCACAGAGGCCAGAGCTTGGGAAGTTGAGGGATACTGAGGAGGGAACCAAGGGGCCCACGTTGGCCCTGCTGGTGGCACATTCGTGGCCCCGGGACAGGGCCGTAGCACCTGCTCGGCAGCCAGATGCCGTCCCCGATGTTCCGAGGAGTGCCGAGGTTCTTCCTGGCACCAGCCAGGTGCCTGGGTACGGCACAGAGCCACTGAGCCGTTTCATTCCTCAGGGTCTGGCTCTGCCGGGTGAGTGTGGCAGCGGGCCAGCAGGCAAGGATTCGCAAGGGGGTGGTGCCCGTGCCAGCCACGGAGGGAAGTGTTCTAAGAAGGAAGTGGGGCAGGCCGGAGCAAGTGGGGACGGGAGGTCCAAGTGGGGTACCTGTTGGCCAAAGGGGGGGTCCTAGAGCAGACGAGCAGCAGTGAGGGGCAGCAGGGCCAAGGGTCTGGGTGGCCTGGGTGGCAACCATAACTAGGGCTGGATGGATGGCTGAGCCACGAGGAAGAAGGGGTGAAGAGGCAGGCCACACTGGGAGACAACGCGCCAGAGAGAGATCCGTCCGGCAGGAGCTTTTCCTTCCCTCTGGGACTCCAGTTAGCAGGCACACCTCATGCCCTGGCCAGCCGCAGAGCCTCCTGGGGGCAGGACCCTCGCTCCTGATCATGGCTCAGCTCTCCAGGTACCCCCATGCCCCACCCCCACCCAGACTGCCCGAGACCACGACTGAGACTCCGCAGGCCCGGAGGTGACCTCCCTCAGCCTCCTCCAGCTCAGAGGCCCTTCCCTGGTGTGCAGGACCGGGCTAGCCCAATCAGGGAACACGAGGAGGGGTCAGGACACAGGCCCCGAGATGTTACAACAGCCCTTCCTTGCCAACTCAGGATAGGTCTGCAATCCCACATGTGAGCCCAGAGGCCAGGACTAAGCAGATGTTTACGCGGACACACACTCAGCCTTCCCAACTATTTCCCAAGAAGGGATTGAGCCTGCAGGAAAATTCTAGTAACCGACTTTCTAGGAAGTGACGGTGCGGGGGCGGGGGGGGGGGGAGGGGGAAAAAATTTCAGGAAAGACAGAGCTCAGGGTCAAGGGCAGTACATTGCTGGAACATTCCACTGCCAGGGAGCCGGCAGGCCCTGGGAGTCCTTGCTCTGACGACACCCTCTCCTGCCAGAGCACTGACCTTCGTGCCGGCCCTCTCTGCCCTCGGCCCCCAAAAGGCCTGGGGGCCTGACACCAGCGTCCACCTCCAGCCAGGCTGCACCACGGGCCCCTTCTCACCAGGCTGTACCAGCAGGAAGCGTGTTGGTGCCCAAGAGACTTCCGCCCAGAAAGAATGGCCTCGTGGGCCCGTTCTTGTCACCCGTGCCACACCAGCCCTATCAGGGTGTGCCAGCCGTGGCCCCCAGGCTGCCACAGGAGAAGAGCAGGGCGGGGGAGTCGGTCTCCGGCAGGCGTGGACGTGTAGAGCGTGACCTCCCTTTTCTGGCCTGGCCTCCCAGAAACAACACACCCCTCGCCAATGTGGCGCTTCCTCGCGGCACAACAACCCACTTAGGCCCAGTAATCGTCCCTCAAATCAAGCTTCACCCGGAGCAGTTGCTGGCCATGTTATGAAACGCAGCTCGGACACTGAGAGGCAGGAAGGAAAGTCAGACCCCGGCTGAGACCAGCCTACGTGTCCTCTGTTTCCCCGACTTCCCTCATGGCCCTCCTCCCCCCGGGCCTTCCTTTCCTCGAGGCAAGCGGCCTTTACCAGCATTCAGCAGCGTTACGGACGCAATGCTTGGTCCAGACACTGGGAGACCGGCTACACGAGGCTCGAGGCCACGAGGGGGCCCGGCCAGCCTGCCAAGGCCGCGGGGACCCCAGCGGCCCGTTCCCGTCGAGCAACCCCTGGGGGCCCCATCCTGTCCCCTGCCCAGGATCCTCTCTTCCACCTGAGACCATGCTCTGCGGAGCCCCTAGTGGCCTCCCACCTCGTTGGCACCTTTAGGAAAAGTGAAGGCCGACTTGTGAGACACCAGGCAGCGAGGGCAGCCAGGTGGGGCTCAGATACATCCACACCGCCAGGAGCTGTCGAAGGCTGGCTGGTGGGATAGCCAGCAGGGTGGGGCCCGGGCCAGGCCGCCCCATCCGGCCTCCTGGGGACCTGCACCAGGACAGGCTTCTCTCAGCAGTGTCGCCTGCCCCTGTTGTACAACGTCTGCGGGAACATTCGGGTCCCTGGCCGGAGCCCCACTTCCCACGTCTCGTGTGTTTAAGGCGTGCTAAGGAAATGCAGATTTTAACAGGAGCCCAACCTAAACGCAATCAGGAAAAAATGAATACTGGGGCCGAAACCACGCGACATGACCCAAAGTCAAAAGTGGAAGCTGATCTGCGACGGAACTCACACCTGGGGTTTCTCTGCGTGGCCCTGCCCCTGTCTGCTATTAAATGAACTTCTAAGAGTGAACAGCCATCAGATCATGGAAGGACGAGCGCCCACAGAGGCCTGTGGCCGTGGGAACACACTCTCCTCTTCTGTGATGCGGCACCAACCCAGAGCTCCGTTCTCCCCACTTCCGGGGCTTTGCTCCAGATGGGCCTTCAGGACATACATCAGTGTGGCAAGAGCTTTCTGGTTCCTGCCTGAGAAGGGAGGGCTGCCCGCCGGGAGCGGTGGGGTGGTGGTCTGGCCACCGCCAGCAGGCCTGGGAGCCACAAGACACGCCTGCGGGTTCATACGGTACCCGGTCCAGACTGCTGCAACAGATAATCTGATCCCCGCCCTGGAAAGATACTACATGCAGATTTGCAAAGAACAGAAACGAGGTGAAGTTTGGTTTGTTCGATTTTCTTGGTGTGCATATCCTTTAGTCCCCAGGAAGCCCGAGGCACGAATGTCCCCCGCGCTGTCTGGAAGAGGAAACTCTGGGAGCTGCCCCTGCCCACGCCCCGCCCCCCACCCCACCCCCCCCCACCCCCAGCTGGAGCAGCGGCCCCTGGAAGGAGGCCAAGCCCTCCCAGCACAGGGTCAGAGCCTCCTTCTGTGCTGAAGGCTGCCTCTCCCCAGCAGGGCAAAGCGTAGCCCAGAGCAAAATGTTCCAGAAGGACTTGGAAGCGTGTGCTGAGCAGGGCAGGAGTTGCAATTAATGGGAAAAGCGAAGCCATCCGGCTGCCCGAAGTTCTGTGGTGCCCCCTCGGCAATGGCCAGCTGCCACCTCCAGGCCTGGGGATTAATATCGGCTCGGAAGACGGGTCTTGGCCCAGAATCCGTGTGACTGATTGCGGGACAGACAGGAAAGCTTTTCACCTGCCTGGAGCTCAGTCAGGGTTTCCTAGCAGACGATAGCATCGGGAGCCCCAGGGTACAGGCACTTTTGTTCCCTGCTTGGAGTCTCTTGTGCTGGTGATGTCCACAGGGCATAAGGCAGTGCCTGGTCTGGATGGTGGGAGGGAGGAAGCTGAATGGCAGGCATCTGGGCCTCTGGCCTGAAGATAGGGCTTTTCTGCTGGAAATTTCCAGGAGTGGGATTTTTTTTTTCCAGCACAGCAGAGAAAACAAGATTGAGAAAAGTCACAGGACAGTGGAGAGCAGAGGTAGCAGCAGAGGGGGGCTCTGCCTCAGGCCGGTCTGCAGTCCAGGACCCGTCATTCTATTGCTGGTTTTAAGGGCAAATGTGAGCCTGACCTATGCCGGCCTTGGATGAGGAGGAGGTTTTAGGTTTGTCCTGCAGGGCTCAGAGATGTCACCTGTCACCATGTCCTTTGGCCTCACCAAATGTCTGGCCACAAGTACACTTGATCTATAGCCAAAAATTAACAGATGCACATCCCCAGAAACATGGGATACAAATGCCTTCGATGTCACTGGGAGTCCTGCACCCATGGGCTGTCCCCTGAGCACCCAAACCCCAAGCACCATCCAGCATGGGGTTTCAAAGTGAGGGGTCAGGAGGAGACACATCTACTCCGAACCGCAGCCCAGAACCACAGTCTGGCCCCCGTGGGGGAGGGCCACGTGTGCCCTGGAAAACCTTACTACGCATCTCCTTAGCTCCATGCAGGAAAAGCTTGGATACGACATCACACGGAAAATCACAACCGCTTTGTGACCTGTCCTTCTGTCAGGACTCAGGTAAGGAAACGCAGGGCCTGGCCTGCCTCATGAGGGAAGCTCCGTGGCCCAGCCGTCCCCTCTGAGCTCTTTGCTTGAGAATGTGGCCGAGGCCATGCCCTGGAGGACAATCTCCCAGGATGCTGCTGTTTCTGGAGTTTTATTCTTTTATGTGCTTCCCTTGTACTCCTAGAAAGAAATCTACACCTGGAGACTTGGGTTTTCTTGTCTGTGGCCAAATCCCCACTGGGATTTCATGGGCCTGGAGGACAGACACAACAGGGTAACCTGGCTGCACGAGAGCCAAGACGCAGGCTCACTGCTGAAGGAAGGTATAACGGACTCAACGCACGCGTGCCCAGGCGCGTGCACACACACACCCACCCACCCACCCACACACACACACACACAAGCTCTGCGGCCGTATCCACCCAATGAGCTGTCGGGGGCATCGTTGCAAAGGCTTGAACTATGTCCACACCTGAGTCAGGCAGAAAGTGCCTGGGGGGAAGGCAGCGCTTGTGTCTGTGGGGGGAGCCACAGGGAGGCAGGGGACAGCTCAGCAGCGGGAGCAGGTGCCCCAGGAAAGTGGCAGCTGTGGCTTTAGCCGGAGGCACCCCAGGCCATTCAGCAAGTGCTCCCGAGGAGGGGAAGGTCCAGAGCAAGAGAGCCCAAGGAGCCCAGGGCCTCAGCCACCTGGAAAAGCCTCTCCCTCCCCACTCGCAGGGAGCCTGGGCTCCCATAGAATCCAGACAGGAGAGAAGCAGGGGAGGCAGGGGCTCCAGGAGCCAGCGGGGCACTGCCCCCTCTTTACCCAAGGGCGAACCTTTCGGCACAACCACCACAGGGGCTCCCCAGAGGCAGGAAGAGAAGGCAGAGGCTCCACCCCAACTCCCTGCATGGTCCTCAAAGAGCCTGAGGAGAGAACCCTGGGGCCTTGTTCCCACACGCCCCGGGCTGCCAAACTGGCAGGATCACAGTTTCGTTGGGGCAGAAAGCCCGGCCACCCCCCATGCCTGGCCAGAGCCAAACGGAAACCACCCCTGCCCCCCAGGGATCCGGGCCCCTGTAACCAGGAGGTACACGGAGGCGAGAAACCCATGCCGACGTGAGAAACAGCCTCCTACTCTCATAGCTGGAGGAAGTACGTTCCAATGCTACAGTGTGGCTCTAAGATATGCCCTGGCTGGGAGGCAGGCGGGGGAAACACTGATTCATCCAGGAGAGCTCAGTGCTCCAAGTACAACGCATGAAGGCAGCCAGTGTGCGATGTGTTTACAAAGATTGCCATGAAACCGGTTCACCTCCGAACGCAGCTCTGGTGATTAAGAGGTGAGTTTCCAGCCCCAGAAGAACACGCGTTGTTTTCTGTGCCAGCAAGAGGGACCTGCCCCCCTCTGCCCTCAGCGGTACCTTCCAAGCTCCAGCTGCCCTTACTTTCCCCTCCATGGGCATCTGGGTAAAGATGGGGAAGAAAAGCAGAAGTGCCAGCCCTCTGCACGGGGCTGCCTCTCCACCCCCTGCCCCCACAGCCCTGCCTCGTCAGCCGTACCCCAGCCCAGGCCCGGGCTCCGGAAGCTGGCCTGCTGGCCCAGAGCAGGCAGGAGTCTGCTCCCGGCCCATGTGCCTCAGCTCTAGGGGATCTCAAAGAATGACACAGGGAAACACTCCGTTCTCCTAGGCAAAGGTAAAACAGGTTGCAGTGACCCCAGGAGCAATCAGCTCCCTGAGACAGAAGGAGATATTAATTTCGTAAATTGAACTACAGATACTGAACAGGATCTTTCAAAAATATAACATTTTAATATTGGTGATTAATATTAAATCACCAATTTAATATTGGTGCATCTGCCTCCATGTCATCTCCGTGTTACCACGTGACCAGGCAGCCACGGGAGCCTGCCACGTACCCACGCGTGCTGTCCGAACGCCGCTCAGGTGGGTGGGCCGAGGGGGTAAGTGGCGGACACCCGCCGCCTCCCCGGCCTCCCGCCACCCCTCCGTGGGCCTGCCAGCAGCACCCAGAGCGTGCAGGCCAGAGGACGCCAAAGGAGCTGTAAGCCGGGAAGTTCCGAGAGCAGGCCCAGACCCCGGCCTGGAGAACAGGTGACCACAGAGGAGGGTGGACACACCCCCAGAGGGGCGGAGGTGACATTGGGCTGTGACTAGGGACTACCAACGGCTCAAATCACAGCTCTGCCCTCAGGCAAGCGGCTCGACTGCCGGGGGCTTGTCCCCTGCCTGCAGACAGCTGCCGCACACCGGACGCGGCCCTGTGACTGCCACCACCAGCTACAGGGCCACGTGCTCGCGGGAGGCCTCACGTTCTCCCGGAAATCACGGTGCAATCACATGCTCGTCGCACCCAAGTACTTCATTACGGGCCGGCCCTGCACCAGGCCGTGTGGTTCTCACACCCGGGGCAACGGGTACCTTACCAACCACCGAGGGGTCCCCAGAAATTGTACAGGAGACGGGACACGTGCTTCCACGTATGACTGTGGAGAGAAGCTTATGGGGTTGGGTAGGTGCTCCAGGAGTCCACAATCGCTAAGAACCTCTGACCTAAGGTGCAAGAGACAGCGGGCCCGGCACAGCTGAGGTGCTGATGAGCTGGACTGGCTGAGAGCAGGCTGGACCGAGTGGCTCTCCTCCACCCCACAGGGACACGTCACCTCCCCCTCACCCGTGCTCTGCATGATGCGTGTGCATGGCAGCAAGTCAGGTGCAGGGCCCGGTGAGAACCCGCACGCCGGGCCTCAGGTCCGAGTGTGGGAGGCACTGGCCTGGGACACCGAGGCGTCCCCTGGGGAAGTGTGTGTCTCCTGGTCTGGGTATCTTAACCCCTGCGGCTTACAGGGGTAGAGCTGGCAGGCACCACTAGGCTCAAGTCCGAGTGTGGCCACCCACTGATCCTAAGAACAAAATCAATTTTGCTTACGTTTTAAAACGTGAATCAGGGGCGCCTGGGTGGCTCAGTCGGGTAAGCGTCCGACTTCAGCTCAGGTCATGGTGTCGCGGCCTGTGAGTTCGAGCCCTGCGTCGGGCTCTGTGCTGACAGCTCGGAGCCTGGAGCCCACTTTAGATTCTGTGTCTCCCTCTCTCTCTGCTCCTTCCCGACTCGCACTCTGTATCTCTCTCCCAAAAATAAATAAAAAAACATTTTTTAAAAAATTAAAAGATAAATAAAACGTAAATCAGATATTGCCCTGCCCCTAGCTCTCCAACAATCTGCCCTCACACAAAGCAAGCCATGAAGTCTGTCCAAAGCCTGTACCCACACCCTCCCTGCCATCTTCCAGCTCACCCCAAACAGGGGTTCGAGGGCCCCTGTACGTCCTCTTCCTGCTGCCGGGACTCTCTTCTCAGAGGTTCTAGAGCAACTGAATAAAACCATTTAGTCTAAAAAGCTGAGCTACAAATATGCCTTCAGTTTAAAAATGTAACGAACCAGGGGCGCCTGGTGGCTCAGTCGGTTAGGCATCCAACTCTTGACTTCAGGTCAGGTCACGATCTCATGAGATCGGGCCCCATGTTGGGCTCTGTGCTGACGCTACTCAGGATTCTCTCTTTCCCTCTATCTGTCCTCTCCTCCCCCCCCCCCCCCACTCAAAATAAACAAAACTTTTTAAAAATGTAATAAACTGTATGACTGAGAATCTTTTTTTCTTTTTTGAGTCATTTGGGGTTAGATATGTTCTAAGAATGTTACATACGCACATTCTTGGTGGAAAGTAACAGCTGAGGGAGCTCCACTAGGAACTTACAATCCTTACAGTAAAAGCGACTCGTGAAAAAAAAAAAAAAAAAAAAAGATTTCCAAAATACGATGAGTATAATATACATGAGAAACTGTGTTCAGAAAATCATACTTGCAATAATATTTCCAAATGATGATCACAAAATTCAACAAGTGGTTGGAAAAACTGGAAGAATGAAGCTGGACCCTGACCTCACACCATATGCAAAAATTAATTCAATATGGATCAAAGACATGACCTGCAGGAAGAAAACAGTAAGACCCTTAGAAGAAAACAGGAAAATCTTCATGACCATGAATTTGGCAATGATTTTTTGGATACGATATCAAAAGCACAAGCAACAAAAGAAAAAAACAGACTAACAGAATTGATAAAAATTTAAAACTCTGTACATCAAGGGACACTATCCACGGAGTGAAAAGACAACCCACAGAATGGGAGTATTTGCAAATCATATATCCAATAAGGGATTGATATCCAGAATATATAAAGAGCTCCTGGAACTCAACAGCAAGAAGCAAAGAACCCAACTCAAAAACAGACAAAAGACTTACATAGATATTTCTCCAAAGAAGATACACAAAACACCAAAGTAATGAGTTTTATAAAAAAGCAACAAAGTAACGAGTTTTTGTAAAAAAAAAAGTAACGAGTGTCGGCAAGGACACGGAGACACGAGCCCTCAAGCATTGGCGCTGGTGGGGAGGTAAGACTGTGCAGCTGGTGTGGAAAGCAGTTCGGCAGTTCCTTTAATAGCCAAACATAGGATCGCCACATGATACAGGAATTTCACGTTTAAGGACACACCCCAAAGACTCGAAAGCAGAGACTCGGATACCTGTGCACCGATATTCGCTGCAGCATTATCCAAACGGCCAAAAGGTGGAAACAAGCCAAGTGTCCATCAACAGACGAGATGACACACAGAATACACTACGGGCATACCTTGTTTAATTGCGCTCCGCTTCACTGTGCTGAACAGGATCTGTTCAGCAGATTATCTGTGAACAGATCCTGCATTATTCAAAAAGGGAAGGTTTGTGGCCTCAGTCAAGTCGGTCAGCACCATTTTTCCAACAGCCTTTGCTCATTTCATGGCCCTGCATCATGTTTTGGTAACTCTCACAATATTCCGAACTTTGTTATTACTGCACATTTGTTACGGTGATCTGTGACGTTACTCTCGTACTTGTTTTGGGGTGCCCCGAACCGCACCTACAGAAGACGACAAACTTAACTGGGAAGTGTCGTGTGTGTTCTGACTGCTCTGACTGGCCATTCCCCCAACCCTCCCTCTCTCCTCAGGCCTCCCTGTTCCCCGAGACACGTAACGTTTAAATTAAGCCAATGAACGGCCCTACAAGGCCTCCAAGTGTCCAAATGAAAGGAAGAGTCACATCTCTCACTACGAATCAGGAGCTAGAAATGATGACGCTTACTTAGTAAGGAAGGCGTGTCGAAAGCGGACGGGCCAAAAGCTTGGCCTCGTGCACCCAGCGGCCAAAAGGCAATGCGAAGAAAAAGTTCTTGAAGGACGTTTTTAAAAGTGCTGCTGTAGCAAACACATAAAGGATAAGAAAGTGAAACAGCCTGATTGCTGAAATGGAGAAAGTTTCAGTGGTCTGGAGAGAAGGTCCAACCAGCCACAACACCCCCTTCAACCAAAGCCTCATCCGGAGCAAGATCCTAACTCCCTTCAATTCCGTGAAGGCTGGGAGAGGTGGGGAAGCTGCGGAAGAAAAGTCTGAAGCCTGCAGGGGTTGGTCCAGGAGGTTTAAGCAAAGACACGGTCTCCGTAACAGAAAAGGGTGCCGTGAGGCAGCACGTGCTGAGGCAAAAGCTGCATCGAGTTCTCCAGAAGATGTAGCAGGATAGTTCTCGAAGGCGTCTACACAAAACCGTTTTCTCAGCGTACAAGAAACAGTCTTCTATTGGAAGAATATGCCATCTAGCACTTTCATAGCTGGAGAGGAGAAGTCGGTGCCTGGCTTCAGAGCTTCAAAGGACGGGCTGACTCCTCTCTCGGGCTAACACAGCTGGTGACCTTCATTTGAAGCCAGTGCTCGCTGACTATTCTGAAAGTCCTAAGGCCTCAGCAATTATGCTAACTCTACTCCGCCCGCGCTCTATAAATGGAACAAAGCCTAGATGACAGCACATCTGTTTACAACACAGTTTACTGAATACGCTAAGCCCATCGCTGAGACCTACCCTCAGAAAGAACTATTCCTTTCTTCTTTTTTTTTTTTTAATTTTTTTATTTTTTATTTTTGAGACAGGGAGAGACAGAGCATGAACAGGGGAGGGTCAGAGAGAGGGAGACACAGAATCTGAAACAGGGTCCAGGCTCTGAGCTGTCAGCACAGAGCCCGACGCGGGGCTCGAACTCACGGACCGCGAGATCGTGACCTGAGCCGAAGTTGGCCGCTTAACCGACTGAGCCAGCCAGGCGCCCCAGAACTATTCCTTTCAAAATATGACCGCTCGTTGACGGTGCACCTGATCACCCAAGGGCTCTGATGGAGGTGGACAAGGAGATGAACGTTGTTTTCGGGTCAGCTAATACAACACCTATTCTGCAGCCGCGGGTCAAGGAGTAACTGTAACCGTCTAGTCTTATTACTGAAGACATACATTTTGTAAGGCTTGGCTGCCACGGACAGTGATTCCTCTGACAGATCTGGGTAAAATCAATCGACTGAAAACCTTCTGGAAAGAATTCACCATTCTAGATGCCATTAAAGAACATTTGAGATTCGTGCGAAGAGGTCAAACTATCCACGTGAACAGAAGTTTGGAAGAAGTGGACTCCAGCCCTCAGGCAGGACCTTGAAGGGTTCAAGACGTCAGTGGAGGAAGTCACTGCAGATGTGGTGGAAACAGGAGGAAAACCAGAACCAGAAGTGGAGCCTGAAAGAAGGAGCTGAGTTGCTGCACCTCAGGAGAAACCTGAACAGATGAGGAGCTGCTTCATTTTTAAAAAAAATTTTTTAAATGTTTTATTTATTTTTGACAGAGAGAGAGACAGAGCATGAGCAGAGGAGGGGCAGGGAGAGAGGGAGACACAGGATCCGAAGCAGCTCCAGGCTCCGAGCTGTCGGCACAGAGCCCGACACGGGGCTCGAACCCACGGACCGCAAGATTGTGACCTGAGCTGAAGTCGGACGCTTAACCGACTGAGCCACCCAGGCGCCCCGACGAGGAGCTGCTTCTTAGGAATAAGGCAAAGAAGGTGGTTTCTTGAGATGGGATCTACCACCGGTGAAGGTGCTGTGAAGACTGTTGAAATGACAGAAGTTTCTAGAACATTCCATACACTTAGTTGACAGAGCAGCAACAGGGTGTGACAAGTTCTGTGGGTAGAATGCTATCAAACGGCACCACAAACTACAGAGAAATCGTTGGTGAAAGGAAGAGTCGATCGTTGTGGCAAAGTTCACTGCTGTCTTAAGAGGTTGCCACGGACACCCCAGGCTTCAACAGCCACCAACATGGAGGCAAGACCCTCCACCAGCAAAAAGATCACAAGTCCCTGAAAGCTCAGACAATGGCTAGCATGTTTTAGCAATAAAGTATTTTTTAATTAAGGTACATACACTGTGGATTTTCGACATATTGCTACTGGACATGTAACAGACGACAGCGTGGTGAAAACACAGCCTTTACGTGCACTGGGAAACCAAAACATTAGACTCACTTTATTGCCCCCACTGTGTCACGGAGGCCCGGAACCACACCTGCGATGTCTCCAAGGTGTGCCTGTGTGTACATACAATGGAATATTATTTAGCCACAAAAAGGAACGGAATTAGGACACGTGACACAACACGGCAGAACCCTGAAGACTTTACGCTCAAGTGAAATAAGCTGGACCCAGGCAGACAGACATTTTATGATCCCACTTATACGAGGACACAGTCAAATTCAAAGTCAGAAGGAGAGCAAAGGATGCCAGAGGCTGGGAAGAGGGCAGTTAGGGACCGAGGAGACCTTGCTGAATGGGGACAGAACTTTGGTTTGGTATGATAAAAAGTTCTGGAAATAGACACTGGCGGTGGTTACACAACATTGTGAGCCACCGAATTCTACACTTAGAAACGGTTAAAATGGTAATTTTATGCTTACCATTTCTGTCTATGTGGTAAGTTCTGCCACAATTAAAAAACACTTGAAGAATTACAAACAAAAAAAGGACGAGTCTTCATTTTGTAACAGGCACTAGCACATTCAAAGGTCCCCTCGTCCTGCACGTGGAGACGGTTTTAAGGCGTGATCTCTCCGAGCGGAGGGGCGCCGGTGAGCACTGGGGACAAGTCCTGCGGGGACACAGGTGCACCGGCGGTCTCTCAGCCCTGCACCTGACCCTGGGCTGGAGAAGTATCAGAGACTTTCCCTGGGCTGGAGAAGTATCAGAGACTTTCCACCGGCCCCGTCGCTCCGCCTTCTGAGCCTGCGTACTGCCCACGGGGTGCTGCAGCCAATGCTGGGTCTGCGCCACCCCGGGGCCTACGCCCAGACCCCGCTCTGGCCAGATCTCGGGTGGTCAGATCTGTGTCCCAGGAGAACACAGAGAAAACTCTGTCTTCAGAGCTCCTCAGGAAGCTGGTGAGTCTACAAAAGTATCTCCCGACTTTTCCAGCACATTCGTGTCATGGCAGTACGGCTAACGGCAGGTCTGGCGGAACCGGTGAAACGGCAGATTTACAGCTCTCCGGGAAACCCCTCCTCGCCCCGGTCTGGCTGCCTGCCTTGTGCGGGTTTCCTTCAAGCCCCAGACTTGCAATGCTCTGCGGGGCTCCCCAATTAATTTTAAACCCCCCTGAACAAGTGAAAGGCACAGGGATATATAAACATCCAGGGCGAGGACTCCTTAGTCCACTCTGCGCCACGGGCAGACCCAGCTATGAAACACCGTCCTCAAAGCCACAGCACCGTCTGCATCTGAACCAGGACCTCTCAGGTCCACGGGCACGAGGGCTGCTCTGAGCACCCGTGGGGGGCAGGGGCAAGGGCTGGTTGCGGGCCTGGGAGGCTCCAGGCTTTTACAGAAAATACTGACAGCACCAAGGGAAAAAGAATGAGTTCCTCAACTTAACAAGGGAGGGATTCTTTAAAAGCTAAATTTAAAAATATATATACCATTTTACTGCTTTTGTTTCTGGTTTTAAATTCACAAGAGACTTCAAACACCGCCAAGTACATGCTTTTTTTTTTTTTTTTTTTTTAAGTAGGTTTCACACTCAGCACGAGGGCCAACATGGGGCTTGAACCTGAGATCAGGACCTGAGCTGAGATCAAGAGTCAGATACCTAACCAACTGAGCCCCCCAAGTGCATGCTTTTACATACTTTTTAAAAAATATTTATTTATTTGTGAGAGAGACAGACAGAGTGTGAGCAGGGGAGGGTCAGAGAGAGAGGGAGACACAGAATCCGAAGCAGGCTCCAGGCTCTGAGCTGTCAGCACAGAGCCCGATGTCGGGCTCGAACTCATGGACCGTGAGATCCTGACCTGAGCTGAAGTCGGACGTTAACCGACCGAGCCACCCAGGAGCCCCACTTTAACATACTTTTTAAACTGAGATTTTGTTAGTACTCGCGTGTTCCCCTTGACCTTCACGTGAAGAACAGAAATATTTGAAAGACTAGCCATTCCTTAAAACTGGCCTCGAGTACTTTTCCTGTGATACACATTCGAAACGTGCATTTGTCACGTGTTTCTCCCTGAAGGAGTTTCCATGAGGAAAAAAAGTATCTTTCTCTATCACATCCATCTACTAATTAGCTGAACTACACAATACTCGTGGGCTGGCCCAGTTCTGGGTCTCTGTATACACTGTGGATCCGTCTTTGGCAGGAAAAGACCCCGCATTTCTAGAGGCAGCACAAACTAATTACACTAGTTTATCTCCCATCACCTTATCAAACAAATAACCAAAGAGAAAATACCATGCTAGAAAACGTACAAACACACGACGCTCTCGATTTTATTTGCCAATAATCAGACCTGCAGAGCCACGGCGCACAGATGGACCGATTTCTGCCTCCGTGAATTTCAAATCACCTCTTACAACATCTCTCTGGCTCTGACGAGCTGGTAGTTATTCCACAATCTGTCGGCTCGTGAGATTCAGCACCGAGCCTTTCCTCTAAGTTCCTGCTTCAGCCTCAGCCATGAACCACGCATTGCCTATAAAATCTACTTAAAAGAAAATGAAGCTTTTCTAAAACGCCACACGGCAGAAAGAGCTTACACATGTATGCGAGGCCGCCACCATCCAGCGACGCCGGCCTTTGCTGTCACCCTCAGAGGATGCCCAGAGCCCGAGGGCCCACAGCGACCGTGTGCGGGAAGGAGCACAAGAAAGGAGCAAGCGTGTTCCTCAAGTGACCGTAGGGGCGATGGAGACGGCACTTCCTCTCACACGCAGGCTGTCTGTGACAGATGGGGTGCATCCTCCTCTGCTCTCTGCCAGTGGCCAAGGCGCAGCTGAGAAGGACCCGCATAGAGAGGGCGCTCTGGAACACAGCCGTGTACATCATTTAAAGGATTTCGACCAGTGCATGGGCTCTTGTCCGTGAGGCCCTTTTCATGGTATCTTATGTGAAAAACCAGACTTCTGAGTTTATAGCCCAACAGCCCACGACAACATAAGGAGAGGTTTTTTCTACCGAGCGTATGCGCTGAATGCATTGTAATGTACCACTTCCTGATACCAAGATCATGATATTCCAGAAACAGCAGTGTGCACATCAATGACTCTCTGGCTTTCTTTATTCAAAAATAAAACAGGCAAAAAAAAAAAAAAAAAAAAAAAAAAGAACTAAAATGTCCAATGTCACCTGAAATAGCAGGTTCACCAAAGCTTTAAAGGTAAACTTACATTTTAGGGTATTAATTACAATTACTAAAGAGAGAATGAATTGTTTTTCAAACCATGTATCTCAGGAAAATGCTGACTGGTGGGGCAGGTGATCATTTCACCCCCCTTTGTACGAGGGAGCCCACAGGTCTCAGAAAGTCTCCTGAGCAGCAGGGGCTGCTCTAAGGCGGCCCTCTTTTAGGTACAGGACATGGGCCTTTCCGGAAGGATGGACTGTTCCACGGGCACCTTGGCAAGGTCACCCAGCCACCCACAGGAACTTTTGCTTCCAGGAGGAAGTTGTGTGGATACATATGCATTCACGTCCCTCTTGAGTCACTCACAGTCTACCGTCTGGGACACATGGCATGTGGTGATGGTTCCAGAATACAAAGTGGGGACCTGGGGGCGGGGAGGGACACACGCGCGCCCCTACACGTCACGCTCCAGGGCGCGGAGGTCCTCCAGGAGCTCCTGGGCCACGGTCTGCAGGTGGCGGTTACGGCTCTTGGCCATGGCCAGGATGCGCTGCAGGGGCAGGGAGCTCCGGAACTCGGAGGCAGACTTGGAGAAGACTTCCGGCTCCAGGACCACAGACTGGACGAGCCGCAGCGCATGAAGGCACACCTCCGCATCGGGGTCTGGGGAGAGAGGGAGCGCTTCCGGTTAGAGGGACCCTCTCCAGGACGCGCAGCGACACCTACCCCTCAAGGGCTCTTGGTCTTTCTGAGGGCCAAATCCGACCACTTGGTAACTGCACGCTCACCGGGAAAGTGTCCCTGCTTGACGTAAAAGCTTAGCTCACAAGAGCAACACAACTAACTCAATCACCATCCGTTCTAGTAACATCCATCTTCAAATATGATTCGCAGTCAGATCATTTTAAGACGCCAAACTAAAAATGTGAGGGCCTTTCGTGTTGTCTGCTAGAATTCTGTCCGCTTCTAGGACAGTTTCGAAAGGTGTTACTTCAGGGGCACCTGGACGGCTCAGTCCATCAAGCATCGGCCTCTTAATTTCACTTCAGGTCGTGAGCTTGTGGTTTGTCTGGCTCCGCGCGGACAGTGAGGAGCCTGCTTGGGATTCTCTCTCTCCCTCTCCCTCTCTATCCTTTCCTCTCTCAAAAATAAGTAAATAAGACATTGGATGGATGAATGAATGAATGAATAAAAGGTATTGTTTCATTTGCCCTCCCAGTGCATCAAATCCCACAGTGGCCACATACTGACGCTGAATCTCTTCAGGGCCACCGAGTTTCCAAAGTCACACTGTTTCCACTGTCCCTGCAAGGAATTCCCTCAGGAACTGCCTCTGGAGTTACAGAAGCTGGTACCCTGCACGTGTGGTGGCACCACTAAAAAGAGCCCAACACAGAGCTACAACCTTAAGCAGGTTGGATGCAACTCTCCTCCTACTTCTCCCTACTGGGAAGCTTTAATATGCCATCGAGTCACTTCTTGGTGGTTTGTTGTGGGTTTTTTTGTATTTATTTTATTTTTGAGAGAGAGAGAGGGAGACACAGAGTCCGAAGCAGGCTCCGGGCTCTGAGCCATCAGCACAGAGCCCAACATGGGGCTTGAACCCACAAACTGTGAGACCATGACCTGAGCTGAAGTCAGACGCCCACCCGACTGAGCCCCGCAGGCGCCCCTGCCATCGATTCACTGTTGACTGAATATTGTAATTGGAACCTCTTTCCTAGCGCTATACTTAAACCTTTCAAGAAGTGAATGGATTGAAAGAGTGGACTCAATCAGTCCTCAGTGGGAAGTGCCACACAGCAGAGCTGCCCAGAGGCTTTTGCTGTTGACCCAGGGCCCTCAGGGCATGGCAACAGCTGCCGTGCTGTACCCAGGAGGGAAGGCAACGCGGCCTGGGTGCCGGCCGTTACAGCGCTCCTACTCTGGGGGAGGGGAGAGCAACTCTTCCTCGTACCAGACCCGCCAGAGACCCGGGGAAGAGCGTGGCTGCCACAGGGAAGCGTGTGCGGGGATCACCGGGAAGGCCCCACCGCCCAGACACGGATGGACAGAAACCGAACCGAACGGACAGAGAGCTCCCCTCGTCCTCCAGCGCCAGTCTGGCAAACACCGGAGGCCCAGGCGAGCGGTCTACAGCCAGGGGAGGAGACCCCTGCGAACACAGATGCAAAGGGAAGGCCGAGAGCCAAGGGTGAGAAGAGGACACTGAGGAAGACACACGGGGAGCTCGGCCCTCACCCTCAGCACAAGGAGAAGAGAGGAACCCGAAGCCAGCAGTACGCAGGAGGCAAGCACAGCGACGACAAAACCCACACCCTCCTCACCCCCACGGACGTCCCAGCACAACGAGAGGCCACGTCCGCAAGCCGACGCCACGACCGTAGAGCCGCAGAGCCCGGCACACCAGGCCACGCCACGCCAAACGCAGCCCGGGAACCATTTCTGTGCAGGCCGGGAGCGAAGAGTGATGTGTACATTTTGAAGAGTTACTTTAAAAAGAGAAAGAGAGAGAGAAGAATATGCAACAGAAACCACATGTGGCCCTAAAGCTTAAGATATTTAGTATCCAACCCATTATACAAAACGTTTGCTCTCCTGCCCTGATACGACGTCCAACATCCAATCAGAAAGGACAAAGACCAAGCAAGGGAAACCAAACACCCACAGTGGCGATAAAGTAGTCAACAGCACGAGACTCACAGATGAGCCAGATACAGCAACAACTAGAAAAGGAACTGGAAATAAATAGGATTAGTAGACAGGAAAACACTGCTGTATGGGTCCTACGGCACACCTGATGCAGTGGTGTACTATTTAAAGATTAATTAAAGACTGTATGGAAACCCTAGGGCAAATCATAAAAAGTTTTTACAGTACAAATGATAAGCCAACGGTGTAGATAAATGGAATATTAAAATAATCCAACAGCAAACAAAAAAAGAAGAAAGAAACAACTAGAGATACGTCTGCATTCCTTTCTGTACACAGTAAATGAAAACAGCATAGACACACCGATTGGAAGGCAGAGAAGGCACAAAACAGCAAGACCCTGCTATACGCTGTCCACAAGACACCCCAGAAAAATATAAGGACGAAGGTTAAACATAAACAAAAATATTTAAAATACACCATATAAACACTAATTAAAAGAGGGCTACAGAGCCTATGTTCTTACCAGACATAGTAGACCTCAGAACAAGAAATGTCACCAGGACTGAGGAGTGACACTGCATAATTGTAAAGAGGTCAATGCCTCAGGAAGACAGAACAGTCTCAATTACGTACGTACCTAATAACAGAGCTTCAAAAAACACAAAGCAAACTATGATAGAACTCTAAGGGCAAATCAATTCACAATTAGAGTTGAAAACTTTCATGTCCTTATTTCCATTATTGATTTTAAAAGAGGAGGAAAGGAAATCAGTAAAAACACAGAACCTCAGAACAACCCAAACTAATTGAGTTTAACAAGGTCAGCATACAAAGATCAACTGTATCCACATATCAGTAACAATAAACTGGAAACTAAATTTTTAAGAAGACTATCATTTACAAGAGCACCAAACCATAAAACATTTAGGTCTATAAAATCTTACAAAATATGTGCAATATTTGTATGCTAAAAACCGTAAGACACTGATGTAAAAAAAAAAAAAAAAAGATAACCTAAGTAAATTTGAGAGATAGAAGACTTAATATAGTTTTGATGTCAGTCTCCCCACTGATCTACGCCATGTAATCCCAAAATCCCAGTAGGCTTGTTTGTAGAAATTAACAAACTTATTTGAGAAAGAGAAGGAACTAAGACAGCCAAAACAACTTCAAAAAAGAAAAACACTGAAAGATTCAGACCACTCAATTTCAGGGCTTACAGTTATCAAGACAGCGTGATACTGATACAGGGACAGTCACAGAGATAAATGGTATAGGGTTAGAGAATCCAGGAACAGACCACAGTTTTGTAAAATCTCAAAAAACATATTAATACATTTTAATAATAATAATAATAATAAAATAATAGCCTTTTCAGGGTGCCAGGCTGGCTCAGCCAGTGGAGCGTGCGACTCTTGATCTTGGGGTCGTGAGATCAAGCCCCACATTGGGCTAGAGCTTACTTAATAATTTAAAAAAAAAAAAAAAAGATTCATCAGAGAACTCATGGCTGCCTTAATGTTGATGTTTCATTAAAGACTAAAAACAACCTATCTTGACAGACAGCCAGACCTTCAAGGTCCAGTACACTCTCCTTGCAGCAAACAGAAATTCCTCAGAAACTTATCTCTAGCCTTGCCACTCCCTCCACAAAAAGTATATAACCAGTCACTTCTCATGACCCCAAGTGCAGTGCTTTCAGCTCACAGATCCTGTCTCCCTGCTTTAATAAAACCACCTTTTTGGTTTTATTAATTAATTAAAAAAAATAGCCTTTTCTGGGGCACCTGGGTGGCTCAGTCGGTTAAGAGCCCGACTTTAGCTCAGGTCAGACTCCTGTGGTTTGTGAGTTCGAGCCCCGCGTCGGGCTCTGTGCTGACAGCTTGGAGCCTGGAGCCTGCTCTGGATTCTGTGTCTCCTTCTCTCTCTGCCCCTCCCCCACTCTCACTCTGTCTGTCTCTCTCTCTCTCTCTCAAAAATAAACAGATATTTAAAAAAATAATAGCCTTTTCAACAACTGGTGCTGGAAAAATTGAACATCCATATGTAAAAACAGAGAACTTTAATCCATACCTTGCCTCACACATAAAACTCACATGAAAACTAATAAGACTTAAATGGAAAACCCACAACTAGAAGAAAACAAGACATAACCTTTGTGACCTTGAGCTTGGCAAGGATTTCTTAGATATCAGATGAAAAGCACAGTCCATCCAAGAAAGAAAGTGACAACATGAGACACACAAAAATGGGAAGGCCAACACAAAAGAAGAGAATCAGCCTGGTGACTGCACTGGGAGGGAATACAAACTAAGAGAAAGAGAATCAGCTGATGTGCCAAAACCATGCAGCGAGGAGAATAACACAGAACGCGGGTCTGTTCAGGCCACAGATCAGCAAATTCTGAGTTATAACTACTCAATTTATCCTTTAAAGGAATCCTGGAAAACCTTATCACCTGCGACTGAGAACATTCCTGTAGATGGCTCAATTATGAGTTTGGAGACGAGTGAATCAACCATAACGAGAAAAGGCATTCATCTGACCACAATGCAAAATGACACAGACGTGAAGTTATCTGACAAGAGTTTTTCAGCAGCCGATATTCAAGTTACTCAATGAGCAACCACAACATGCCAGAAGCAAATGAAAAAAAAAGGCTCAGCAAAGAAATCAAAGATACAAAGAATAAAAGGGAAGCATTGGAACTGAAAAATAACAATAACTGAAGTTAAAAACTTGACAGAGAAAGAATGGAAGGGACACAGGAAACAATCCGTGAAGAGGAAGACAGGACAACAGAAATCACCCAATCTGAACAGAGAGGAAAAAAGACGGAGAAAAAAAAGAAACAGAGCCCCTGGGTCCAGAAGGCCTATAAAGAAGATCTAACGTTCATGTCATTGCAGGGCTGGAAAATACCCAAGATACAATGGCTGAGATTTTACCCTATTTGGCCAAAGACACAAACTTACAGATCCAGAAAGGTGAGCAAACTCAAAGCAGGTCAGACACCAAGAAATCTACACCAAGACACATCCTAGCCAAACTTCTGAATACTAAAAACAAAGAAAATAAATCCTGAAAGCTGCAAGAGAAAAATGACACATCACATAGAGGAGAAAAACAATGATACCGATTTCCCATCAGAAACCACAGAGGCCACTGGCGCCTGGGTGGCTCCGTTGGTCAAGCGTCCGACTTCCTTCCACTGAGGTCATGATCTCACGGTCCGTGAGTTCGAGCCCCGCGTCGGGCTCTGTGCTGACAGCTCGGAGCCTGGAGCCCGCTTCGGATTCTGGGTCTCCCTCTCTCTCTGCCCCTCCCCTGCTCGCTCTCTCTCAAAATAAATAATAAAAAAATATATAAAAAAGAAAGAAACCACAGAGGCCAGAACAAAGTGACACATTTTCCACATGTTGAAAGAAAAAAGTCATCAACCCAGAATCCTATACCCTGTGAAAATGTCCTTCAGAAATGAAGAGGAATTCAAGACATTCTCAGATGAAGGAAAATCAAGAGAATCTGTCGCCAGCAGACCCTACTGTGACAGCCTGGCTGCGCCACACAAAAACGTGCACAGGAACGTTCACTGCAGCATTACTCAACTTACTCAGTAACAGCCGGTCAAGAGTGTGGCTCAGCTGTTCCCTGGTGGCGCTGCCTCGCCATCCGTTTCATTGGGTTAAATGGCCTGAAGGGACCTTGAACTGATGGCAGCCTCTCATGCATGCAGGTGCCCTAGACAGCAGCCCACAGAGCCACAAGCAAATGTAAGTCCCTGATTTGATTTCTCCCACAGCCCTGTGATCAACTGCCCCCCGCCCCACCGCCACCCCCACCCCCTCACACCTTCCCCTTATGGGCCCCTTAGGTAAGAGCCCCACTCTTCTGGTTTCAACTGACCAGTCCAGCCTCAGCCCAGGGATCCCAAAGCCCCCCAGCCACAGACCCTCATTAAGGCCCCAGGTCCTGCCTCTCTCTGTCTGCACTCTGCCTCGACTTCCCTGTGGGGCCCCCTCAAGGTGTCCTCCAGGACCTCTTTTTCAGTTTCTCTTGTGGGCTACTGTTAGACCACAGCTCACCATCCAACAGCCTGTGCTCCACTTAGTAAGTGTTACTTTGACAATTCATAACACAGCCCCAAAGTGGAAACAGCCCAAATGTCCATCAAGTGGTCAATGGATAAACAAAACGTGGTATATCTACGCAGTGGAACGTTATCTGGCAAGGAGAAGGAATAAAGTATTGATACATGGTACAACACGGGTGATCCCTGAAAACATGCTAAATGAAAGAAGCCAGACACAAAAGGGTACAAGTTATAAAGTTCCAATTTTATGAATGGCTTAGATGAAGATAAATCCATAGATACAGGAAGCAGATTAGCAGCCCCCAGGGGCTGGGTGGGGAGAAGGAGGGGGTGGCTGCTAATGGGCATGGTGGCTTCCACGAGTGGTGACGAAAATATTCTAAAATTACATAGGTGGCAGTCATGTTTGCACAACTCTGTGAATATATTAACAACTAATTTCATGGCTGATGAGTTACATCTGTTTTTAGAAAAAGGAGATTAGTGGGAAAACGGGCAAAATTCTAATTAGAGCTGAAGATGAGGTTCTCACAGTGCACCAATGTGAACGTCCTCCACGTGAATGTGGTCTATGGTTACGTAAGGTGTTAACATTAGGGGAAGCAGGGTGAGTATCACTGAATTGTTTTGCTCCCACGGGTGATACGCCATTTCTCTCGTTGGCTTTCTACATTTTTTTCTTTCTTTGTTCCATCTCAGATGTACAATTTCTGCAACTTTTCTGAAAATCTAAAAGAGTGAACTGAAGAGAAAATAGCTCAAGGAAGTTCTCGGAATGGGAAAGACTGACAAAAGAAGTTTTGTCATAAAAATAAGGGTACATACAAGAAACTCTGCCTCTCCTGTTGAGCTCTCCCAATTGTGTTTGCTGGTTGAGGCAGGAATTATTTCAGTGTCCGATGTGGTTCTCAATGTAAACAGAGGGAATCCTTCAGACAATTTTAGAACCAATGGGAAAGATAAAGGAGGGAGGGACGTAAAACTTGTGCTTCACCTGAACTGGAAAGAAGCTGCACAAGGAGACAGGGACTGGTTGTTATGTATAACGTAAAGCTACACAAATAAACACAGGTTTCTTGGACGGTGTTGTCAAAATGAAAGTAAAGTTTACACAGAGCAAACTGCACCAATTGTACACACGCAGCTCAAAAAGTTCGGACAACTGTATACACCCGTATAAACCCCAATCCTAAGGGGACGCGGAACACTTCCCTCCCCACAAACCTCCCGCACACCCCCTGCCTCACGGCCCATCCCCGCCCTGGCGCAAGTGATACTCTGGTTCCCGTCAACAGAGATCCGTTTGCCTGTTCTTGAAAATCGTGTACATGAGACCACACTTTTTTTAAAGCACTATTTCCTCATTAAAGCTCAGGCAGCTCAAAACAAATAAGATAACATTCTGCTTGGCTTCTTCCTCCATTTTTATCAAGTCAGTCCCCTCTTGAGATTCTGGGGCTATTTTCTTCTCACAACGTCCTACTAATAAGCACTTGGATGGACAGGAAATCACTGCACCATACCGTGTTTTCCCCCAAACAACAGACGTCTTTCTTTGTAATTGTTTCTACATCAGGGAGTGGGGAGGATGTGGGGGAGAGAAGAAAGCCAGGAGAGTCACCGGCAATTATAAACCAGCCACGCAACTTCCCTGGGTGACATCCTCCGCAGCTCGGAGCTCCCACGTCACTGGTATCTGTCACAAACGTCTCTAATAAGCATGCAGCTCATGCAGTCACATCTGTCCCCGGCAGCAGCATCTGGAAGGAGCCACACGGTAGCCAGGCTTAAGTAACAGCATCACATCCGTGCTGCCCGCTGAAGCAACCGGCTCTGTGAGGGGCGCCACGGCGGGGAGCACCACCCACGCCGGGCCTGACGCCGGGCCGCTGGGCCGGAGCACTGACTGCTGGCCAAAGACTCGGCGGCAGGCCACACTCTTGCCTGTTACCACCTACGGGGATTTGGGGGGAAATCTGAACTGGCACGTTAGGATGTAACCATATTTCAACAACATGATAAGGAATTTCTACGCTGCGTTTCTTTGAACACAAGTAGGAGTGAAATGTCTTACCCTAAAGCTGGTAGGTGCCGACCCGGGTTCCTTAGAGGGAAGCCCCTGACAGGCACACCCTCCCTCCACGGGAAGGAAGGTCTGCGAACTCTCCCTGCCCCCCTTCTTACTCACCGTCCCTCCCCATTCTCCACACACACTCGTCATCACCATCAAGTTCGCTCTATGGGTCCCGAGCCGGGTCCCCCAGGACACTAGTTCCCCAGACGGCGACGGGTGTTTCCATCTACCCCACACCCGCCCCACTGAGCAGGGGAAGGAAGGAGGGGGCAAAACAGTACTCTGGGAATTAAGCCATGGCAAATTAAGGACTAGAGGACAAGGACGCGTCCCTGACACATCCCTAACTCCACACGCCCCCAGCAGCCCGTCACAGGCCCTGACTCCGAGGGCCACACACCTCACACACAGGCACTCGAACAGACACAGACGAAACTCACCAGACCCAGCCCGATGGATTTCCTGACAGCCGAAGCGGCTCCCTGAAGTACAGCTCACACACGCGCTCCCATGCGCTCCCACACACCCATGCACACACGCTCTAACACACGCTCGTGCGCGCACACACACGCACTTACACACACCCGTGCACCCGTACTCTCAACACACACTCCAACACACATGTTCATGCTCACACACACTCAATATGCTCACACATACGTTCAGAGGGTCCTTCTGTTCTCAGTCATACTTGAAATTAAAACAAACGCATTTGTCTTTCTTTAATTACCTGGTAATTACGCTTATTTTTTTTAAAAATTCATATACTGAATGTATAAACAAAAATCGGAGGTGAGCCGGCAGCTACCTCCGTGACAGGGCAGTAGCAGCATACGGGGGGACACATGTGATTCAGAGTCACTCACCACCACTGTCTTAGCAAAACTGTCTTTCTCCCTCTTTTTTTTTTTTTAAGTTTATTTATTTATTTTGAGAGAGAGAGTGAGCATGAAGGGGAGAGAAGCAAAGAGAGAGAGAGAAAGAGAGAGAATATCCCAAGCAGCCTCCATGATGTCAGCACAGAGCCGAAGGAGGAGCCCGATGAGGGGCTTGAACTCATGAACTGTGAGATCATGATCTGAGCCTTGGAGTCACCTAGGTGGCCCTTAGCAAAACTATTTAAACAAAGGCTTGCTGGGCCGTTGTCTTCTCATCTATGAACCGAGGGCTTAAATCATCCACAGCATTAGCGTAAAGACCAAAGGAGGAGGCGTATGAAAGCAGCTATCACAACGCCTGGCATGTGGCTGGTGTCCCGTACGTAGCAAGTCCCATGGTACACGGAACAAACTCACCCCACTCCCACACTTGCAACAAGGGCCTTCGGTGTCCTTCCAACAGAGCAGGACGCCCCGGCCCCAGGGCTCTTGCACCGCCGATCCCTCTGGCTGCAGGGCGCTTTCCCAGAGATCCTAAGGTCCTTTGTGTGGAAGTCAACTGTTCAGGAGCCTTCCACAACCACCTTAAAATTAAGGTAAAGAACAAACACGGCCCTCCTATCCCCTTTGCCAGCCCTCCTTTCCTCAACAGCATTGTAAGCATCACAAAACACACAGTATGTTTCGTGTATTTACTTTCTCTGTGGTCTCTCTTCACTCACCAGTTCCACAAAGGCAAGGATTTGGCCCTGACTCACTGTGGCATCCTGGTAACTAGAACGGTGCCTGGCACACCGCAGGGGTGGGCGCGGGATAAAGGTTTTCTGGGTGGATTAAGGAATTACATAATTAGAAGAATGCACCGCTACCAGAAGTAAATCCAATATGAAACACTCAGGACCTCTATGCAGAAAGCACCACTCACTATTAAAGGAGGGAAAGATCCATTACGTAGTAACAAGGTGAGTGACCTACTGAAGCATCAACACTGCGAAGACGTCCGTGTAATTTCAAGCAAACCAAAAGCTTTTGCAGCTTCCTCTGTGAAACCTGACAGGCAGATCTAAAACTGTGGGGCAGCAAGGCCATTTCTGAAGAAGAATAAGGGAGGAGGCAATGTCTGTGCTGGCTATCAAGACTGACCAATCTTGACAAGAAACCACACGAGACCGCAGAACGACAGAGAGACAGGGGATGGAGGGGAGGGCCCGGGACACAGGCAGAATGCTGGCAAAGGAACAAAGGCTGCTCTGAAGAGCCACGGGATGGGGTCCGGGGACATCCATACGGGAAAACGGTGAACCTGGATCCCCAGGACATAGCATACGCCCACATCAGGGAGACGGTGCGACGAAATGTGAAGGGCAAAAAGAGGCGGCTTCCAGGAGATGACCCGGCACAGTACGTTCGTGACCCTGAGATAGGCAAATCCTCCCTTAACAAGAAGCAAAGAGCATCCAGACTCCATTCAAACTGAGACCTTCTGGTTCATCAAAACACACCATTAAGGGAAATAACGTAAGACACAGAGCAGTAAAAAATATCTGCAACTTTTACAAAAGCAACAAAGATCCCGTTTCTGGAATGTAAAAGTTAGTAAGACAACAGACAACCCAACAGTAAAACAGGCCAGAGACTGGAATAGGACCTGACAAAGACAATATCCAAAAGGCCAAGTCGAAGTGGCCAAAGTGAAGGAGGCCGACAGCAGCAGGTGCTCGTGAGGATGGAAAGTACCCGAATGCTCCCATGCCGTTGATAAAACGTGCACTTGGGACAGTGGCCCATGACAAACTACTGGAGTTGAAGACATGCACTCCCACGATCCAAACTTCCATTTCTAAGAGACACCTGACAGGAAGGTATTTACCAGAAGACATGCACAAGAAGTCTTGGAACAAAAACCAGAAAGGATCCAAACAGTAACTGGAAAAATTCACGTAATGGAATACCATTCAGCAGTGGTTCTCAACTGAGAACCCCCCAGGGAACATTCCAAACATCTGCGCTTATCACAACGGGAGGCCGGTGGGGGTGGGGCGGGGTGGGGAGGGTGCTCCTGTCACCCAATGGGTAGAGGCCAGGATGTCGCTCAACATCCCAGTGCGCATCACGGCCCCCACAACACAGAGCTGTCCTGCCCTAGTGGCCACAGTGCTGTGAACCCCGCGGCACGGCAGCAAGCTCGTCCACAGAGACGCTCAGCAGCAGGAGAACCTCACGGACAAGCTGTGGACACAAAAGCCCACGTGGAGGCACGACTGCATTCATACAATGTTCCAGAACAGGCAAAGGGCAAAGGGGATGCAAGAAGCGATCAGGAGGGGCACGGCATTTCTGGGGTGCTGACAACTTCCCATTTCTCAGCCTGGGCTCTGGCAACAGTGCCCTGCCTGTGCAACACTTCTGTCACTTTTATCTTGTGCACTTCTCTCTAAACACACTGCACTCGCTGAACTGATTTTGAAATCAAAGGAAATTAAGAAAGAAAGGAAAGAGGAAAAGAAAGGAAAAGAGGAGGGAAGGAAATGAAAGGAATGAAAAGAAAGGAAAGGAAAGAGGAAGAAAAGGGAGAAGGCAGAGAGGAGGACAGAGAAAAAGAAGTAACAATCTGCCCAAACCATACCAGCCATCTCCGGGCCAACGTAACTCCCGCGGTCCCCCTGACCCGACAGCCCGGCACCAGCTCAGTCCTCGGGGCCTCCCACTGCATCCATATCTCTCCACCCTGGGTCCCCTGCTTGGCCAGGGGCCCCACTGCCTGGCTCAGCTTCCAACTCAGCCACTTGAGGCCTGGGTGGCACCAGCAACGAGCTCACAGGGCTGGTGAGGCGAATTCATGGGTTGAACGCGTGGGACATCCTCAGGAAGAGCCCCGGCCCTGAGCAGGCGCTCAGAAAGGGGGGCTAAGAGCATCGCCTCATCAACTATGGTTGTCCTGTCTCAGTGCAGTTATGTCTTGTCTTCTGGGATGGTCAATTTTATGTGTCAACTCCACTGGCCCCAGAGATGCTCCCGCTGGTGAAACACTATTTCTGGGTACATCTGTGAGGGCTTCTCTGGGAAGGGCAGCCCTGGGATCTCCAGAGTGAGCACAGAAGCCTCTCACAGTGTGGGTGCACATCATCCACACCCCGAGGGCCTGAGGGGAACAAAGACAGGAAGGAAGGGCAACTTCATACTGCTTGTGCCGGGGTGGGGGGAAGGGTCGGCTTCTCCTGCCCTCAGGCACCGGCACTCCTGGCCCTCGGACTTTCGGACAATTCAGTCCAAAACGCTGGCTTTCCTGGTCCTCTGGCTTGCGGAGTGCAGATGATGGGGGCTTCTTCGCCTCTAAAAGTAGGTGAGCCAATTCCTATAATACATCTCCTCATAGAAAGATAAAAAAGGAGGGAAGGAAGGAAGAAGGGAGGGAGGGAGGGAGGGAGAAAGAAAGAAAGAAAGAAAGAAAGAAAGAAAGAAAGAAAGAAAGAAAGAAAGAAAAAGAAAGAAAGGAAGGAAGAAAGAAAGAAAGAAAAAGGAAGAATGAATGAATCCTATTGGTTCTGTTTCTCTAGGGAACCCTGATACACCTTCCCTGCAAATTTCCTGTTCTCGAATACAGGGTATGAGGCGGTAGCCCCCGTAGACCCAGATCCAGGGCTGTGCACGCTCCCGGACGCTCCTGCCTGGACAGACTGACTGATACTGCACGTGAGGACCAGCTGAGTGGGTGCGAAGCTTGCTACATCACAGTTTATGCCCCACTGTATACAAAGCGCATCTAGCCTTCCGGGCAGGCAGGAGAGCGGCTCCACATCCTGCAGCAGGGGCCTCTGTCCATTGGACTCAAGTCTCACCTTGGAAAGATTCTGAAAATAAAGAACACCCAACATGCCTTCAAAATAAGCTACACATCACAGCAGCAGCTTATCGGCCAAGAAAGGAAGTATTTGCTTGGCTTTCCTTTGTTACTGGTGGTTCTTTTTTCTTTAGGTTGAAGAAATCGGTGCCTTGGGCATTAACCCACAATGTACAAATATCTCCAAAGCCACCAGTGTCCTCGACGAAAATCTAAGAAGTAGGAATTCAAATGATACTCTGTACATCCTTCATTCTAAGTGACAAGTGAGCATTTCAGAGAATGTCTGGTTTCTGTCATGTTCTCTATGAATCTTTTTAGCTGTTCACTGCATTGTTTCCTCAGGGACGACTGTTCTCGCCCCTACAATGACATCTGACTATTTCAGGTTATTAATGGCACCCTCTAGCCCTTGCGTATAAATGTAAGTGTTTCTTGTGCCACAAAAGATTCTCTACAATTACTTCTTTGTGGGAGAGGAAAAATTCATTAGATCAAAAGAATCCCATTAAAATAAAACCGAAATCCACCTTCACAAATCAACCGAACCTGACTGTCTAGTTCTCTAACCCAGAGGCAGTTACTGAGCCGTAAGCATGAAGCCAGGTCGGACTCACGGTGTTTGATATGGCCACAGGAGCCTCGTGATAAGACAGCAGTTTGGGCATATTTAGCATTTCGATATAAAAACTGGGAGCAAATACAGCATTTCGATATAAAAACTGGGAGACGCCTGGGTGACGTCTAAGCCTGGCCGAGAGTCTTGTCACCCTTCTACGAATGGTCCCTCGGCCAGCTGCAGCACTCTTTTGCCACCGGGTGCCACTAGGAGAGGAGTTCCAGAGAATCCAACACCTTACCCTATCTTCTCTCACAAAGCTGATGAAAGATGAATCCAACACGAAAAGGCAACGTGCCTGGGAAACATAGTAATAACCTTGACACACACGCATGGGCAAAGGGAGGGCAAGCAGGCTTCGGCACGTCTGGAGTCAGCTCTGAAGACAGAGACTGAGAAAACCCATCAAGGGGACTACAAAAGGTTGACCACAGAATCCTGTTAAACTACAAGAACAGTTAAAGTATAATTTTACTTTTAACTTCTCTTGACAAGAACCAAAATCTACCACGCGGAACAAAACCACACAGAAGCAATCGGGTCTCTCCATCAACGGTTGGCAAAGGCAGAAGAGGGTCTGTGCCCCTGCTCTTCAGCCTGGAGGGTCTGGCCAGACGGCCAATGTGGGAACTGGAAACAGCCTGGGGGTCTCCCGGCCACTTCTGGTGGCGAGAGGAACCCTTCCATCAGAGTTCTGGACTTGCCACCAAAGCAGTCAGCAGTGAGGACTGCATCGTCGTTCCAACGACACCACCACTATCCAGAACGTTTTGGGGGCCAATCTGAGCCACACCCAAACATCGGTGTCACCACCTTCGATTCAGACCCCGGGTCCCCAGGCATAATGCTGAGCGTGCACCTGGTCGTGCCACACTGAACCAACAGCTTATTATGAGCGTTGCCCATGCACTGCCGACAAAGTGGGGGGGCCTAGTGGCTGGGCTTTAGCCCCCAACACACCTAGCACCCACACCGCTGGACCCCTGGCCTCCCCAGCCTACCAGCTCACCCACCGCAGCTTCGTAGCCCGGGAGCGCACGGCAAAGCCCTTGCTTCATCCGGCAACGCCGTCTTCGCTGGGCTCAAGGACACCACATCCTCCTGGTTTTCCCCCTACCCTGTCTTGCTTCTTTGTGCGCCCTCCTCCCCTTCCTCCTGCACTGAAGACGGCCAGGCCCAGAGACAGCCGTGAAGGCCTTGGGCGGTGCTCTGAGCAGGGGCAGAACACGGTCATTCTGGCTCTCCTGACATCCTCCCGCCCTCCCCAGCCACACCGGCCTTTTCCACTCCAGAGCTCTCATCGCCCTGGGCTGGGGGCCGCCTGCTGCCCGGCCTCAGCCTGTGATGCTCTGCCCTCACACCTCTGCACAGCTTGCCCTTCACTTCACTCGGGCCTCACTCAAATACCTGAAGAGCAGGTGTCACCCTCTGGCCCCTCACGCCGCCCCGCCGTTATTTGTACCCTATGACGTCCGCCGTTCCACGCACCGGCAAGTCTGTCCACCTGCACAGAAGTTCCATGGGGGAAGCACTCGGTCTTGTTCACTTCTGAACCCCCAGTTCCCGGGACAGGGCTCAGAGCTCAGTGAGCACCTGCAATAAATGAGCCGGTGCCGCAGGCCACTGGGTGCCCTGCCCGTGACACCAGCCAACTCGGGGGCGGGTGAAGCCTCCCAGCTCAGCAGCACGGAATGCAGAGGGGGTGCCGAGCGCCAACAACATACTTCGTGGGAGACGAAAGAAATACAACCGCTAGTCTCGACTCTCTTTCCCAGAGATTTTTTTCCGAATCGAAATAGTTCCGGGCCACTAACAAGCAAGAGACCGGAAAGTGACAATACCTGCCGCGGACACTACGGAAGGAGTGATCACCCTTGGGGACGGGGCGTCTGGACAGGCTCTCTAGACAATGGCTCCAAGTGGATTCTGAAGGTCTGGGAACACAACGTGTCTGACTATCGGGTGGCTAGGAGATGGATTAGTATAACTCCAGGGAGCAGGCTGCTTTATTTACTCTAAGTTTGTCTTTCCAAAGTCCGAAGAGAGATTACAGCTCCGACCCCTATGAACGAACGAAAACGCCCGTAACGGCTGTGAGCGCCTTGGCGTCTTCCAGGGACTCATCTGTGTCTGAACTGCACTCCAGCAACAGACTCCTCACTTCTCCTTCCAAAATCACTCAACTTTTTCAAACCAACACTTTAGACAACAGATCACACACAGAAGAAAGTGGAAGAGGTGTCACTGAGCCCAACTAGGAGTTTGCTCCTTTTCTAAAACACTCTTTGCACGGCATATGGAGGAGCTCTGACACACGGGCAGAGCCCGAACCACAACCAGATCGGTCCCGCCTCGACACGTGTCAAAATACATTAAAACAAGCAGCTGTCAGTAGCCGTGACAGAAACAGCGCTGGCAAACACAGTTCTCAGAACAGCGTCATCATCCGTTAAATGAAGGCGACGCGTAATTTCTCCATGTCAGATTCGGCGCAGGGGGACCTGGTGCGGTCAGCCGGGCCCAGGAGGAATCACACAGGCTCAGGCACAGGGTCTGCGGTCAGGAGGCCAGGACGTGAACGGCAACTGTGGTACTTCTGAACGACAGGCCGCGGCAGGGGAGGCATTCACATCCTCTGAGCCTCGGTTTCCTCGTCAATAAACAAGACCACCCACCACCTGGAAGAGCCGTCAGGGAGCGCCGCAGGGAGCGCCTGGAAGGATGTGCCAGGGAGGGTACTCGAACCAGAACCCTTCCTGGCTGTCGCGCCCCCTTCAGCCGTGGGATTATCACTCGCCCGTGGCCTGACAGAACTCGGGCATCTTATCCGAAAGAGACTTCCAACAATCACCTTTTGGTTTAGTCTTCTGGGAAGTTGAGCTTACGGGCAATACACTTGAGACGTGAGAGTTTCTGGCAGAAGACGTGTTTCTATTTGCTGGGCCAACACGACGTGGGGCCGAGCGGTGGCAGGAATGTGCAGCTGTACGTGACTGTGGAGGAGACGATGGCTGGGACCCCAGAGGAGAACGTAAAGCTACCAAATTTCCTCACTGTGATCTTCTTCACTGGACTTCTGCCCTCACACAGAGACGAAAAAAAGACTGAAAGAAACACAAAAAAGCCAGAAGCAGCAGCGACCCATGAGACGGCACTGAGCACGTCCCCGGACTCCCAGAAGGAGAGGAGGCCAAGTCATAAAAATTGTGAAGAAACCACGGCCGAAAATATCCAAAGGCGAGGAAGCTATAAAGCACAGCCCCGGGCGGACAGAAGCACACGCGGCCCCTGAGAATCACGCGGCCACGAGCCAGTGATGCGGACACACTCAAGAGTGACGGGGGTGTGTCACAGACAGGCCAGGTCCAAGGCCGCGGAGCAGCAGCGTGGACAGAAGGCCAGAGAACGCCCGCCGGCCGCACCCCCGCACGCAGCCCGGACGATGACGGCAAGGGAACACTGAGCGAGCAGCCGGGGCCCGAGCCGGAGCTGCAGAGCTCCACGCCCGCGGACCTGCGCCTCAAAACAGTTCAAAGTCCTGCCGGCAGAAGGAGAGTGATCCCAGGTACAAACTCGGGTCTGACACACAGGAACAGAGAGAGGCAGAAACCGCAAATATATGGATATTTTTCCTCATACTTTCTCTTTTTTTAAATTTTTTTTAACATGTATTTAGTTTTGAAGGAGAGAGAGACAGAGTGTGAGTGGGGAGAGGGGCAGAGAGCGAGGGAGACACAGAATCCGAAGCAGGCTCCAGGCTCCGAGCTGTCGGCACAGAGCCCGACGTGGGGCTCGAACTCACGAACCGTGAGATCGTGACCTGAGCCGAAGTCGGACGCTCAGCTGACTGAGCCACCCAGGCACCCCTCTTTTTTTTTTAATGTTTATTTTTGAGAGAGCGGGTGCATGAGCGGGGGAGGGGCAGACAGAAGGGGGACAGAGGATCCGAAGCCGGCTCTGCGCTGACAGCAGGGAGCCCGATGTGGGGCTCGGACTTATGAACTGTGAGATCATGACCTAAGCTAAAGGAGGCGCTCAGACAACTGGGCCACCCGGGTGCCCCTTCCTCATACCTTTTCACCTGCTTTAAAAGGCAGCTGTTTAGGGGCACCCGGCTGGCTCAAAGGTGGAGCATGCGACTCTTGACCTCAGGGTCGTGAGTTCAAGCCCCACACTGGGTGTAGAGATTACTTTAAAAAAAGCAAATCTTAAAATAAATTAAGTAAATAAATAAATAAAATAAAAGGTAGCTGTTAAAAGTAAAAATAATAAAAATGTTTCTGGAGTTTTCCACACGTGTATGGCAACAATTAGAAAAGGATGGAAGGGGGAAGGAACAGCAGTGCTGTAGGCTTCTTACCCTACACCTGAGCAGTAGAGTAGGTTTTGAATGTGGACTATGATAAGTTAAGCTAATAAGCTAATGAGCCAATAATGGAGACAAAATGAAATCACAAAATAATACTAACTTAATCCAGAAGAAAGCGGACACTGAAGGTAAAGAAAGAACAAAGAAAATATAGAACCAGTAGAAAACAAACAACAGGATGACAGATTTAAATACTCAGTAATATTTAATTTTCAAAATACAAGGCCCAACAATACATGGTTTACAAGAGTAATAATTTAATAAATGATTAATAAATAATAAATTAATTAATGAAGTAAAACCTTGTTTAGAACCGGAGGCCAGCAGGAGCAGCTCTCAGCCCCACCGCCCCTGGTCCACTACAGACCCAGCAAGGAGAGACTCCTGGGGTAGGAGGAAGGAAGGTTTCTTCCTGACCCTGGCAACAGCCCAGCCAATGAGAGGTCATCACAGCCCAGCCAATGAGAGACAACCTTTCTTTCCCCTATAAAAGAGCTTCCTCTGCTCTATTCTTCAGACGTGTCCATAGTGTTGCCCTAGGTAGTTGGTACTGGGCTGCAGTTCTCTGTTACTCCAGAATAAACCCATTTTTGCTGGTAAGATAACTGGCAGTTTTATTTTTAAGGTCAACACGTGGAAGTCACATTAAATATAAAGGGAACGTAGGTTAAAAGGATAGAAATATGTTTTTTTTTTTATTTAAAAAAAATCTTAATGGTTATTTATTATTTTGAGAAAGAGAGACGGAGAGAGAGACAGAAGTTGGTCGCTTAATCAACTAAAGCACCCAAGCGCCCCTCAGGTGACCTCTTGATCCCTGGATAATTTGCAACAAAGAGAATGCTTATGAATCTTTACGTTCTGTTCTGAATATATGTGAACGTATTAGGAAATACGACATTATTATCTACGACTAACATAGTGTGCCACTGCATGTTGAATACAAGCGTTTCTGCCTTTTGGGGAGCTGTGACACCACCTTACTTTTTCATTTGTTGTACGTGGCACATGTTCTAGTTTAGATTGGCTTATTTAATTTACAAATATTTGGAGATTTTCCAGATATATTTCTATTGAACTCTAACTTAATGCTACTGTGGTCAGAGAACATACCATGTATAATTCCAACCCTGCTAAGTTTATTGAGACATATTTAAAAATTTTTTATGTTTTTTATTATTTATTTTTGACAGAGAGAGACAGAGCACGAGCAGGGGAGGGGCAGAGAGAGAGGGAGACACAGAATCCGAAGCAGGCTCCAGGCTCCGAGCTGTCAGCACAGAGCCCGACGTGGGGCTCAAACCCACAAACTGTAGGATCAGGACCTGAGCCGAAGTCAGGCACTTAACCAACGGAGGCACCCAGGCGCCGCGAGATGTATTTTATAGCCCCAATCGTAGTCTGTCTTGTAAACGTTCCACACGCGTTGAAAAAAAATGTATGCCCCTGTTATTAGGTGGCATGTTTGTAAATGTTGTACTTTGAAGGTGGTTGATAATGTTGCTGAGGTCTTTATCCTTCCTGGTTTTCTGTCACCTCTTCTGTCAGTTATAAGGAGAGGGATGCTGAAATCTGTGACCACCTCCGTGGATTCAGTTTTCCATTCACGTCTGTCAGTTTTCACTTCGTGTGTTTCGCAACTCTGCTGGTAGGCGCATACACGTTTAGGACTGTTACGTCTGCTTAAGGAATTGACTCCTTGAAGGTTACACAGTGTCCTTCCTCATCTCTGGTCATGATCCCTCCTCTGAATTCCACTTTGTAGAGGTCAGTATAGCCACTGCAGTTTCCTTCTGATTAGTATTAGTATATCTATTTATATGTATTCATATATAAAGCACACATATAAAAACACATAATATATATTTATATATCCATTAAAAACATATTTCTGCCAGGGGTGCCTGGGTGGCTCAGTCCGTTAAGCATCCAACTTCGGCTCAGGTCATGATCCCACAGTTTGTGGGTTCGAGCCCCGCGTCGGGCTCTGTGCTGACAGCCCGGAGCCTGGAGCCCGCTTCAGATTCTGTGTCTTGCTTACTGTCTGCCCCTACCCTGCTCACACTCTGTCTCTCTCTTTCAAAATAATAAATATTAAAAAAAAAAAAAAAAGAGGTCCCTGATATAAATGCAGACCCTAGAAGACACAGGAAGTCTAAGACCCTGCATCACTCCTCTGCCTTAAGTGCACTCACAGACACTCCTCTCCTTGGTGGCTGCTGGCTTCCTCTCCCCCAGGCTTGCTCACTCCTCTCCTATCTTCTGCTACACAGTGCACTCCATCCATCCCGAGCCCTTCAGCCTCTCATTCCCTCTGTCTTGCTGCTCCTCCCTCAGACTGGAATGATGCCCTGGAGGAGCCACCCCTCACCTGAGCAACTCTGAGGCCCCGCCTGCCCCACCCACTCAGTACACCTGTGCTGGGCCTGGTCACTCGTAGGCCCGTTAACGTTTAGGGAATCAATGAATGACACCACAAGAGAGCGAACACAGGAGTGAGCACGTTCCCCAGAAAACCACCCGCCACACCCCTGCATGGGTGCACAAAGCAGGCTTTGATCCTGGTTCCCCCACTTGCTGGCTCTATGGTTCCAGAAAAACCATCTTCTGAAAGCCACTGCTCCACAGGACAGATGGGCAGCCACAGCCCACTCCACGTGTGCCAGGCTCCTGGACGCTCAAGCACGTCATAAACTGGCTGTGTCCTGTGCAGTCCAGGGGACACAAAGCCCCCCCAAAAGCCTGTCCACAGTGCTGACTTCCCAGGGGACAAAAAGGAAAACCCACATCCTTTGAATGTAACAAATTAGGAACCTAACTGGAAACGTATGGCTAAAAGGTTGCGGACCTTGCTGCAGTCTCCAAAAGCCAGACCAGCCTCCTTCATTCACCTGATAGATGCCGATGGGACACGATGGGCCTCAAACCGCCGATTTGTCTGTGTACCGGGCAGGGACAGGGCAGACGGTGTGGCCTCCCTGGTGAGGCAGACCGGGTGAATGGAGGGCTGGCCGGGCTCGAGCAGGGCGACAGGTCACAGACAGGCAGTGCTGGGGAGGGCACTGAAGGTGGCGCAGGACACGGACCCACCCCTGGAACTAAGTGCCGTGCTCAGGGACGAGGGAGACGCCCCAGGCGTCTCAGTTGCTCTGCCTCCACACCCCTGCACGTCCTTTCCTCAGCTCTGATCCCCACGCTTTGGGGAAAACTCTGTGATGGGTAGTTTGCTAGGGAGTCAGAACTCAGGAAGAAGATGCTCTGGATGGAGACAAGAGGGTCTCAGTCAGCCCTCAGTACTCCATCAGCCCCCTTGCCTAAAACCCTCAGTTTCCATGACTAAGCATGCCCTGAGGCAGCCTTTGGTTATCCCGACCATTCCCTGAAAGAGGGAGGGCCCTAAAAGAGGGAGGAGGCCCAGACCACGGGCTGGGCAGGTGTCTTGGCGGACTACCACCATCAAGCCTTCCCCTGGAAGACACTGCAGTCCCCTTGCCGTGCCCTTTCAATCCATGAGTCTATTCAGCGCTGAGATCCAGCAACACCCAATCCAGCATCTTACCTCTCAGCTGCCACACACTGGCTGACTCCTCTGAAGACACCCGACAGAGCTACAGGTTGAGTGTTTACCTTGAGAGCGACGGTTCCCAAGCCTCCTCCACCCGACACGCACACACCCATCCCTCCAGGGCGCTGCCTTATGGAGGCAGCCGGCAATCCGCAGGACAGATCTCGGTCCGCCCTCGTCCCGCGCTCGGGACTGCTGCAACCGGGCCAGATCAGAGCCACCGCGCCTCCCGTCCTGCCTGGGGGTGGCTGAGGAGGGCCGGCGGACGCACACCCGCTCTGCTCCCAGGCCCGAAGCACCCGCGGTGCCCATGCCGGCGGCCGATGCAGGAGCGCGCGAGGCCTTCGCTCCCCTTCCTCGCCTCTAACAGGGCTCCCACCGTGCCTTCACAACGGCCTGCCCACGTGTGCTTCTGATTCAGAATCGGAACTCAAACCGTCTGCGCCTCTAGGGTTTGGTCTTTTTCAAATGTTACAGCGTATCTACAATGCAATGCTGGTAACGGGCGGTGGGCCACGGACGAGGAACGCACACGCCTCGTCGGCACGCACGGGCACCTCACCTTCCTCGGGCTCCCCGCCCTCCCTCCGCAACTCGCTTCAAAGCCGTGCAGTTTCGTGGAGAGGTCCTCAGCCTGCCGGGAGAACCACACCCTTCACCTGGCTCTAGAGTCCTTTAGGAACTTGAGAAGATGTCTCTCTCCAGCTGCCACCCGGCTGCTGCCGGCCACCCTCTGAGGACCCGGTTCTTCCCGCAAGGAGACGGTGGTAAAAACCACTTACGTGTGACCAGCAAGTTACCACTTACGAGCACTTCCACCCACATTACGCAGTTTTATCGCGGGGAAAATCTCCTTAGGCCAAAAGAAAACGAAACACTGCCGTCAAGTAACCCTGCCAAATCGATACGAGAGCACCTCGGCTGACTCTGCGGGGACGAGGAACGGACCGTCAGGATCCTGCTGTGGGAGGAGAAAATTCCTAAAGGCATCTTTCCTCCAATCCACAGTTAAGAGAACGAAGTTAGGTCAGAATGAAAGCCAGTGGCAGGTCCTGAGGGTACCGACATCATAACTCAAAAGGCGTTCCCACGTTCCCTTGCCCAATTTCACGTAAGGATATCAGCGTCAGGTGTGGGCTACGTCCTCCTGGGCCCAGAGCTCAGTGACTTGACCTTCTATGCGGAAAAGAGGCTGAGCATTTGCAAAGTCATTTTCTGCCTTCATGACTGTCTGTGGCATTAAACCTGCCTTCCCCCACGCACTGAAACCCGCTCTACTAAAGCACCGCACTCCTGCCCGCGTGGCCTTGGAGCCTCCACACCTTTGCGGGTAAAACGCAGCTGCGGGGAAGGCTGCGCGAGACGTGGTGAGTGAGGGCGCCAGCCCGGGGGCTTCCAGGCAGGAAGTGCACAAGCCCAAGTGTGGTATTCGTATCCGCTATCCCTGCGGTCCACGCAGAGATGACACAGGCTGGCAGCGACGAAAATGTGAGCCGGACACACGTATTTCACAACATTCTATAGAAGTCGACCCTCTACTACCTTCCCTCACAGATGGAAGCCTTGCCTTAGTGATGCTCAGCTTTTTATTTTATTTTTTTAACTTACATCCAAATTAGGTAGCATATAGCGCAACAATGATTTCAGTAGATTCCCTAATGCCCCTTACCCATTTAGCCCATCCCCCCTCCCACAACCCCTCCAGCAACCCTCAGTTTGTTCTCCATATTTATGAGTCTCTTCTGTTTCATCTCCCTCCCTGTTTTTATATTATTTTTGCTTCCCTTCCCTTATGTTCATCAGTTTTGTCTCTTAAAGTCCTCATATGAGTGAAGTCATATATTTGTCTTTCTCTAATTTCACTTAGCATAATACCCTCTAGTTCCATCCATGTTGCTGCAAATGGCAAGATTTCATTCTTTTTGATGGCTGAGTAATACTCCATCGTATATATACCACATCTCCTTTATCCATTCATCCCTCGATGGACATTTGGGCTCTTTCCATACTCTGGCTATTGTTGATAGTGCTGCTATAAACGTGGGGGTGCCTGTGTCCCTTCGAAACAGCACGCCTGTATCCCTTGGATAAATGCCTAGTAGTGCAACTGCTGGGTTGTAGGGTAGTTCTATTTTTAGTTTTTTGAGGAATCTCCACACTCTTTTCCAGAGTGGCTGCACCAGCTTGCATTCCCAACAACAATGCAAAAGAGATCCTCTTTCTCCACATCCTCGCCAACATCTGTTGTTTGAGTTGTTAATGTTGTCCATTCTGACAGGTGTGAGGTGGTATCTCAGTGTGGTTTTGATTTGTATTTCCCTAGAGATGAGTGATGTTGAGCATTTTTTCATGTGTCGGTTGGCCATCTGGATGTCTTTGGAGAAGTGTCTATTCATGTCTTTTGCCCATTTCTTCACTGGATTGTTTTTTGGGTGTTGAGTTTGAGAAGTTCTTTATAGATTCTGGATACTAACCTTTCATCTGATATGTCGTTTGCAAATACCTTCTCCTATTCTGTCGGTTGCCTTTTAGTTTTGCTGATTGTTTCCTTCGCTGTGCAGAAGCTTTTTATCTTGATGAGGTCCCAATAGTTCATTTTTGCTTTTGTTTCCCTTGCCTCTGGACACGTGTTGAGTAAGAAGTTGCTGTGGCCAAGATCAAAGAGGTTTTTGCCTGCTTTCTCCTTGAGGATTTTAATGGCTTCCTGTCTTACATTGAGGTCTTTCATCCATTGAGTTTATTTTGGTGTCTGGTGTAAGAAAGTGTCCAGGTTCATTCTTTCTGCATGTCGCTGTCCAGTTTTCCCAGCGCCGCTTGCTGAAGAGACTGTCTTTATTCCATTGGATATTCTTTCCTGCTTTGTGAAAGGTTAGCTGGCCATCCGTTTGTGGGTCCATTTCTGGGTTTTCTAGTCTGTTCCATTGATCTCAGTGTCTGTTTTTGTGCCAGGTCATGCAAACTTTTCAAAGAAAGACATAATTCTGATCTATATTCCTAAGAGCTAATAAGCACCCTGTGCACGGTCTTGAAAATCAAATGTGTAAGTTACCTTTTTGGCTGACAAGTAAAATCGTGTAAAGTCAAGGGAAACAGCTAACTCAGTTTAAAAAGAAACTTCACTGCACATTATTTGATGCCAAAATAGTGCTTTTAATGATCCTGCTGCCATCCTCATCCCCGTTCCTCACTGTTGATAACACAACAGCCAGCATTGTTAAGAAACTGCTCGGCTAAACCAGGGAAACTTGTCACTCGTGGGTCTGAAACGCACCAGTGCTGGCGACTCCGTGTGGCCCCGTGCTGGCCGCGCTCGGGCTGCAGACTGACTGAGCTCTCATACGTGCTCTGAAGCACACGTCAACATCACTGTTTTATAGATGAAGACTGGAGGCACAGGCCGGTCACCAAACTTGCCAGAGACAAAACAAGCAAGCAGGATTCACACTCCCACCTCTCCTTGCCCCTTCTCAAGCACAGTAGTGGCTCCGTGGACTTCTCTGGTCTTGTACTACATATTTTGTCAAGAAGAGAAAAGCCCAGGGGCACCTGGGTGGCTCAGTCGGTTGAGCGTCCGACTTTGGCTCAGGTCATAATCTCGTGGTCCGTGGGGTCAAGCCCCACGTGGGGCTCTGTGCTGACAGCTCGGAGCCTGGAGACTGCTTCGGATTCTGTGTCTCCCTCTCTGTGTGCCCCTCCCCCGCTCATGCTCTCTCTCACTCTCAAAAATGAATAAATGTTTAAAAAAAAGAAGAGAAAAGCCGGTACGATGGCGCTGGTGGATGTGTTTTAAAGCAAATGCGGATGTCCCCTCCAACTATCCCACCTGTATACGCTTTCACTCTGCGTATGGAGAAACCTGAAACTGGTTTAGAAAATGTTACTGGATTTACCACAGAGCAGTGAGTCAAAATGGTTCAGCTCCAAGTATCAAACTGCAACTCAGAATAGCCTGACGGTGATATATCATCTCATGTTAAGTGCAGAAGTAGGGTTGGATTCGGTGGCTCGGTTGTATCATCGAAGGCCGGGACCCTTTCTTCCCTCTGTCCTCTCCCCCACAGCATCTCCTATGAGGTAGCTCACGTTGCTCACGCTGAGGTATAACGTGCTTCCTTGTCCACATCCAGTGAGGGAGAAACCCCTGCACCGCCCCTGCGGTCTGGATGGGCCCACCTAGCTCATGTGTCCATCTGTGGACCAGTGACTGTGGACAGAGGATGCCATGCACCGAATGGCATAAGCCTTGAGGCTGAAGCCACTCGGTGGCACGGAGGCAGGACTCCCACGGCTGCCTCAGAGCCCTAACCCTCCCACCTGCCTTACACATCAAAGTGAATGGGCAGATGTGAAAAGCTGGACGCCTGGGCCCTGCTCCCAGTAACTAAATTGTGGCCTTTAGGGATGGAGACCCAAGCACAAATATCAGGGCACATGTATGTGTTTTCTTTCTTTCTCTCTCTCTCTCTTTTTTTTTTCTTCCACAAAAACCCCTACTGGAGTTTAGGATCTACCTCTACGGTCACATCGTCCATAAAAGGGAAAGTGAAGCCTTGAATAGTTAGATCCAAGGAAGAAAACAGAGGTGCTGAATAAGCCATTCACAGGGTCCTGCACGCATAGCCACAGCCAAATACATCATGAAAGAAAGACAGTGTGGTTCCTAATCCCAGCTACACCAGGGTGCAGTGCCCCTGCCCAGTGCCCAGTTTTATGCCATACAAAAGAGGAGTGGTGATCTCAGAGTGCTATGATCTGCCCCATCGTGAGGGAGACGACTTTGTAGCCCACAGTGATGCAAGCAGAGCTCTCACGGGTACTTTCCCAGATTACAGTGCGGGGGGGGGGGGGGGGGGCCGGCCAGAGGATCCCCCCCTTCTGTGCTATTCCTAGGCTGAAGTCACAATGGCCTTTGGTGCCTTGGCAACGTCTCTGCTCTACACAGGTTTCTGTAGCCTGCTGGGACACTCGGCTGGGAGTGTGATGCAGGCAAGACTAGAGGGTGCTCCGGCCATATGCCTGCTGGTCCAGCCAGGACCTCTACTGGGACCCTGGGACCTTGGGACCCAGAAGTTTTTCTCTACAATTATAGCACTTGCGGTGTTATATTTGTGTCCAAGAAATATAACCCAACAAATACTTGGTAAACACTAACTCCCCAGTTAGAAACCTTCTAAAGGGTTTCTTTTGACTTCTGAATAAAGATGGCTTCCAGAAGGTTACATAACTAATGTCACTGATAGTGTGTGTTCACAGCTGGAAGGCGTGCAAATCCAGTGGGAAATGTCATCAGCTGAGGATGAACAATCTGATAAAGAACAATAATCCTAAGCACCAGATCTTTCATCAGTGAGTCAATGAAGAATAGGCAGTGAGGTCTCTTCTTAAAGGATACAGAATCCATGTGGAGAAAGTGATCATAAAAATCATTCTAGTGTTAGTGGCCAATAGTATAACAAACTACCAAAAACGAAGCAAATTTCACACTGTAGAAACCTACTTTTTTATGTTTTGGTTTTTTTTTCTTTTTTGAGAGAGAGCACAAACAGAGGAGAGGCAGAGACAGAGACAGAGAATCCCAAGCAGGCTCCATGCTGTCAGCACAGAGCCCAACACAACAGGGTTCAAACTCACGAAACTATGAGATCATGACCTGAGCAGAAATCAAGAGTCAGACCCTTAACCAACTGAGCCACCCAAGCGCCCCCCACATTTTAGTAACCTACTTATATGCCAGAAAAGAGGTCACCATTTAAAGACAAACTGCAAGGGAAAGTAACTCCTCACCAAGAAAATGTTAAGTCACGGTGTGTTTTGAAGTAAGACATACTAATTTTTGTTTAGTTTTTAATTACTTCTTTCCTATTCGAAGTTGAAAATCTGCAAAATTGGAATCTGACTGCCGTTAGCACAAATGCCCGAAACTCTCTTCTTGCTACACTGACCAGGGCAGCACTCACCTCCTCACAATCGCCTCCTGTCCCCACCCCGCCACGTGCCTCCTGCTCTTGACTCTGTGCCCCACAGACACTCGGCTCACAGGTCACCAGTGAGTCTCCGTGTCCAAGCCTTTTCTCCATTCCCATTTTCTTCAAGTTACATCTGACACCATTAGACTCTCTTCTTCTCAGAGAACTATTTTCGCCCTTTTAAAAAATTTAGACAGCATTTCCATATACTCCTCCACTGAATTCTCATGGCCTCCCTTTGAGGAAGACAGGAACAGTATTATAAATGGCAGCCTGAGTACCGTAGAATTACCCCATACCCCATGCCTCTGGCCTATCACATAAACCCCGAAGTTTCTCACTGCCAATGACATTCTGGAGAGTTCCATTTGGATATATATTTTTTACTGTTACTTCAAACTGAGCATGTCCCACACCAAATTCATCTTCCCACATACACTAGCTCCCCTTCCTAAATTGCGACTGTGAGTTCATTATACCTATGTCAGACTATGGTAAATTTTAGATGGCTTTCAACTTGTTGGGTTTGACATATGTAAGCCAAATGTTTCCCAACATCCTTCAAGACATGAAGCGGTTGGGGCATCTGGGTGGTTTAGTCAGTTAGGTGTCCAACGCTTGATCTCAGCTCAGGTCATGATTTCATGTTTCATGTCGAGCCCTACATCAGGCTCTGCGCTGACAGCATGGAGTCTGCTTGGGATTCTCTGTCTCCCCCTCTCTCTGCCCCTTCTCCCATCTCTCTCTCTGGAGCTCACTCACACTCTCTCTCTCTCTCTCTGAAAATAAATAAAACTTAAAAAAAAAATCCTTGTAGGGGTGCCCGGGTGACTCAGTCAGTTAGGTATCCAAGTTCAGCTTAGGTCGTGATCCCACAGTTCGTGGGTTCAAGGCCCACGTCGGGCTCTGTGCTGACAGCTCAGAGCCTAGAGTCTGTTTCGGATCCTGTGTCTCTCTCTCTCTGCCCCTTCCCCACTCATGCTCGCTCGTGCTCTCTCTCTCAAAAATAAATAAACATTAAAACATTTTTAACTAAAAATAATAAATAAATCTTCATAAATAAAGGCCATAAATATTTTGCTTTTCAACCACACAGTTATCACCAATGTTCATGTGCTGGAGATGCAGCCTACTGGGACTATGACATAAGACAGTACTCTTGAAAAGCCACATATCTGGGCTGACAGGGACACTGAGGTCATAACTCAACTTCCCCTAGCATCCAAACCTTGCAGTCTCCCTCTGTGAAAATAACCCAGAGACATACAATCAAACCCCCAATCTTCTCTGTGATGTAACCAAATTTCAAACAATGGCTTTTCATCTCAAGATGATGGACAGCTTCACACAAACTGGTCTTTCATTCACTTGAGACATATTTTTGGTTCCATCTGTGAACCAAACGAAGATCCCTGTGCTCTTGAAGCTTCCATTCCAGTGTGGAAGACAGACAACAACCCCCATGGAACGAGGAGGGAAACTGTGCTTGGTGTTAAAGGTGACCGGTGCCATGGAAGAAGATGGAGTGGAATCAAGGTGTGGGGTGCACGGGAGAGGTACACTGCCCTGATGGAGAGGAAACTGAGGCTTACGCTAACTGAAGAAAAGCAAGATGAGTGAGTCATAGAAGATTCCAGAGTAACCTGAAATTTGAGAAAGAGCTAGAGACCGGGACTTGGGAAGGACGGGACCAAGCTGACACCAGCTACGGGGCTCCTTCCAGCATTTCTCATCTCAGCATCCCGACCCTGGCTTTGGTGATGGTCAGCACGGATCGACTTTCCCCAGGCAGCCAGGACCGCCACAGGCAGCTCTAGACTCACGCCTGGTAGTTCCACGGCCCAGGGTGGGAAGAATACTCTTCCTCGCCGGCTCCAACCAGCAAAGTCTGAGAAGACGGCTCCGGTCCTGCTCCGCTCACACGCCCATCGCTGAGATCATCACTCGGCACTGCTGGGTCCCTCCCTGACCAGGGTAGAAGGCCCGCTCCAGAGGAAGAAGGCAGGAGCACAGAGGGCAACCAGGGTGACAGCCCCAAAGAGACCAGGTCAAGGGCTCACTTGCCCAGCCCAGAGGCTAACCCCGCCAGCGAAGCCTAACTTGGAGTTCAGTCTCGGTCCGGGCCGTGTGATCGATTTGAGGGATCTGCCCGAAGAGTGTGCGGAACAGGAGGCGTCTTCGGGTGACGCTGGGCCAGCCGTGAGCCGCCACTAACCGTTTGCAGGCCACGGCGAAGAGCCCCAGAGGCTGAGGAGAAGGTTACGTGGATTCAGAAGACCCTGAGATCCAGTCAGGGCTCAGGCCGGTGGCGAACTGGAGAGCAAAGCCACAACGGAGGCAAGAGGCCGCGCAGAAAGCAGGATGAGCACTGCCGGCAGGGCAGCCACGGCCCGAGGGAGAGCAGACGCCAGCTCCCAGGGTGCCGAGCCGCGCAGGGCCGCTTCTGCGGCACGAGGGCCGAGGCCACAGCTGAGGGACACTGGGAGAGGCAGGCTTCTGAGAACAGGAATTCCAGGGAAACCTAAGATCTGGTTCCTACAAAAACGCAACAGTCTGGGGCGCCTGGGTGGCGCAGTCGGTTAAGCGTCTGACTTCAGCCAGGTCACGATCTCGCGGTCCGTGAGTTCGAGCCCCGCGTCAGGCTCTGGGCTGATGGCTCAGAGCCTGGAGCCTGTTTCCGATTCTGTGTCTCCCTCTCTCTCTGCCCCTCCCCCGTTCATGCTCTGTCTCTCTCTGTCCCAAAAATAAATAAACGTTGGAAAAAAAAATTAAAAAAAAAAAACAAAACGCAACGGTCTAGTTGGAGATAACTGGCATTTGTGACCCAAAAGAACAAGAAAATGTGAAACTGTCTCTAAGTAAGATGGGAAACCAGAGCAGAGAGAGCGCCACGTGGACCGGGGCAGCAGCAGAGGCCTCCTAAGAGGTACAACCTGAGCTGAGCCTCCAAGACGAGCGGGAAGAGGAAACACGGACAGATGGGGGGGATATTCAAAGTTGTGGGGATTTCTTACGTTTCTATGTATAATACAAACGAGGTCATATTTACACATTCTGGGGAAGCTACTTTCCCTGGGCAACGATACACTACAACTATCATCCCACGTTGTTCCACTACACTTGTACGACGGACACTTCAAACAGTTTTTTTAATTGTGGTAAAACTTACATAAAATTTACCATGTTGACCATTCTCAAGTGTGCGGTCCAGCGGTGCTAAGTCCATTCACAGCCTTTGCGGCCGTCGCCTCCGTCTCCAGGACTCTTTTCGTCTTGTAGAACGGACACTGCCTCCATTAATCCTTCTTCCCCTGCCTCTGGCAACCACGGTTCTACTTCCGGTTTGTGAGTGTGACTGCGTTACACGCCTCCTATGAGTGGAATTGTGCAGAATTTGTCTTTGGGGATTGGCTTGCTTCACCGAGCATCACGTCCTCAAGATTCAACCATGTTGTAGGTGTCAGAAGGTCCTTCTTCTCTCTGGCCAAAAAACATCCCACTGCGTGTATACTCCACATTTCCTGTAACCATTCATCCATCAGTGGACATTCTGGTTGCCTCCATATCTTGCTGCAGTGAACACGGCTATCCAAATACCTCTTCAAGATCCTGTTTTTCATTCTTTTGGGTAAATAACCCAGAAGTGGGATAAGATCTTTCACTTCTGCTAGGAGTCTTTCAAGCAACAGTTTCAACAGAGTTGCTCCGAAACACCAGCCCTCCCCAGGTATCACACTCGGCACGTGGCAAGGACTGGCGTTATGTTCTGCTGTCATGTTCTCCCAGCTTGAAGAACTTTCTTTCTGGTAAAGAAGGTCTGCCAGCAATAAAATCCCTTGGACCTGGTTTATCCAGGAACGCATTTTGCCTTCACTTCTGAAGAATAGTTTAGCTGGACACAAAATTGTTAGTAGACAGTCTCTCAGAACTTTGAAAACCTCATCCCTCTGCTTCATGACCACTGTTTCTGACAAGCAGAGAGCTGTTAATCTTGCTGTGGTTCTCTTATACATGTTTTTCCCTTGCTGATTTCAAGATGTTTTCTTTGTCTCGAGTTTCAACAGTCTGACTGGGATTTGTCTAGATGTAGATCTGTGTTTATCCTACTTGGAGCGCACTATACTTCTTGGATGTTGTAGACTTGTTTTCATCAAAGTTAGGAAGTTTTCTGACATTATTTCTTCAAATGATTTTTTTCTGTTCCTCTCTCTCTTGAATTTCCTTCAGGACTGTGCACATATTGGTGTGTCTGATAATGTCCCACAGGCCTCTGAGCTTGATCATTTTCTTCACTCGTTTTTGTATCTATTCTCCAGACCAGATACTCTCTATTTATCTAGCTCTCAGTCTGCTGGTTCTTCCCACTACTGGCTCAAATGTGCTGTGGAACCTGCCTGGTAAAGCCCATTAATTTCTACTTTTTTCTAGATTTCCTCCTTGGGACTTTATTTGGGTTGTTTCAATTTTTTTTAAATCTTTATGCTACATGTTTAGTTCATTAATCTTCTGCTTTCCTCCTTAAACTAATACAATTTCTAGTAAATGCTTATTTGGGTGCATTTCACCATTTTTGATATGTAATATTTCTATTATTCAGTTCAAAATATCTGACTGATATTACGATTCCTTCTTCTACTCACGGGTTACTTAATTTTACTCATGTTTTTGTCCCTAATTTCCAGCTTCATTGTACTGTGGCCAGAGAAGATATTCTGCATGATTCTGATCATCTGAAATTTGTTGAGACATGCTTTCTTTATAACCCAGGACGCTACAGTTTTTTGTTTTGAGACTATATTAGGAAGTGCATAGAGAAATTCACAATTGTTGTAGCCTTCTGATGAATTGATAAGAATATGCCTCGTATTGTCTTCCTTTTTACTCTGAACCCTTAACATACTATGGAGTTTTAGATGGAACTATATAAACAACATGTATTTTGTTGATTCTGATAGTTTCAATCCAGTCTAACATTACTACCTTTTACGAGTCATTTAGTCCATTTGCGCACATACTTGGATTGAATGCTGCCGGCGGATCTTTTCTTGTTTTTTCTCTCGCCATCTTCTGAATTCCTTTTCACCTTCCATTTTATCCAGCATTCATATTATTTATAGGTGTATGTTCTGTTTCTATTATCTACACGTTACCCTAGAAATTTAAGCTGCGTGTTAATTATCAAAGTCTGAAATGAGCCGTCACTACTGCTCTCCTCCTGGACAGCACTGGACTCATAATGCTGTAACTCAGCCTATCGCCCACCCAGGACACGTGCCACGGTTCCGCTCTTGGTGTTTCTAATTCTATCGCTTTGGTTTTGTTGGCTTTGTTCCATACAGTCCACGCCTACTTCGATTTATCCCCACATCTGCCACTCTCTCTGGCCCTCATTCTCTCCTGCATACGTTCCGTCTGAGAGGACCCTCCTCCTGAAGCACACCCTGGGAAGGTCTGTGGAGATGAAGCCTCAGTTCTTGTTTGTCTGAAACGTCTCCATCTCACCCCTGCGCCGAAAGAGACTGGCGGGAGGGGGGGACCTGCAAGTCCAGGCTGCCAGCTATTCTCTCAGCATCGGATGGGACACTGTCGCTGTCCAGGGTCAACCAGCAGCCTAAGTGCCACTCCTCTGAAGGCACACCGTTTGCTGTCTGCCTGCCTCTCAGACCTTCTCCAATACTCTGTGGTTTTCATTATGACGGCTCTGAGGGGAGGTTGCATTTATCTTGCTTCCAAGTAGGTAGACTGCTCAAATGAGGTAACGAGTCTGGAGGACTCCTTCAAACATTGTTTCTGTTCCACTCGCTCCCCTCCCTTCCCGGACTCTGGTTGGTCACATGTGAAATTCGCATGTCTCTTCCACGTCCCTCATCTGCTCCTATTTTCCATCTCTGTGCTTCATTCTCAATCACTTCTTCAGATCTGTCTATGTCAATTTAATTATCTCTTCAGCTATGTATAATCTGTGTTAAACTGTCCCATAAATTTATAATAGCAATCATTATACTGTTTATCTCCAAAAGTATTATTTGGTCCTTTTTCAGATGTGCCTGGTCATTTCTACAATGTCTTACTCTTTACTCATATATTAATCCCCTCTTTTATTTCTTAAAACACATTAAATTTACTTTATAGTGACCCAATAATTCATATATCTGAAATCTTCTGCAAGTCTATGTAATGTGTTATTTACTAATGATGTTTCCCATGCCTCTTGTGATTTTCAGTATGTGAGCTCAGGTTCTTAAAACCTTATCTGTAAGAATTCTTTAAGGACTTGGTTGACGTCAAAAAATTCTCCAGAAAAGATCCTCATTGTTCTCTAAATGAGGACCACCCAGGAGGTGAGAATTAAGGCTTCAAAGCTGCTTGAAAACCAACCTATGGTGGTAAATTCTCAGAAGAGATTATCCTCCAGTTTGCTCAGTGCCAAAGATCAAACAGACAATTATCAGTTCACAACTTCTTGGGAGCTTCCTGGGTGCAATCTGAGATCAGCCCCTACAGACTGAGGGCAGGAAAAGACCAAAGAGAAAGGCTGCCACTCCAGCCTGGTAGCTGGCAGGTTTAATAAGCAAAGGGAGCTTACACACGAGGCTCGTCTCAGCCATCCACAAGATTTGCGGATCCCTGCACTCACCCACCAGAATAGAAGGTTAAAAGTAGAACTATCCTATGATCTTGCAACTGCACTACTAGCTACTTACCCAAAGAATACGAGAACGCTAATTCGAAAGGATACGTGCACATGACGTTTATAGCAACATTATCTACAACAGCTAAACATGGAAACAACCCAAGTGTCCATCGACCGAGTAAGATAAAGAAAATGTGGTATATGTACATGTACGTATATACATGTATATGTATACACACCCACACCCACACCCCCCCCCCACACACACAGGAATATTACTCAGCCATAAAAAAGAATGAAATCTTGCAATCTGCAATGCCATGGATGGAGCCAGAGAGTATAATGCTAAATGCAGTAAGTCAGTCAGAGAAAGACAAACACCATATGAATTCACGCATATGTGGAATTTGAGAAACAAAACAAAGGGAAAAAAACAGAGGGAGACAAACGAAGAAACAGACTCTTAACTACAGAGAACAAACTGATGGTCATCAGAGGGGAGGTGAGTGGAGGAAAGTGAAACAGGTGATGGGGATCAAGGAGGGCCCTTGTCACGATGAACGCGGTGTTGTACGGAAATGCTGAATCTAATGTGACACTGAATGTTAAATAAGTGGAATTTAAATAAGAACTTTACAAAATAAAAGAAATAAACACATAAAAACACTTCTATCTTCCCCCCCAAAAAGTTCACACAGAGGCCTTAGGTGGGTTCAGCCACGTACACTCTCTAGTCTCAACGCCACATCACCATCTCCAGGCTACGTTCTTGGAACGGCTTCTGGGAGCAAGAAAGACAACAGAGGGCACATTCCGAGAATGAGATGGGGGGTGAGGAGCCTCCAGTTCCCAAGGTCCAACCAGGTCTCAAGCAGCAGTCGTGTCCTCTCGACGACCTCCCCTAAGAGCAATTTTCCTGCAGTCCCCAAGGGTTGGAGGAGTATCCTCAGTTTACCCCTCCAATGCTGGTAAATGCCTTTGGGAGTCCCTACCAGGCTACTCATCTGGGATGGGACCTGGGCTTTGTTTCTTGTCCCCACACCCTGGGAGGCCATGGAAACTAAAGGTCATTTTGACAAATGCCCTCAAGGCAGGAGTTAGCTCAGGTCTATAACTTCTTTGGTGTCCCACTTTCGCTTGGTTTTTTGTGCTTTAGATACAATTACTTTTTTCCTAGCTCAGAGGAGCATTTAAAAAACTTTTTTTTTTTACATCTCACTCAACATTTTGACTGTTTTCAATAAGGAGAGTTGGTCTGGGATCTATCCCATCATACCACTGGCTCCCCACTCATGCCCTGCAAGGAAGGACAGAAGGGAGATCTGTAGGAGGCTGCTGGGAATTCTTTAAATGAAAGATGATGGAGGCTCAAAGCCAGGTGGGGTTGGTAGACAGCGGTCAGATTCTGGACATATTTTGAAAGCGGAGCCATCAAGATCTCCTTACAGGTTGGATGTGAGTGTGAAAGGAAAAGGAGACAAGATTCACTATAAGGTTTTTAAAGGCCTGAGAAATCAAAATAGAGCTGTCATTAACAGAGACTGGGAAGGCCATGGCAAGAGGTCAGTGTCGGGAAAGATTAGGAATTTAGCCTGAACACAAGGAGTTTCGGTATCCATTAGACGTCCGCGGGGAGACGTCTGGATGCCTGCTAGACAAGGTCCGCACGGAGAGGTCTGAATGTTTACTCAGATATCCACGTGGGGACACCAAGGAGGCAGGTGGACATATGAGTACGGAGTTCAGGACAGAGGTCTGGGCTAAACATACAAACTTGGTGGGATTATCGGTGTCTCGCACTGCTTACACACACTAAATAAATGTAAGACAGAGGCAAGTGCCTTCCTATTCAACATCGTACACACAGCCAGGAAACACAGCACAGAAGAGTTACAAGAGTGATCAAGATACTAGTCTGCGCTCACGGTGGCATAACCTGTGGTCATCATCCCGATACATCCTGTCCTCACCAGCCGTTTGCTAGCTCTCTGTGCCAGCTCTGCAGCTTAAGAGGAGTGTTGAGAATGTAGAGACGGCATGGGGAAAAGCCAGTCACAGAGGCGCACAGAGGGAAGGAAAATGCAATCCGACAGCTGTTAAAGGAAACGAGGTTGTTTGGTGAGGGGTGATTCACAGCAACGGGTTCTATACTCTGGGTTGGGAAGTCCAGACACGTGCTAGCGACCTGCTACCTTTAGGTCAAAGGAAATAAAAGGAAGTGAGCTTTCGCTGCAGCACAAAAGACTTACCTGCGGCACAACGTATTTCACACCGACTCTGTTAGTTGTTGGCCCCGGTGCTGCTGCATTTTAATACACGTTAAGACTCTTGAGGTAGGAATCTCCATTTTGCAGAACAGAAGAGCGGGATTCTAAAAGGTGAGGTGGATTCCCAAGTACAAAAGCTGCAATTCTAATCAAATGCATCCCAAGTCGACATTCTTCAAAATACATCAAATCTCCCAACAGGAGAGCTGATAAAAGCAGGACCCTATTATTAAGAGAAGAAATGGAATCTATTTTCCTAGATCTTCTAAAAGCTACAACAGACTCTCATTTGTCTGGTATATTTTCACAGAGCAGATCTACCTAAAAACAAAGGGATAGAACACGCCGGTTTCCGGGTTCTGTCCCAGCTCTAAGCGGTTACAAGAGCCTAGAGCTCTGACAGTCGCACTAAATCCACTGAGCACCAGGAAGCACGGATTACTTTTCAGGGAACGATTTTTGCTCCTATTTTCCTGTTCCATAATAAAACATAGAATAGAAAATATATTCACCTTCCTATCATATGCAACAGATTCTATAACAAATTTCAAGGTTTTTAAAAAATGTTTTTAATGTTTGTTTATTTTGGAGACAGACAGAGCACCACCAGCAGGGGCAGGGCAGAGAGAGGGGGGGACACAGAATCCGAAGCGGGCTCCAGGCTCCGAGCTGTCAGCACAGAGTCCAATGTGGGACTTGAACCCACAAACCGTGAGATCATGACCTGAGCCGAAGTCGGATGCTCAACCGACTGAGCCACCCAGGCGCCCCAACAAATTTCAATTTTTAAGCTGAAGTAATTCCACAAATAATTCGAGGGTCAAACGTCCTGGGTTTACTAGACCTTGCCTTTGTTTGACTGTGATAACAGCTCTAAGATACCAGGCAAAATGACCTTGTAAAAGATTTATTAGGGTTTGGGTTGTGTCCACTGTGTCAAAAGAACAGATGTCTTCACGGACAAGAAAAGACTGATGCCACAGTGGGGAAAAGTGGCATTAAGGCAACTTCACCACGGTCCCCTACTGGACACAATCCAAAGTTTAAGCAGAACAGGCCATTCGGGTCAAAGAGCACCGTGTCCAGTGAGCGTCAGGGCCACTCAGACTGCTCATGCCTAGAGAGCTGTATAAATTGAAATCAGACCCAACAATTCTCTCTCAGCTGCAAACAATTTCTGGAGTACCATAGCTAAACAGGACCCTGTAGAACGTTTAAGGCCCTCCTTTGATAAGAAAGTAAACAGCGGACAGAAGGTGCTAGCTTAAAAAGAGAGGAGCATATGGTTGCAGGACCCCCCGTGTCCAAGGCCAAGCCCAGCCAGCTTACAGGCAGGTAAAGGCAGGGAGGCACCCAGAACTAGGCTGCCATGTCTGAGGTGCTTCTGCAAAGCAGCAGTCCAACATGGAGGCCAAGAGATGGGGTCTGGAGCCCACCTGTCAGGCTTTCCACTCAGCGGCTATACAACCTTGAGCAAGTCACTTCGCCTTTATGTGCCTTTAGTTGCCTCATCTATAAAAGAGAAGTTACAGTATTTGCCTTATAATGGCAGTTAGAGAATGAACTCTGTGAGTATATGTAAAGCATTTACAACAGTGACTGCCACTCAAAAAGTATCTAGTTATTGTCTCCTTGTCACCACCTCCTCCCCCTCCAACTGGCATCGTGGGCATGATGTGCCCATGACAACTGGCCTGGATGGGCACCTGATAGGTCAGGTCCAGGACACATGCTGGAGTCCACAGCCCTTAGTTCACACTCTCAAGAGAGTAAAAGCTGTCTGGTCGAGCATCCAACCCTGGGGGCTGGGAGTTATCACGCTGTACAAAACACAGCCCTTGAGACTATGGAAGTCTGGTGTTTTATCCTACTTGCCAGCTAACGGCTCAGCAGGTTGTAGTTTCACGGGTGCTGCAAGGAGAGACTTGAAACTCCTGAGTCCAAGATAAAGGACTGCACTACTCACCAGCAACCGCCACATCCACGCTTGGGCCAGTTCAGCGAGACCCAATTCTACAGCGCCATGAACAGGCCATGGGTTGCCTTACACAGGAGGAACCCCAGATCTTTCATAATGGGCAGTAAGCCTACCTGACCTTTGCCCTAGAGGGAAGCATTACCCTTACTGCATGCTTATAAACAAGCCCACCCTTTGCTCTGGAGATAGACAGCATCTCTACCTACTAAGGGTGCTCACTATGCAAGCATCCTTGCAAAAACAGCTAGGAACAAAGGAGGTCAGTTCCTCTATTCTTTTAATTTTTTTTTTTTTCAACGTTTATTTTTATTTTTGGGACAGAGAGAGACAGAGCATGAACGGGGGAGGGGCAGAGAGAGAGGGAGACACAGAATCGGAAACAGGCTCCAGGCTCTGAGCCATCAGTCCAGAGCCTGACGCGGGGCTCGAACTCACGGACCGCGAAATCGTGACCTGGCTGAAGTCGGACGCTTAACCGACTGCGCCACCCAGGCGCCCCTATTCTTAAGATATAAAGAAACATGAGAGTTCCCTGTTTCCAACAAAACTAAATAAATGGACATATATACGATGTTCATGGACTGGAAGGCTCAATATTGCTAAAATGCCAATTCTCCCCAAATGAAATGTCAATTCAGCACAACCCCGATAAAAATCCCAATAGGATTTGTTTTTGGTAGAAAGTGACATGCTGATTTCTCAAATTATCTGGAAACACAAAGAACTTAGAAATAACGAAAAAAAAAACTTTGAAAAATCAGAACAGTGTTGGAGGATTTACATTACCTGATGTAAGATTTATTATAGAGTATGATACTGGCATAAAGACAAAAATGGATCCACGGAACAGAATAGTAAGTCCAAAACCACGCTCTCACATACACTGTCATGTGATTTTCAGCAAAGGTTCAGAGGCAATCTGGTGGAGAAAGTGGCCTTCACAACAAATGGCATTATACCAACCAAGCAGCCGTACAGAAAACAAGAACTGGGATTCTCACTTCCTGCCACACGCAAGTATTATTCCAAAATGGATCACAGACCTAAATCTATAAAACTCAAAACTTTAGAACTATTAAAAGAAAACAAATTTAGGCGCACCTGGGTGGCTCAGTCAGTCGAGCATCCAACTTCAGCTCAGATCATGATCTCGCAGTTCATGAGTTCAAGCCCCCCACATTGGGTTTGCTGCTGTCAACGCAGAGCCTGCTTCAGATCCTCTGTCCCCGTCTCTCTACCCTTCCCCTGCTTATGCTCTCTCAAAAATAAATAAAACATTAATACACCAAAAGCACAATTCATAAAAGAAAAAGAACAAGTTAAACCTCATCAAAATTAAGAACTTCCATTCTTTGAAAATGCTTTAAAGAAAATGAAAAGACAAGCCACAGACTGGGAGAAAATATTTGCAAACCACGTACTGACAAAGGATTTGCATCTAGAATATACAATGAACTCTCGATACTCAATCAAAACAACCCAATTTTTTTTTAATGGGCAAAAGATATGAAACGATACCTCATCAGAGAAGATACATGGATGGGAAATTAGTACATGAAAAGGTGTTCAACATCGTTAGTCATAACAAAAGTGCAAATTAAGACCACAGTGAGGTGTCACTATCTAAAGTCTAAAGTTAAACAGAGAGACCAGCGAGCACTGACAAGGTTACGCAGCAGTTGACATACTGCTGGGGGGTGTGCAAAATGGTAGCATACACTTACCATACACCTAGACGTTCCACTCCTAGTTATTTACCCAAAAGAAATGAAAACATATATCCATGCAAAGACATACTAGAGTGTTCACAACAGTTTTATTTATAATAGCCGAAACCTAGAGACAACCCAAATGTCTATCAACACCTGAATAAATAAAGCAACTGCAGTGCACCCACATCACAGGGCACTATTTAGCGATAAAAAGCAGCCAATTATCAGTCCATAATAACAACACGGACGGATCTCAAAATAATCATGTTGAATGAGAGAAGCCAGGCAACACAGAATACAAGATGCAGGAATCCAGGAATATAAACTCGTGGAAAATGAAAACTAATTTATAGTGCAAAAAGGTGGTGAATGAGTGGGAAGACAGGAGCAGAGGGATGGGAGGGAGGGACCACCAAGTGGTACAAGGTACCTTTTGGGGGTGATAGCCACCTTCGCTATCTTTATTGTGGTGACAGGTGCATATTTACATCAAAACTTATCCATTGATTGCCTTAAACGTGTGTTTATTGCATGTCAATTATACCTCCAAACTGCTGTTACAAAAAAATCAGCATTCACCAGCAAGTGGAACTGAAGCTCCAGGGGAGATTGACCTAAGTTATGAAAAAATAAGGAAAGTCTATTTTTGCACACTTGAGTGAAATATGTACCTACTAAACACACAGTGTTAAAAGTTATGATGGTGGCACCTGGATGGCTCAGTTGGTTAGGTGTCTGACTCTTGATTTCAGCTCAGGTCATGATCTCACACTGCGTGAGATTGAGCCCCATGTCAGGCTCTGTGCTGACAGTGTTGGAGCCTGTTTAGGATTCTCTGTCTCCCTCTCTCTCTCTCTCTCTCCCTCTCCCCCCCCCCACTCCCACTTGGGTGCATGCACATGCGCACTCTCAAAATAAATGTTAAAAATAAATAAATAAAATAAAAGTTATGATGAACAGATTGGGACAAAATTTTGTTAACTTGGTGGTCAGATGTTGGCCACAACATTTTTCTAGACGTGTCTCCTGAGGCAAGAGAAACAAAAGCAAAAATAAACTGTTGGGACTTCATCAAAATAAAAAGCTTCTGCACAGCAAACAAAACCAATAAAATAAAAAAGTAACCTACAGAACAGGAGAAGACATTCACAAATGACATGTCTGATAAAGGGCAAGTATCAAAAATACACAATAGGACTTATAAAACTCAACACCCCAAAAAACAAATACTTCAATTTAAAAATAGGCAGAAGACGGGAACAGGCATTTCTCCAAAGAAGACATACAGATAGTTAACAGGTACACGAAAAGATGCTCAATGTCACTCATCACCAGGAAAATGAAAATCAAAGCCCCAATGAGATCCCACCTCTCACCTGTAAGAACGGCTACAATCAAAAACACAAGAAATAAGAGCTGTTGGTGAGCATGTGGAGAAAGGAGAACTCTCATGTACTATTTATTGGTGGGATGGCAAACTGGTGCAGCCACTCTGGAAAATAGTATGGTGGTTCCTCAAGAAGTTAAAAGCAGATCTACCTATGACCCAGTAACCACACTACTGGCTATTTACCCAAAGAGTATGAAATCGCTAATCCCACTAGCGAAAGCATATATGCACCCCTACGTAAACTGCAGCGTTATCTGTAGTAGCCAAATTATAGGAGCAGCCCAAGCGGTCTCATCTATTGATGAGTAGATAAAGAAGATGTGGCATACGTATAATGGAATACTACTCAGTCATAAAAAGGAATAAAATCTTGCCATTTGCAATGATATGACTGGATCCAGAGAGTATAATGGTATGTGAAATAAGCCAGTCTGAGAAAGACAAGTATCATATGATTTCACTCACAATTAAGTGGAATTTAAGGAACAAACAAACAAAGGGGAAAAATAGGGACAAACCAAGAAACAGACTCCTAACTATAGAGAACAAACTGGTGGTCACCCGAGGGGAGGTTGGTGGGGGGGGAAAGATAGATGAAGGGAATCCAGAATACATTTATCATGAGGAGCAGTGAGTAACACAGAGAAATGTTGAATCGCTGTATTATACAGCGGAAACTAATATAACACCGAAGGTTAACTACGCAAAGACAGTAGACAGAGCTTTTATTTCAAAGAAAATAACAACCCCACATACACATACTACATATGTAACTCCAGGGCTGCAATCTCCCTGATGTCTTTTTCCCCACGTTCTTTCCCTGACATTCGGAGCCGCAGACGACACACCCAGTGCTGTACTGCCCGCAGAGAAAGGGATGGGTGAACGCCCCTTGCCAGCTGTTCTAGAAGATCATTTTTCTTTGTGTCACAGAATCATAACTGAGAGCAATACTCCAGAAGCAGAACCAGAAATACCCTAGCACCCCACTGAGCTCTTTATAGTTTGAAAGCTTTCTTTGAAAAAATGCTAATACCCTTGGGCCCGCCATCCCAACCTTACAGCTTCCTCCAGCCACAGAGGGGCAGGCGCCCAGGTTGGGCGAGAAGACGCACGGGGGAGCCCTCTCTCCTCACCACTCAGAAGCCACCAAAGCAGCGGGATGAAGCCCGGGCTCTCGCTGATGTACTTCAGGCCTTTCAGGTTGATGCTCACGTTGTACAGGGACATCAGCAGTAACCTGAAATGTAAAGAAGGCAGGTTGAGTTGATGCCCCACGTGGAGTCTCACCCCCAGCACACCTCCTGGTGAACACCGCAGGGGTCCCACTCAACAGGCCGGGTGACAGGGGCCGGAAACGGGGTGTAGGCCTCCAGGACGCTACAGGAAAACGGGAAGCTCCGGCAACAGGGCCACATAAAACCACCTTCGCAAAGTGCACCTAATCAAGGGACACGACTGCAGAGAGGGTCCCACAGGAAACCTCAAGACCAGATTTATGCAGTCATCTCTTATTACCAGTCCTGCATTTACACACAGGCAACCCTCAATTCACAAGCATACTGTGTTCTAACAGTTCAATTCAGCTGCTTACAATTGAATCCTATCTTCTCATTCAATGGAAATTATCCAGATGCCTGGGTAGCCCACTCAGGCCATACAAATGTGTTTAATCCACAGCATGAGGGATGAAGAATGCCATAACCCCATTTCTAACACCGACAAGACAGTATCCAGAGTTAATCAGGATCTTAGAAGCTATCGTAAGAACTGACCACAACTGCTAAGTTAGAGTCTAATGAAAACTGGAAAACTGCCAGACAGATTTCTAGTAATACTGCAGAATACAGAGATCCCAAAACCTCACATTGCAAAGCAATTTAAAAGAAAAGAAATGAAAAGAAAAGAAAAAACAAGCTACACAAAGATTTTGCAAGCCCCTGAAAGAATGGATGAGCTTGCAAGAAGTAAAGGGAAAATACCCCTGACCAGGAACTCGGTGAGAGTGCAAATTCAGGGAGGCGTGACGACAGATTCCAGAAGCACACAGCTATGGTGCAGCAGAGTGGCTATGGGCAGCAGGACAGAAGGAAAGGTCTCAGACCCACACGAGACAGGGACTCAGATCACAGAGCCCTGCGGAAAACCAGAAAGAGTGAGCTGTCAAGCTGGGCATGAATCCACACTTTGTGGATGGCCTGAAAATCCACAAGCCAGTAATTTTAAGACAAAGGAGAGCCGGGATAGAACCCTCAACCCGATCTTCAAAGAACTGCCCCAAATACAGTACCAACAAATGTGAGTCCATAACAAAAATCACAAAAGCCATGAGAAACGAGATGTCACATGAGAGTGAGAGCACAAAGAACCAATGAGAGTCAGAATTTTTCTACAAAGAGAACTGGCACACCCTGGAAGTGTCAACCACAGAATAGAAAATGGGTATATTTAGTAGGTACAGAGAATACAAAGAGAGGGGCGCCTGGTGGGGGCTCAATCGGTTGAGCGTCCAACTTCGGCTCAGGTCACGATCCAACGGTTCGTGAGTTCGAGCCCCACATCGGGCTCTCTGCAGTCTGCACGGAGCCTGCTTCAGATCCTCTGTCCCCTCTCTCTCTCTGCCCCTCCCCCACTTGCACACATTCTCTCTCAGAAATAAAAATAAATATTAAGAAAAATACAAAAATAAATTTAAGAAACAAGATAAAGGAGCTACGGAGTATTACAAGTGGCCAGCCCATTCGAAGGAGGACCTAGAACTTACAAAAAGTGAAAGGGTAACAATCAAATGGTGAAACTCAAGGGAAACTGAGGCGGTGGCAAGGCTGGTAAGGAGAGGCCCCGCACAGAGAGAGAGAAGGAGTTAAAGGAGCTACGGCAAGCAGAGCACAGGCGGGGAGGAGGGAGCGTAGGCAGGCAGGGACTCGGCCCGGGACGCCGCCCGGGAGCACTACAGTGCAGGGCAAAACCTCCGTGGCCCCGGCCCAGCCTGCACGGACAGACGGCGCCTCCACAAGGCAGCCCCGAAGAGGCCCCGTGAGCAGTAGGGACTGGAAAACCAAGGACAGGGCCCAGAGTGTGTTGATCACCTCAGGGGAGTCGGAGTTTAAGAGTCGGGTAAAGCTAACCGCCTGCTAGGACAAACTCTTTCCCTTCAGGAAGAGATAACAGAACCCAGAGTCCACAAAGACAACCTGCAAAGTCCAGGAGACGCTGGAAGATTTACCCGGCAGGGCCCACTAGGGTGCAGAGAGAAGGCATTTCTTTGGTGCAAATGCAAGGGAAGCCAAAACGGTCAGTAAACAAGATTTTTTTTTAATGTACTGTACGGCAAACTTTTAAAAAATCAAAACCACTGCAAAAACTCCGTAATAAGCAATACATCAACATTTTAAATAAAGAAGGGATCAGTAACAGTGTCATGCCAAGACACATTGGAGCCTGAAGCAAAAGAAAATCAATAATAGCGATTCAGTCCATTAACAAGGGACTAATTAAATCAACTGCGGTACACGCACACATGCACGCCACAGAAATGTTTACTACGGTTTTCTGTTAAAATAGTTGGTTTCTAAGCTCCGTGGCTTATTCATTTTTGCAGCCACACAGCCTGCTGCAGGGCCTGTAAGCACTCAGTTTGAATATGGAAAGGGCACCAACCCCCAGCGACTGAGAGCCCCAGCAGGGCAAAGCACGCACAGACAAGGCGTTCTCTCCCCGTATTCCCATGGGTGTTTGCAAAGTCAAAGTAATGCTACCAAGTTCAAGAAGACAACGCTAGACTAGCGCCCTCCAGGGCAGTGATGCCCAGTTCTCAGATGATGGTACTCTGCCTTCTCACGGGCCACAAAAGGAGCCAAACTTGCAAATCCTTTCAAGGTTTCCCGAGAATGTTTGCAGTATCCAAACCCTATTCATTAGTAATCTATTTAATGAGTTACTAAGAGCGGTCCAAATGTCGTATTCATGAGGAAAATTCAGCACTTTAACTAGAACTTTCTGAGGCCTCCAACCCAGGAGTCTAAGAAGAGAGAAGTTCTTTTCTCAGATCACCAACACAGGTAGTCGGAATTCCTCCAAGTTACACATAGTGTCCCCGCGTTTCCATATGCTACAACAGCACGGCCGAGTCACTGCTACAGAGGCCATGTGGCCCGCAAAGCCTAAAGTACTTTCTCTCTGGCCCTCTACAGATAAAGTTTGTGACCCCTGCCTTAGAGAATGAAAATAAGCTAGCTAATCTTTTTTATTTTTTTTTTTAAGCTAGCTAATCTTTAAACCTTAAAAGGCAGAATCGGCACATGAGTGAAAGCTGGAATACAGGGCAAACCCAGGAAATACAGGCAGCCGAAACGCTCCACTGACTGCCATTTAAGGTGGCAAAAACGACTCACAAAATTGACAAGTACCTTTAAAATTCGTATTTGGTCAAAATCAGCCATCCGGAGGCAGCTAAGATGCGAACAAATGTGATCGCAGTGATCTCATGTCATTGCCAGGCTGTATCTCACAGAAGACCAGAGACTTCTCCAAGGTCACACAGGACTCAGCAAACAGCAAACCCAGAAAACCTTCTGTTCCAAGATTTCTATTCTAACCACAAGTATTTTGTAAATCACGTATCAAGTTTCCAACCGCAAAGTCAAGAGAAACTGCACCATCGACTCTCCTGGCACTGAGGGATTAAAAGTACACGTCACCTCCCAAAGTGCTGGGGTGCCAGGAGTCCGACTTCCCTCCGGTGACAAAAAAGGTAGGCGGATTCTGCCTCCTTCCACGAAGCTAAGCAGAAGATTTGTTACAAACAGACGCGAAGGCTCCGAAGGCTGGGAACCGCGGACACATCTGGTATCGACAGAGAGAGGATGAAACCCAGGCTACGAGAGAGACACTGGCAAACCCACTCCTTCCACCCAGCTTCCCCGGGCCGGGCTGCACAGATCGGCCTGGTAAGAAGTCAGGAAGCCCTCCTGACAGTCCGACGGACAGGCTGAGTCATTACAAGTAAAGGTGACACTCCTGGATTACCTTACTCGTCTTAAAAGAAATGACAACTGGAAGTAACAAAGAACAGAGACACCCAACACTTCAAAACAAGCCAACAACAGAAATAAACAAAAAGGCATAACCACAGGAAAGAAAAGCCCCGACCGGTCATCTGGACTAGAACCAAAAGTAGCCAAATTAGCACCGTCAAATAAAGCTGGGGAACAATGAGCAATAAAATGCTTATAAAAGCCCGCACATATTAACCGAGAGAGGCAAACGGCAGAGCCTTACCACCATACTTCAGACGAAACAACGCACAGAAACTGGCAGTTTGAGGCCCACCAACATATACATATTTTTGGAAATCTCACTGAGCATTTGCCATGGGCCAACTGTAGGAGCAGGTACCTGTCCTAGTAAATAGTTTTGAAGCTTTTACTCAAATCCCAGTTAACATGCAGTGTAGTATTAGTTTCAAGCGTACGATATAGTGATTCGACACCTCCATACATCGCCTGGTGCTCATCACAAGTGCCCCCCTTAAGCCCCATCACCTATCGCACCCATCCCCACCTCCCCTCTGGTGACCAGCAGTGTGCTGTCTACAATTAAGAGGCTGTTTCTTTCTTTGCCTCTCTTCTTTTCCCCTGTGCTGCTTTTGTTGCTTAAATTCCATACCTATAAGTGATATGGTATTTGTCTTTCTCTGACTTATTTCACTTAGCATAATACTCTCTAGATCCAACCATGTTGTTGCAAATGGCAAGATTTCACTCTTTTTTAAGGCTGAATAATATTCCATTACACACACACACACACACACACACACACACACACACACACCACATTTTTATTCATTCATCAATGGACATTTGGGCTGCTTTCATAGTCTGGCTATTGTAAATAATGCTGCTATAGACGTTGAGATGCATGTACCCCTTTGAATCAGTATTTTTGTATCCTTTGGGTAAATACCCAGTAATACAATTGCTGGATCATAGGGTAGTTCTATTTTTAACTTTTTCAGGGAACCCCATACTGTTTTCCAGAGTAGCTACACCAGTTTGCATTTCCACCAACAGTGCACAACACAAGGCTTCCCTTTTCCCCACATCCTGGACAATACTTGTTTCTTGTGTTGTTGATTTTCACCATTCCGACAGGTGTAAGGTGGTAGCTCACTGCGGTTTTGGTTTCCATTTCCCTGATGATGAGTGACACTGAGCATCTATTCATGTGTCTGTTGGCCATCTGGATGTCTTCTTTGGAGAAACACCTGTTCATGTCTTCTGCCCATTTTTTAATTGGATTGTTTTTTGGGTGGTAAGTTCTATTAGTTCTTTTTATATTTTGGATACTAACCCTTTATCAGACATGTCATTTGCAAAGATCTTCTCCCATTCAGCAGGTTGCCTTTTAGTTTTGTTGGTTTCCTTTGCTGTGCAGAAGATTTTCATCTTGACAAAGTCCCAATATTTTACTTTTGCTTTTGTTTCCCTTGCCTCTGGTGAGATATCTAGAAAGTAGTTGCGACCACTGATGTCAAAGACCTCACGGACTGCATTCTCCTCTGGGATTTTGATTTAGGTCTTTCATCCATTTTTTAATTTATTTTGTGTCTGGTGTAAGAAAGTGGTCCAGTTTCATTCTTTTGCATGTCGCTGTCTAGTTTTCCCAACACCACTTACTGAAGAGACTGTCTTTTTTTTCCGTTGGATATTCTTTCCTGCTCTGTCAAAGATTAATTGACCATATAGTTGTGGGTTCATTTCTGTTCCATTGCTCTACGTGTCTGTGTTTGTGCCAGTACCATATTGCGCTGATAACTACAGCTTTGTAATATAACTTGAAATCTGGAAATGCGATGCCTCCAGCTTTGCTTTCCTTCTTCAAGGTCACTGTGGCTAGTCAGGGTCTTTTGTGGTTCCATACACATTTTAGGATTGGTTGGTTGTTTCTTTTTTCCAATAAGTACAGTAATTAAATACATAATCTGCTTGTTTTAGATTCTGCGCCCCCTTATCAAGTTAGAACCTACAAATCAGCATGTGTAACCCTAACCAAATGTCTACAGATTAATTTTTACCTACTGTGTAGCATTAAAGGCCCAGAAAAGATAGAAAGAATGATACAATACCCACCTCCCTGGTTAAGAAAAAAAAATCTTATCACCATGGTCAAATCCCCTTTGTGAACTCTGTCTAAATGCATACCTTACCTCCATTTGTCCCATGACACAGCCACGCACTTTTAGACATTTTCACAGCACACGTGCAGAGCCCGACAATCCCATCTTCTGTGTCTGTATCAGTGGCAGCATACCGTACCGTAATATTCCACACCACAGTGAGATGTTTGTCCACATTGACTTGAATAGTATTTTCATGTGAATCAATCACACTCTATCTATTCTGTGGCGACAAAGGTTTAGATAATTCCTAGTACGTGCTATCACAAATGCAGATGCCATGACATTTCTGCACTAGTGTCCTAGTGTTTACAGCGAAAACTTTTTCTGGAGGATGTGCGCAAAAGGGGATTACCTGTTCCAGGCATAAGCATATTAACCTCAACAGATGCTGCCCACCTGCCTTCGTCTCCCTCCCACCAGCGGCGGACAGGTGTAAGCATTCTCAGGCCTCACATCTCTCCACAGCTCTCAACTGTCAGACACTGATCTGTTTCAATGAGATAGAATGAAGTTATCTCATAATGGTAATAATTTGCATTATGATTGAAGCCAAGAATCTTTTTCCATATTTATGAAGCTTGCCAGTGTTTCCTTTGTGAACTGCCTGATGATCTCTTTTGCCCATATGTGTATTACATTATTTGCTTTTTTCTTAATGAAAATGCCAAACACAGATTTTTTGTTTTTTTAAAAAGTGTATATAGAATGATCAAACTGGGTAGGCTGAAACCCTTAAAATGCCTTTAAGAAAAATCAAGGCTATATTCAAACTACCACCTACCAATTGAAAACTTAGTATTTGACTAATTCACTGAGTGTTAAACATTTTGTGGCTGCAAGCTCTGCCGCCTGAAAAATAAAATATAGTAGCTCCCAGGCCCCAAATGTTAGAAACATTTTAGAAGCTTTGTTGACCTTTATTAATATCTGGAAATGCTGCCAACTCTAAGGAATTTGAACATAACCTAAGATTTTGTCCTCAAACGTATGTCCCTCTTCAAAATATTTAACCATTAACCAACATTCTAGAAATACGCTGTAATGTCCTTAATAATAACTTCCCAGGGCACCTGGGTGACTCAGTCGGTTGAGCGTCTCGACTTCGGCTCAGGTCATGATCTCTCGATTTGTGGGTTCGAGCCCCACATCGGGCTCTGTGCTGACGGCTCAGAGCCTGGACACTGCTTCAGATTCTGTGTCTCCCGCTCTGTCCCTCCCCTGCTCATGTTCTGTCTCTGTCTCAAAAATAAAAATAAACACTAAACAAAATAATAACAATAGCTTTCCTACTACTTAGGATTAATAAAGTTTGGTAACAATTAAGAAAATGCAATCATGTTTGAGGATTTCTTTTCAACTGGAATCAAGCTGTTCCTTATGTGAAGGTTTCAGCTCACCCAAATGCATGGTTACACTCTGTACGACTTTAACAACAAACAGGTGTAACCAGACCCTAGAAAGTGTATGTCTGCCTCCTTTGCTCATTTAGCATCATTTACTGAGTACCTTCTGTGTATCAGGCCTTGGGAATACAGAGCTGAAGCACGGTCTGTGGCGCCCAGAAGTTTCCAGCAAAGGGAGGAGAGATGAGCAATGCATCCACTGAGTGCACTGTGGTGCCTGTAGAGTTCCCTCTCCAAGCTTAGAGTCCTAAGTGTAGTCCTAAAACACGGCCACTATGACATTTGGGGGAAATGCTTCTAGAATCATCTTTATAAAGTACAGTCTGGGTTCTCACCTTCCAAGTTCTCTCCTCTTTGGAAACTGGGATTCCACGGGAAAAATCAGCCCAATGGTCCTTAGGATGGGGAATCATCACTCAAGGAGGCTCAGCTCTGCAAATGTAGCTATGACCACGCTTGCTGCATCCGTTCCAAAACATAATAATGCTAGTTTGGCCATAAACTGTGAACTGGTTTTCTGCAGAACTCACAAGCTGGTTCTGCACCAGAGGAAATCTCTGCACCTGGGAGACTGCAGGTACAAGACTTCTCACTGACTAAACCCTGCTGATGACATCTGGGAAGCCGTCAAGTGGACCAACAAACAACTCAAGTAGCAGGGCCAAGTACATCCCCTACTGCAAAGGTGCTTCTGTAATCGTGCCTCCATGTGCCTGGGCGAAAAACACCTTTGCGGAGCTTCTGTCCTCTCCAGCCTTCCCTGACCGTAAACACCGTATGCTCCCCGGGCCCTGAACTGTGGAACTTGCTGTGTCGACGACCTATGGCTGGTACCGAGTAACCACACCCCCTTCCTGGAGCATGCAGATGAACCCCAAACCTGGGGATGGTGTTCCGCTGAGAACCAGTGGTCTTTGTTCGGGAATGTGGAGAAGTCCCCCCACCCCTGCAACCTCCAATAGCTTGCCCTGCCTGAGGTCCCCTTTCGCCAGCTGGGGAGCCACCTTGAACCCGGGGCCTCCAGCAAACCCGTTCAGTGGCCCTAAGTAGCAGGTAACGACAAGATGCTAAAAGGCCTCGCATGGTCTATTTGATAGGATTGATAAAACCACAATGAAAGGCAATGACAATCAGTTACTGAGAAAATTAAGTACAAAAGAAATAGAAGGTACTTAGAAAGGCCCAAGTGACTCTGATTCCTGAAATCCAGATCCCCCACACGAAACAAAGATTTTGCTGGTCCAGCTCTCGAGTGTCAAGAACAACGACAACACCCGTGTCACGCCACAGCAGTGGGGAGGGACAAGACCCAACAAGGAGAGGCTCAGCGTCCACCACAGCAGGCTGAGTGCCAGCGCCGTGCACGTTGGCCTGTGCGGCCCCAAGGTCCGGGTACAAGCCGGACACGGCAGAGCGCGCCAGGTGCCGCGCGTACGCCTGCGTGACCTGAGGCTGGAGGCGGAGGACGAGAGCTGGCGCCGGTGGCGACGGGGGCTGCTGACCCGGCCAGCACGGGCTGCCGGGTGATAACGGAAGTGTTGGAGAAGAGGTGGACGGGAGCCCCTGCGGCTTGCCAGCAGCTGGTAGTGCTGACCTCCCCCGCCTTGGCTGACGGAGCCTGGTGTAGGGCTGGCCTGGGCTGAGAGGCTGCTGTGTGAGGACGTGAGAAACACCCACAGGCACCCACAGGGAAGGCGGTCCTGGCTGGGGCAGCAGGAAGGCGATCCCCTCGGAGGCCCAGATGCCAAGGCTCACGAGACATAGCACTATAGCAAACGGCAGTCCGGCCATCCTGCTGGAACAGAACAAAGCACCCGAGAGGCCCAGCAGCCGCCGGTGCGTCTGGCTACCAGATATAGGAAGTTTCTAGATTTGGAGTTAAAAAAGGGTCTTCCCCCAAAACAGGCAGATAAGCCAGGACAAGTGAGAAATTACACAAGCTGAGAGGACAGGACGCTGAAAGAACTCACCGAGGCCAAGTCACAAGAATGTCTCACTTGTCACCCTGTGGGTGTGTGCCACCAAAGAGACCTACTGGGTCCCACAGTAGGATCAAGTCTATTACAAGGCCAGTGGCCCACGGGGCCCACAGGGACTTCAAGAGGAAGCAAAAGGAACGAGGCACCATGAGACACCACCCTTCATGTTATGTCAGGTAAACCCAAGGCCACCCAAACTCCAGCAGAGCTGACAAATGGGCCCTGATGAAGGTTGTCACAGCACAAATGGGGGCCAGTAGAGAGGGAGGATCTGAAAATGCCAAAGCAAGAGATGACGACCAACTGAGCAAAATCGCAGAGGGCAGCTAATCAAAACCAGAGGCAGAAGGACCAGTCACCCAAAATCCCAGAAGGCCACAGGTTCCTCTGACACACACAGAAGAAAGAGAGTGGGTGGGCATAAATGAGGCAGGCGCCATAAGTAAGGTCACGCCCACCCCCCAATCCTCCCTGGGTAGCAGGAAGGAAAGCCACTTGCTGGGAACACATCTGCAAGGGACCGAGGAACGGTGAAGTGGTCAAGGTCACAAAGAGTCTGAAGTCTGACCTGGCCACTCTGAAGACCAAAGCGGAGACTGGGGAGGACACGGACAGGGCCCCGGCAGGGGCTTCAGACCAGGAAAGGGTGAGATGGCATGGCTGCACTGGGAACCTTCTGGTCAAGCATCACTGAGCAGCCCTGGCGTAGGAAAGGAGAAGGCCCATGGCCGGTCCAAGGCTGGAGCATCAGGAAAAGGGGGGGTGGGGGGGGGTGCTGTGACTGCCAACAGGCAAGTAGCAACCTGGTGTGTTCCACACGGGATCCCGGCGAGTGGGACAGAAAGCAAGCTGGCCAGGGAGGGTGACAGTCAGAAGGAGCAGGAGCTTAAGGGGCAATGAGGAGGGAGCAGGAACAGAGACGATATGTACCTGAGCGCCGCAGTGGGCTCTGCCATGTCACAGGCTGAAATGCGTGGCGGCAAGACTGGGTTATTCACGGTGTCGAGCAGCAGCATCTCTGCAACTGAGAAAGGCAAGCAGCCTTGACACCAGAGCATTGAAAGCATCACCACAAACACGATCAAGACATTCAAGACCGAAGGGAACGGCAGGCAGGGGAAGCCACGACCCCCGTGCTTGCCGAGTGGACAAGGGGAGGCAAAGGTGGACGGGGAGGTAACTGGCTGCTTGAATTCTGAAGAAGGAAAAGGTTTTTTATGAAGTGGAAGAGAAATGGATTTTTTTAAATGGACTTTAAAAACGATGGGGCGCCTGGGTGGCTCAGCCAGTTGAGCGTCCGACTTCAGCTCAGGTCATGATCTCACGGTCTGTGAGTTTGAGCCCCAAGTCAGGCTCTGTGCTGACAGCTCAGAGCCTGGAGCCTGTTTCCGATTCTGTGTCTCCCTCTCTCTCTGCCCCGCCCCCGTTCATGCTCTGTCTCTCTCTGTCCCAAATATAAATAAACGTTGAAAAAAAAAAAATTTTAAAAACGATGGGGCGCCTGGGTGGCTCAGCCGGTTGAACGTCCGACTTCAGCTCAGGTCATGATCTCGCGGTCCGTGAGTTCGAGCCCCGCGTCGGGCTCTGGGCTGATGGCTCAGAGCCTGGAGCCTGTTTCTGATTCTGTGTCTCCCTCTCTCTGCCCCTCCCCCACTCATGCTCTGTCTATCAAAAATAAATAAACATTAAAAAAAATTTTTTAAATAAAAAAAAAAATGAAAGCTAGGACTTGCAGTTTCCAGTTCTGCATGTCAGGAGCTGGGGGCCATCACGCCATCCTAATGATAGGTAAAAAGCTCAACAGACTGAAAAAGTCCACAACCCACAACTGCTCCTCTTGGATCCCAAGGAGAGGGGAGGACACAGGGCAAACTGCTGTCCCCAAGACTGGAGAGACAGGTGGATACGGGGCCACAGCTCACCGGAGCAGAGTCATGAGCAAAAACCAGTGCAGGAGCAAGTGCTGGGGCAGGAAATCCTGAATGGTAACTGGTGAACCACCAGAAGCTCGGTGTAGACAAGCCTGAGCATTAGAAAGTGCGGGGCTCCCAGCCAGGGTGCCTCCACAGGGTGGCCTGTGGCGTGCACCTGCAGGGGCTCGACTGGGTGTCCAGGGCTGGGTGAGGGAAAAGGACCCGTTCGGAAACATACCAGGGCACTCTGTTCTTCCCAGCAAGGCCTGCCCTCAGGGGAAACTAGTTAACTGGACCCTAACTGACCTAGGAAAGGGAGATACCCAAGAGCAGCTCACTCCAGCCATCCTCTTCCACTGGGGGGGTGGGGGGAGGGCAGGGGAGGAAAAAGCTGAGAAACACTCAGGAAGTTCACAGTCCAGAGGCCCAGGCTCACTGGAAGACTGAGCCCAGGTCACGGGACTACAGAATGTGTCCTCCCTGTGACATGTCACCACCATGTTACTAAAAGGCTGTTTACAGCACTTCCTTCTACCCAGGTCACTTGCCTGGTTATCGAGAAAAAAAATCATAAGGCAAAAGGCAAAAAAAAAAAAACCCATTCGCAGACAAAGCAAGCAACAACACAGCCAGACACGGCCGAGATGCCTGAGTTGTCAGACCAGGAATTCAGAACAACCATGACGAATACGCTAAGGGCTCTGATGGATAAAGCAGACCGCACGCAAGAGCAGACGGGCAAACGTAAGCAGAGAGATGGAAATCGTGAGGAAAAACCAGAAAGAAATTCTAGACACAAAACCACTGTGGCAGAAATAGAGGATGCCTTTCATGGGCTTCCGAGTGGGCTGGACATGGCTGGCAAAAGCATCTCTGAGCTGGACGACGTAGCCACAGAAACCTGCAGAACTGAAAAGCAAAGGGAACAAAGACAAAACCCAAACAGAACACCCAAGGACTGTGGGACAATAAGGGAGGTGTAACCTCCGGGCGGCAGGAATACGGGAGGAGAAGAGAGAGAGAGAAAGCTGCAGACACATGCTTGAAACAACGATGGCTGAGAATTCCCTACCCTGACATCAGACACCAGACCCCAGATCTGGGAGGCTCCGAGGACACCAAGCAGGGTAAGTGCAAAAATCATGTGCCCCTGGGCAGAGCACTGCCAAACTGCAGAGAATCAAAGAGGAAGAAAAAGTCCTGAAAGAAGCCAGAGAAAAGAACACCTCACCTACAGGACCAGAGACGAGATTCCATCAGCTTCTCTACAGAAGCCACACAAGCACAGAGAGAGGACAGTGAAATTTTTAAAGGGTTGAGAAGGGAAAAAACAAAATAAAACAAAACAAAACAAAACAAAACAAAAACGAATTCTGCATCGAGTGAAAGTATCCTTAGAAAATGAAACAAAGACTTTCTTAGACAAAAATTGTAATTTGTTGCCAGTAGACCTGCCTTGCAAGAAACATTAAAATCTCCTTAAAGGAACAGAAGTCACTGAAGGAAAAGTTCCAAGTTGTATTTCTCTTTTCCTTGCTTGACCTAACAGCAGTTGGTTCAAAGTAACGGCAAGGAGGGTAGTCGTGGTGACCGAGGAGTATGTGAAATGAACGATGGCTCCCGGCGAGGCTCGGGAGGGAGGAGCAGGATGGTCGTGTTACCTTAAGGGGCCCCTGTACCCGGGAGCCGGCAGCGTTATCCGAAAGGGGATCAGGATTAGCTGTAAATGTATCGCAAGCTGCAGGGCGACCACCGAAAAAGGTAAAAGAGAAATAAGCTGAGATGCTAAGAAAGGAGAGAAAATGGAACCGTATCAAATGCTCAGTTAAAACCAGGAAAGGCAGGAACAGAGTGGAAGACAAAAACAAGACAAAGACCAAGGGCAACAGAGTAACAACGACGGTAGACAGTAGCCCAACTACGCCAGTTATCTCTTGGAATGTCCAGGGTCCAAGTGCACCAACAGAAAGACAGAGGCTGTCAGAGCGGATCAAAAGACACAGCCCAACCATCGGTAGTCTACAAGAAATCTACTTTAAGTATAAAAATAAATATAGATTAAAAATAAATGGACGGAGGAAAATATACCATGTTAACACTAATCAAAAGAAAGCAGGAGCAGCTCAATTAATTTCAGAAAAAGCGGACTTCAAAGCAAGGAAAATTATCAGTGATAAAAAAGGGTATTGCACAGGGGCACCTGGGTGGCTCAGTCAATTGAGCGTCCAACTCTGAATTTCAGCTCAAGCCATGATCTCAAAGTTCATAAGATTGAGCCCCGCATCAGGTTCTGCACTGACAGTGTGGAGCCTGTTTGAGATTCTCGCTCTCCCTCTCTCTCTCTGCCCCTCCCCTGCTTATGCCCTGTCTCTCAAAACTAAATAAATAAACTTAAAAAAAAAAGAAGGGTATTACATAATAATAAAGGGGTCAATTCTCCAAAAAGACATAACAATTGTTAACATATATGCACCTAACAACAGAGTGTCAAACTAAGTGAGGCAAAAGATGATAGAACTACAAAGAGAAATAGATGAATCCACCTTACAGCTGGAGACTTTGACATCACTGCAACCACAATGGAATGCAACTAGAAATTAGTAACAGAAAAATAACTGGAAAATCCCTAAATACTTGGAGATTAAAGAACACACTTCTAAATAACACAAATTAAAGAAGTCTCAAGAAAAATTTAAAAATATTTTGGGGCACCTGGGTGGCTCAGTCAGCTAAGCGTCTGACTTCAGCTAGACTTCATGATTTCATGCTCTGTGGGTTTGAGCCCTGCCTCAGGCTCAGTGCTGACTGCTCAGAGCGTGGAGCCTGCTTCAGATTCTGTGTGTCTCTATCTCTCTGCCCCTCCCCTGCTCATGCTCTCTCTCTGTCTCTCTCTCTCAAAAACAAACATTAAAGGGGCATCTGGGTGGCTCAGTCAGTTAAGCGTCCGACTTCGGCTCAGGTCATGATCTCACAGTTTGTGGGTTTGGGCCCCGCATTGGGCTCTGTGCTGACAGCTCAGAGCCTGGAGCCTGCTTCCAATTCTGTGTCTCCCTCTCTCTCTGCCCCTCTCCCCCATGCTCTCACTCTCTCTCTCTCTTTCAAAAAAAAAAAAAAAAAAAGATTAAAAAAGAAAAAGATTATCAACGAAACTTAATATAGGAAACCAGCAGAGAAAAATCAATAAAACCAAAAGCTGTTTCTTTGAAATCAGAAATAAAAAGAGACATTACTACAGATCCCACGGAAATTGAAAGGATAGTAACCTAATACTATGAACAACTCTATGCCCACAAATTTGATAACCTAGATGATATGAATCAATTCCTTACAAGACACAATCTGCCAAAACTCATACAACAAGAAACACATGATCTGTATAGGCCCTTATCTATTAAGAAATTGAGAAAATAATTAATAACTTCCCAAAATAGAAAGCACCAGGCCCAGATGGGTTCACTGGTCAATTCTACCAAATGTTTAAGGAAGAAATTATACTAATTCTCTACAATCTCTTTCAGAGGAGAGAAACAGAGAGAATATTTCCTGACTCATTCTTTGAGAACAGCATTACCCAAACACCAAAACCAGACAAAGACATTGTAAGAAAACTGCAGACCAATACCTCTCATGAACATAGATGGAAAAACCCTCAACAAAATATTAGCAAACTGAAATTAAAAAAGTATAAATAGAATTTACACCATGACCAAGTGATATTTAACCTAGGTATCCAAGGCTGGTTCAATATTCAAAAATCAATTACTATATGGGGCGCCTGGGTGGCTCAGTCGGTTGAGCGTCCGACTTCAGCTCAGGTCACGATCTCACGGTTCGTGAGTTCGAGCCCCGCGTCGGGCTCTGTGCTGACAGCTCAGAGCCTGGAGCCTGTTTCCGATTCTGTGTCTCCCTCTCTCTCTCTGACCCTCCCCCGTTCATCCTCTGTGTCTCTCTGTCTCAAAAATAAATAAACGTTTAAAAAAAAAATCAATTACTATAATCCATCATATCAACAGACTAAAAAAAAAATCACAAAATCATACCAACAGATGCAGAACAAGCATTTGACAAAATCCAACATCCATCCATGAAAAAGTCTCTCGGTAAACTAGGAATAGTTTATTTGACAAACTTGATAAACAGTATTTACAAAAAACCTATGGCTTACATACTTAATGGTAAGAAACTCAAATGTTTTCCACTAAGATCAGGTACAAGGTCAGGATGTCCCCTCTCACCACTCTTTTTCAACATCATGCTGTAAGTCCTTATTAATGCAGGAAGTTAAGAAAATATAGTAAAAGATATACAGATTGGGAAGAAAGAAATAAAACTGTCTTTGTTCACAGGTAACATAATCATCTACGTAGAAAATCTGAAAGAATCAACCAAAAAAGCCTCCCAGAACTAATAAGATTATAGCAAGGTTTTGGATACCAGGTTGACATACAAAAGTCAACTGCTTTCCTATGTACCAACAATGTACAAGTAGAATTTGAAATAAAAAATGCAATATCATTCACATTTAGCACCCCCTACAAATTAAATACTCAGGTATATATCTAACAAGATATGTACAAGATATATATATGTAGAAAACTATAAAACTCTGATGAATTAAATCAAAGAACTAAATAAATGGAGGAAAGAAAGAAAATAAAGAGAAGGAGAAGAAGGAAGGAAGGAAGACATATAGACAGAGATATTCCATGTTCATGGATAGGAAGATTCAATGTGAAGATGTCAGTTCTTCCCAACTTGATCTTTAGATTCACCGCAATCCCAATCAAAATTCCAGCGAGTTGTTTTGTGGGTATCACTAAACTGACTCTAAGTTTATATAGAGTGGCAAAAGACCCAGCATAGCCTACATAATATTGAATAACAACAAGGTTGTAGGACTAACATCACCTGACTTCAGGACTCACTACAAAGATACAGTGATCAAGATGATGTGATACTGGAAAAAGAACAGACAAACAGATCAATGGAACAGCATAAAGAGCTCAGTAGTAGATCCACACAAACAGAGTTAACTGATCTTCAACAAAGGAGCAAAGGCAATACAACGGAGCAAAGACAGTCTCTTCGACAAGTGGTACTAGGACAAGTGGACATCCACACGCAAAAAAATAAATCTAGACATGGACGTTACACCCTTCACAAAAATTACCTCAAAGTGACTCACAGGCCTAACTGTAAAATAAAATACTATACGGCTCCCAGGGTGTAACACAGGGGAACACCTATGACCCATACATGGTGATGCCTTATGTAGACACAACACCAGAGGTCCAGGAAAACAAATACTTGATGAGCTAGGCTGCATGAAAATTAAGAGCTTCTGCTCTGTGAAAGACCACGTCAAGAGATTAAGAAGACAAGCCACAGACTGAGAGAAAATACTTGCAAATGACACAGCTGATAGAAGAATATTATCCAAAATATACAAAGAACTCTCAAAAAACTCAAAGCCATGAAAAGATATGAAAGAACCTTAAAAGATTATTACTAAGTAAAAGAAGCCAGTCTGAGAAGGCTTTCAACTGTATGACACTGTGGAAAAGGCAAAACCATGCAGACAATACATAGATCAAGAACTGCCAGGGGCTGGGGCAGGAAAGAAATGAACAGGTAGAACACAGAAGGTTTCCAGGGCAGTGAAAATACTCTGTATTCTGTTCATGAACATATGCCATAATACATTAGCCCCAATCCACGGAATGTGCGACACTAAGAGTAAACTTAGGTAAATTATGGTCTTTGGGTGACTATGTTGGGTCAATGCAGGTTCACTGCTGGCAAAAAAAAAAAAAAAAAAAAAAAAAAAAAAAAATTCTCGTGAATGATACTGATAGTGGAAAAGGCTACGTATGTGTTGGGACACAGTATATGGAAAATCTCTGTATTTTCCAGTAAATTTTGCTGTGAAACTAAAACTGCTCTAAAAGATTTAAGTCTTTTAAAAAAAATCCCCTTCTCTGGGTCTAAGGCACCCAAGCTGCTGAAAATGAGTAGCCTTTAGCCACAGAAGCAGGAAGGAAAGCAAACTTTCCAGGATAGAGGCAAGTTACAGTCAACACAAGGAGAGGCCGAAAAGAGAAGTTTACTTATAGTACAAAAAAGGTCCTGGTTCCAGAGGACTCAAAGCCACGAGTCAGCAGTGGAGAAAAGCATGAACAAATGGCACGCAAATCAGAAGGCAGCCAAAAATGATAACGTGAGGAGACCCACAAGAGGCTGGTGCAGGCTGAGATCCCAAGCAGGTCTGAGGCGAACAGTTTATCCACTTTTGCTCCAGGCTTTGCTCCCTGTCAGTGGAAAACTGCCAAGCAAGCAAGCAAACGTCTCTGAATGCAAGTCTGCCCATCTCCCAGTGCAGGACAGGGGCTGCCTAACATGCAAAGGCCCAGAGCTTCACGTACTGGAACCAGAGAGACTAGAAGACACACAGACCCTGTACAAAGCCTTGCCTCGGAAGTGCAGGAGGGGGCTAACTGGCCCCCAAACACTGACCTTGTACGGACCACAGAGGCACGAGAGACAACGGTGTAGTATCCAGAACACAAAAAAAAACAGCAAGTCATTATGAAAAATACAACCCAACAGAAAACAGGCAAGAGACATGAACAGGTAATTCACAGGAAAAACAATGTCATGAAAAAGTGAAAAGAGTTTCAACCTTACCAGTAATATACACCTAAAGACAGGCAGACGGATGTAGATAATACAAATACCCTTTATTAGAAAATAATAAACAGTGAAGTGCTGAGGAAGGTGTGGGAGACACAGAACTCTGATGCCCTGTGGGTGGAAGTGTGTACTTTGGTGACCCATCTGGCAGCGTCTTATCAAACTAAAAGTGTGCACGTCTTACTTCTCAAACATTGCATTTTTGGGAAAACTCCTAGAGAAAGAAAGCCTCACACAGGTTAGCAAGGAGATATTTGCCAAAGGTGTTCACTACACTATTACATTTGCAGAGTAAAACCTGAAAATGACCTAATGTCCATCAATCTGGGATAAGATAATCCAAATGTTACATCTTTTTGGTGCAAGATATTTCTTTTTTTTTATTTTTTTCAACGTTTATTTATTTTTGGGACAGAGAGAGACAGAGCACGAACGGGGGAGGGGCAGAGAGAGAGGGAGACACAGAATCGGAAACGGGCTCCAGGCTCCGAGCCATCAGCCCAGAGCCCGACGCGGGGCTCGAACTCACGGACCGCGAGATTGTGACCTGGCTGAAGTCGGACGCTTAACCGACTGCGCCACCCAGGCGCCCCTGTGCAAGATATTTCAAAGGAATTAACTACGGGCACAGACAACTCGCAAAAATATACACAAAACTATACAAGTTATATGTTATGTTGTATTCTATGTATCGCTCGCAGACATGTCTTTGCTAGTATAAAATACTGGAGCAGACTCAAGAATCTGGTTCCAGGTAAGATGGGGGTGAACATGCCCCACCCTCTTGGTTCCACTGAACGCAGCTATGAATTCTGAGCAGAATACACGGAGCAGCGATGTGAAGCCCCTGAAAAGGAAACAGCAGCAGACAGAACGGGCACAAGTCCAGAGTGAGGAGAAACACTAAACACGCAGCGAGCTCACCACTCAGCCCCCAAGCCCAGGCGTGGCAGTGACTCGCGTAAGAACGCGCACCGGAAGGCCTCTTGTCGGGCTCGAGCAGTAGGAAGGGGCTCTGCCGGCAGCGGGGCCCCCAAATAACTCCCCCTGTGTGGGCAGGAAATCTTCCTCACCGCCGGAAGGAGCTGTGACCCTGTGAACCCCTGCTGCCGGGCACAGCTGCAGAAGCACAGGACGCAGCAGGGCACGCGGAACGCCGGCACTCCAGGCGAAGGGCTGGAAGGGGAGCCCTGGGTAACTAACAAGTACCAAGCACACCGCGGAGAGTTCAAGAGCTCAGGCGAGTGACCCCGCAAGGTGGTTCGTAAACCCCGGCCTCACGCCAAGCTAGGCATGTGTGAATCTAATCAGAAAGAGCATACCCCAGCCTGAGAACTAAATTGCCAGCGATCACCAGGGTTTTAGGCTGACGAGGGTGGTACACGGGAGGGGCAGACCCAGCGGTCCTGCGAAGGCTTTCTGAAACTGCAAAGGACGCTGAAAACACAATACAGAGGAGGCAGGTGAAAACCTGTCACTTGGACCCAACCAGGCTGTCTGCTCAAACAAAAACGTCAACATTTTCCACAGTTTAAAAAAGACCAAGGGTCTCAAAACATAATATTCAAATATCCACAGTACAACCCAAAATTACTCAGCACACAAAAAAATAGGAAAAATCCCAACACACATGGGAAAAGATAACCAAGAGACACCACGCCAAGATGACAGAGACAACGAAATGTTCCAAGGAGGAAAAGCCACCGCTCAGAATGAAAAGTGGCCCAAGACCTCCTGCCCTGACCCCCAGGCTGAACACACAACACCCGGGTCACGTTCAGTTACACGGCGGAGAGTCTCGGCACACCTACCTGAGGTTACCAATTGGGTGCCTCTGGCTTATGAAAAGGGAGTTTATCCAGTCATGCCTAAGCTACACCCCCGAGCCCATCCATGTACAGCATTTTCTCTGGCTGGCAGCGGAAGAGGAAGTCTGAGAGCTTCCAGGTTAAGGACTCAGTGAGCCACTGGACCTTGAAGACGGGTGCCTCACAGGATCAGAAACTCCGTCAGCCCAGGAAGCTGAGACAGCCCCACAGGCCAGTCAGCGAGGAAACAAGGACCTGAGTCCTATAAGTGCAGGGAGCTGGATTCGCCAGCATCCTGAACGTGCCCCAGGTGGGCCCTCTGGAGCCTCTGGAAAAGAGCCCGGCCTGGACAACACCTCACAGTTTTGGCCATGTGAGGCCCCGCTCAGAGAGCCCAGGTGAGCTCTCTCGGACTCCTGACCCGCAGGACTGAAGCAGGTGCTGTTTGAACCACGAAGTTTGTTACCCAGTAGGAAACAAAGGCAGATTTTGGCACCTGGAGGTAGGACACTGCTGTAACAATCTCCTATTTAAGTTCACTTTGAGGTAATTAAGATGACCTTAAAGTGTCACATGATAACCTTTGGGACTCACCGATTGCTCGAAGGTGAGAACGAGAACACTCTTTTTGTTTATTATTTTTCTAAGATAGTACTGAACAAAGAGTGCATCCCTTAATTCTCCGGGCGACGTGTTTCTTCTATTTTTTTAGAATTATTGCCAAAGTAACTGTGCTTACTTGAAAAAGAAGCCCCATCAGCAAATTCTAACTAATAGGTAAATAAACATGAGCTTTTTAATATCATCCACCATACACTTTGAGTTTCGTGCACTGTCCTGGCTTCAAGTCTCCCAGAAGCTGCAGAAAGGTGTCCAACAGCACCCGACTTGAATTAACCAAGAATTCTCGACCACATGCTATGGCAGCAACATCTGCAAGAGAAAGATAAAAAAAAAAAAAAAGCATCTAAATCACTGTTACTTCAGAGTCCGGAAAAGTCTGCCCAAGATGGGATGCAGAGACCAGAGAGCACACAGGGAAGCCCTGGGACCACCTGCAGAGAGAAAGAGAAAGACACCGGGTGAGCCCCCAGCTGTCCCAGCCTCCGGAGGCAAGCGGAGCCGCCTCAGCTGAGGCCCCGCACAGCGCAGAGTGGCACCTCACCCTCCAAGCCCGAAGCAAGAGAAGCGACTGTCCTTGTTTGAAGACCTGAAGTTTCAGGTGCTTTGGTACAAGCGATGGACAACAGGACATTGCTAAGGTACCACTGAAAACACACCTCGATGGGCAACGGCACCCAACGAAACACAGCAAATTTACTGGTAAATAAAGTCCCAGACCACGTGTCCGGTATCGTGAGAGCAAACGCCGAGCCTGTACTTCACTGACTTACCAATAACTACAGAGCAAACTACGAGGTAAATAAACGTGAGTAAATGCCTACAAATAGCTCCAGGATTAGTCCATCTGTCCGGGAACGCTCGGGAGTCAGCTCTAAGACTACACCATAAAGGGTTGCTCTATTGTAGTTTTTGCAGAAAACTGCTAAAATGTACCCATTTTTTTCTCGGTTTATTTTCCTTTAAAATTATTTGTAGAGGGGCGGGCGGCTAGGTGGCTCAGTCGGGTAAGTGTCTGACTTCGGCTCAGGTCATGATCTCACACTTTGTGAGTTCAGGCCCCGTGTCGGGCTCTGTGCTGGCAGCTCAGAGCCTGGAGCCTGCTTCAGATTGTGTCTCCCTCTCTCTGTGCCCCTCCCCAGCTCACGCTCTGTCTCTCTCTCTCTCTTACTCAAAATAAATAAACATTAACATTTTTTAGATATTTATAGATATTCCTGTTACCATAATAATCATATAATTTTAATAATAATAAAAATAATCTTTAAATATATATATTTTAAAGGTTTTTTTTTACATTTATTTTATTTTTTAGAGGCAGAGAGAGACAAAGCACAAGTGGGGGAGGGGCAGAGAGAGAGGGAGACACAGAATCTGAAACAGGCTCCAGGCTCTGAGCTGCCATCACAGAGCCCGGCATGGGGCTCGAACTCACATACCATGAGATCATGACCTGAGCTGAAGTCGGATGCTCAACCGACTGAACCACCCAGGCGTCCCAATATATATAAATATTTTAAAGCTTATTTATTTTGAGAGAGAGAGCAGAGGAGGGGCAGAGAGGAGAGAGAGAATCCTAAGCATGCTGTCAGCACAGAGCCTGACGCGGGGCTTGAACCCATGAACCGTGAGTTTGTGACCTGAGCTAAAATCAAGTGTTGGAAGCTTAACCGACTGAGCCACCCAGGTGCCCCTCTCATTGTGGTTTCGATTTGCACTTCCCTGATGGCTAATGATGTTGAACATCCCTTCATGTGTTTACTGGCCATTTGTATGTTTACTTTGGAGAAATGTTTATTCAAGACTTTTGCCCATTTTGAATTGATTTATCTTTTATTACTATCTTTGAAGCTTCTGACCAACGTGTAAGCGGAAGTAGAAGTGCACGCTTTCTCTTTGTGAGTTCCCAGGTAAGCAACTCCAGGCAGGAAAAAACAAAGCCAAGTTGAGTTTGTAAGTTGGGCAATAGGCTGCTTTACGTGCTGGCCAACTGCCCCACCCCACACACTAACCAGTAATTCAAGCGGTTCAGATTCACAACCCAACAGAATGACAAATCATATTCATCACAGATCTCTGGGGTCCCCTGAAAACAGCAGAGAACCCAATCAAGTCTGCAAATGCCTTTGGTTTAAAAAGAGACCTTAAAACAACTTTAAAAGAGCAACGCGAGCCCCCTCCACCCCACGGTGCCATGTTGGAAGCACGCAGTGCCGTCCTGGAAAAGGGCTGGGCTCGGTCAGGACCGCCCCAGACACCACCTGAGTCTCAATATCCACCTCAAAGAAGTATCACCAATTTGGCAGGAATTATGAAGAACATGTCTACACAGGGTCTGCCTCATTAGGATTTCAGTAGATGAAGGATGATGCCATGAGGAAAATAAGACTTCCTCTCTCGTTAATAGCAGAGAATTACCCTAAGAGTAGCACAGGATACAGCAGAGAGGACAGAGCAACGTAACAGAGAAGACTGTAAAGAACAGAACAGTCACGGCAACACATCTCTTTCACTGACTTCAGAACTGTGACACTCACCAGTATGTATCACTTCCCACTATACTGAGATACGACTTATTACATTATGTAGTCACTTGGCTTTATCCCTTACAGTAGTTTTATCACGTATTTGTATCATAACAACAACTATAATCTTTGGGAAACAACTTGGGTTTCGTACCAAAACAACCGCAAGAGCCTCACTTAGGCTTAGCTTAAGGCTTCTACTTTCGCTAGACATTAGCAAAATAACCAGATCTCCAAATAACAAGTAGCTAAACTTAAAAGGTTTGTTTTGACTTCTTTCCATGTGCAGAACTGAACGGAACACACAGACTCATCTTGTTTCCTGGATCCGTCACCTTCCTCACCGGTGGGTGCTTATCAGAATCACCTGGGTACAGGTAGTGGCCCGGCCCCACTGAATCAGACCCTCCAGGGTCAGGACCACAGGGCATCTAGAACGTTCCTGGAGATGCTCCTGCACACACACCCCTGGCTGTAATCACCACTCCAGGCACACCTCTGACAGTTCACTGCATCTAAAAAGAATTACTTACTTGTTACGATCCCAGCCAAAGCAAACACAAACTGATTTTCATCAGAATCGAGTTCCTTGACATCCCCGTCCAGTGACTTCACAAAACTCTCCATTGTCTGACCAGTGATGTTGAAAAACTTCAAAGCTTTATCCTGAAAGTTTGGAAATGAAAAGTATCACACTTTTGCACCAATACCAGTACAAAACACAAGAGTGCAAGGGCGCAGAAGAAAAGCTTGTTTAAATTATCGGAAGCAGTAGTTAGAACCCTGCTCCTTCGTGACAAGTTCCCACTGAAAAGACCAGAAACAGGACGTTTGGAAAACTGTAGAAAATTACCCTCGCAGACAGAAAGTAAAACAAAATCCATGTGAGGGAAGAGTTCAAATTTGTGCAGCAGTGGAAGCATCAGAGTGGGCTCACCCAGCATGCACCAGGAAGAGCTAGAAAAATACAGTGTTTGTTCTAGGCATGAAACCATAGGTTGCAACCTTTGGAGAACAGATTTTCTTTTTTTTTTTTTTTTAATTTTTTTTTCAACATTTATTTATTTTTGGGACAGAGAGAGACAGAGCATGAACGGGGGAGGGGCAGAGAGAGAGGGAGACACAGAATCGGAAACAGGCTCCAGGCTCTGAGCCATCAGCCCAGAGCCCGACGCGGGGCTTGAACTCACGGACCGCGAGATCGTGACCTGGCTGAAGTCGGACGCTCAACCGACTGCGCCACCCAGGCGCCCCCAGATTTTCAAATACAATCGCAACAGAAACTTCAACTTGTCAAGAGATGAAGGCAGTGAGCAGGCTTGTCTGGCAGTTTAATAAATCTGTGTTACTTGGCAAAAGTATCTCCCAGTTTGCATAACCTCTGAAGCATTTCTGGGGGGGGGGGGGCTGGGGCTCTAAGGAATAGCTGAGAAGCCAACGTGCTTGCAGATGGCGCGAGGCTGCTTCGTGGACTGATACAAGTGTTCTCAGACTGGGCTGTGGTGATGATCACACAACTCTGGAAATGAGCTAAAACCACTGAACTGTACACTCACAAATGGGTGAATTATATGGTACGTAAGTTACACCTCAATAAATGTGAAAATACAACCAATCTCTCCACCTAAAGTCACACATGTTTATTTCTCTAAGTCATAAGTAATTCATCACAGGTCTCCTGCCAGACATCCCTGACTTGTACTTCCGTTCACGACCACACCGCTCTCCTCGAGGGCAGCCACAGCCTCCTTGGTCCCTCTGGTCCTCTGGCACCACGCCTGCCTCAGGCGCCGAACCCCCCCTCCCGCCCCCGCCAACCCTGGCCCCTGCCCCATACCAGGTGCTGCCCGAGCCACCACAGGGCCCTCTGGGCTGGTATTCCTGGCCCGCCTCCATGCCCACAGCCCGCCTCCCATCTATCCTCGCTCACGGTCAGGATAGTCTTCCCAGAGTCTCCTGCCCCACCACTCTTGTACTCAAAACCCTCAGGGAATCCAGTCTTACCACCCACCGGATAAAAATCTATGACCTGGCATTTGAGGGCTTCCAAAATCTCACCCTACTTCTGGGGCCTCATCTCACCACAACTTTACCACGCTGCCCCTCCACTGTGTGTCAACTGACCCACACACAGGCCCTAAAACAAATCTCAGACTTCTCACCCCAGGCTTCTGATTAGGCTATTTCTCTCTCCTCCTGAGATACTCCCCATTTTCTGCCACTGCCACCTATGCAAGTTAATCAAAGCCCACTTCAAATCTCTTTTCCTCTGGGAAGTCTCTCGGGGGATGTGTGTGTGTGTGTGTGTGTGTGTGTGTGTGTGTGTGTGTACTATTAACATAGGTATGTTAAAAAAACATATTACTTTCAACAAATTAATTCTTATGTTACCCACGGGGTAACATATATAAAAGCACTTTAAACTTTGTTAAAGGCAAGGCACCTGGGTGGCTCAGTCAGTTAAGTGTCCGACTTCGACTCAGGTCGTGATCTCACAGTTCATGAGTTCAAGCCTCGTGTCAGGCCCCGTGCTGATGGCTCGGAGCCTGGAGCCTGGAGCCTGGAGCCTGCTTTGGATTCTGTGTGTGTCTCTCTCTGCCCCTCCACTGCTCACATACTCTCTCTCTCTCAAAAATAAACAAACATTGAGACAAAAATAAAAAAATAAAAACCTTGTTAAACGCGTATAGATGCCAAGTAACAATACTGGAGTGGCACTGTCTCCCCGAACACTACACAGATTGTGGGAGATGAGGGACCTTATTCCATTGACCTGACACACCGCCTAGAGCAGCTTATGCTGGACTCTGCACAGCGGGTGTGCCGACACCTGATGCGTGAGCAAAAGACGTGGACTTCACCTATGGGCGCCTCAGCAGACACACTGTACCCTCGGTATTCCATAAACACAGATCCACGATACGCAGGGAGCCGAGGGGCCATGCTTACTCCTCCCAGGATGGCCTTGACGACGTCCTCGCTGCTGGAGACACCCCACAAAAGCGTGCAGGCTGCCGCCCCCATCTCTGTACAGTACTCTGCCTGTTGCAGGAGTTGCTGCTTTGCTTCATTCAGCTGCTGTCGGAGAGCGAGTTTCTCCTAAAATCAAAGCAAAATCAGCAAAATAAATACCATTCAACTTTGAGATATCTCTATTGTGTTTCTCATTCGAAGGTTGAGAACAACGCATACGGAGTTACAGGAAACAGTTGGCAAATGAAAACTGGTCCTTAGACAGCAATAACCCGTATTTTTTTTTAACTTTAGAGGAAACATTGAAAAATAACACTCTGGAAAAAGAACATACTGCTGTATTAGAGTTTATAAATACCGCCAAGGGGCACCTGGGTGGCTCAGTCGGTTAAGTGTCCGACTTCCGCTCAGGTCATGATCTCACAGTTCGTGGGTTCAAGCCCCGCGTCAGGCTCTGTGCTGACCGCTCGGAACCTGCAGCCTGCTTTGGATTCTGTGTCTCCCTCTCTCTCTGCCCATCTCCCACTCCCACTCCCTCTCTCAAAAAAATAAATAAATGAACATTTAAATTAAAAAAAAAAAAACATAAATACTGCCAAGACTCAACTTCAAGTAAAATGAAACATAAGGAGCCTCAGGCCCCCAGTGGCCACACCCAGAATCAAGGGCGCCTGGGACACCTCAATGAAGTAACCACGAACACAGCAGTCCGCAGAGCAGCATTTGTAGTAGAAGAGCCAGTCACCTCCAGATGGCTCACCCCACTGGAAACACACCAGCTGGCACAGCCAAGCCCAGCTAGGACAGATGGGACAGAGGCAGGGAGAAGTGCAAAGGAGGGCCTCCCAGGCAAGCCGTGCATGGCCAGATAAGCGCCAGTGGGACACCGAGACGGAGGCCACCGGCAGCTTCCGAAGAACAGAGCTGGCAGGTTTCGGCCAGGCCTCTTAGCAATGAACTATCGTCCCGATAGTCCCTCTGACCACACAAACAGCCCTAAAGGTTCACTTCAGGTAGCTCTTGGGCAGGAAAGGGCTTCCTGACCCTCCCAACCACCACCGCTGGCTGCACTATTTGTGTTACCTGCAGTTCCCCCGAAAGATGAGAGCATTTCCTTACTTGGTAAGAGATCAACTTAAGAAATACAGAAACCTGGTTGAATACATCTATACCAAAGCATGATTAGAACAACAACCCTCAAAGTTAAAGTATTTTAGATGTTTTAGGGGTTTCTTTTGGAGAGGTGAATGCAGGACAAATCAAGGGGAAAGAAAAGGAAGAAATGGGCCACAAATCAAACTTTGTTGACTTCATAATTTGGCCTAGGGTAGCCATTCACATCTACTAGGGATGGTGTATTTAGTATGCAGAGTTTCATATACATCCGCACATATATTCACACTCACTTTAGGAGAAGGATGGTCACTGAACCTGTGACACATGCTAATGTTGTCTTAGGTGATTACAAACGCTTGCTGTACCCTAACAGGAGTCTGGACTCCTAGACTCATTCTTCAGGTGTCTATAGCTGAACCCACTCAAGTAGTGGAAATGCGAGCAAACCTACGTCAGGCATGTGCTTTAGGAACTCTAGCCTCTCTCACAGTTGAAGCAGTCTGCATCCCAATTAGTCTGGTTATGACAGTTCTTCGATAAGATCACTCAGTAGCTGTTGAGAATGACCGGACAGGATGGTCTTCACTACGGTCACATTTGGTGGCTGCATGCAGATATGCCCCAACACAGGGCTGCACATACAGTACTGTATCAAAAGAAACTCAATGAAAGTAATTCCATTCACAGTAACATCATAAATTAAAAAAAAAAAATACTTAGGAATAAACTTAAGAAAAGCGATTCAAGAGGTGCCTGGGTAGCTCAGTCAGTTAAGCATCTGCCTTCAGTCCGGGTCAGATCTCACGGTTCACCCACATTGGGCTCTCTGCTGTCTGTGCAGAGCTTGCTTCAGATCCTCTGTCCCTTTCTCTCTGCGTCCCTCCCCTACTTGTGCACTCTCTCACTTGTGCATGCTCTCTCTCTCTCTCTCTCTCTCAAAAATAAATAAAAACTTAAAAAAAAAAGATGTTCAGCCAGCTCAAGCTACTCTACCCCACCTCAAGGCCAATTTCAAAATGACAAATTCAAAAAAGAAAATGAGAAGAGTGGGAAACAGAAAAAAGAAAAAAATGCAGTTCAAGACCTGTACAAAACTATAAAAACTATAAAGCATTACTGAGACAAAATATAGAAGATCTAAATCAATGGAAAGATATACCATGTTCATGAGCTGGAAAAGTCAATACTGGTAAAATGGTAATCTACCCAAACTGACCTACAGATTCAATGCAATTCCTATCAAAATTTCAGCAGGTTTGTTTGTACAAAATCATAATCTGATTCTGCAATGCATATGGAAATGCAAAAAAAAAACTTATAAAAAGAAAAACAATGTTAAGGAGGAACTAACACTGCCTGATTTCAAAAACAAAACACAAAAACTTACTAGAAAGCTACAGAAATGAAACCAGTGTGGTACTGGCATAAGTACAGACATACAGATCAATGAAACATTAACATTTATGGCAACTGATTTTAACTGAAGTGTCAAGGCAATTCAATGGAAAAAGCAGTCTCTTTGACAAATGATCACAAAACAACTAGAGAGATGGTCATATGCAAAGAAATAAAAATAACAGTAACTCAAAATGAATCACAGACCTAAAGGTAAAATTTCTAGAAGAAAACCTCTGTGGCCTTGGGTTAGGCAAATATTTCTTAGATATGACAACAAAGTCATAATCCATTAAAAAAATAGCAAATTTAATTTCATCAAAATTAAAAACTTTTACTCTTCAAAAGACACCATTAAGAAAGTAAAAACGCAAGCCATAGACTAAAAGAAATTATTTCTAAATTGTACAGGAAAAAAAAGACTTATGAGTAGAAAATATAAAGAACTCTTGCAACACAAAAATAAACAATCCGATTAAAAATAGTCAAAAGATTGTATACCTGAAACTCATGTAACATTGTGGGTCAAGTATGTTTCAATGACAAATAAAACAATTTAAATAGAAGATGTGAATAGGTATTTAACCAAAAAAATATATGAATGAATAATAAACACATGAAAAGATGCTCAACATGAGGATAATGCAAATTAAAACCACAATGAGTCACCATTACACGCTCACCAACATGACTGTAATTCAAAGGACCAACAACACGAAGTGTTGACAAGAATACAGAAAAAGTAGGACCTTCACACATCGCTGGGTGGAATGCAGAACGGCACACTCACTTTGATAAACAGTTTGGCAGCTCCTCACCAAGTTGACCATATACTTACCACATGACCCGCAACTTTGCTCCTAGGTACCTGCCCAAAAGAGACTAAAGTATACGTCCACACAAACACTTGTACGTGAATGTTCACAGCGGTATTACTCACAAGAGTCACAAACTGGAAACAACTAAATGTCTATCAACTGGTGAACAGATAAAATATGGTACAATGAAAAGGACAATTGACACGTGCTAACATAAACGAACTTCCAAAGCATTACACCAGACATACAAGACTACATATTGTATGATTTCATTCCTATAAAATATTCAGAAAAGCCAAATCTATAGAGACAGAAAGCATATCAGTGGTGGCCTAGGGCTGGAGCAAGGACTAACTACAAACAGATATGTGATGGAAATGTTCTAAAAATTGAACAAAATCCAGCACGCACACGTGATAAAAATTCTCAGCAAACTAGGAATAGAAGGGAACTTCAACTTGATAAAAAGCATCTACCAAACACTGTAGCTAAAATCATACTTACGTTTATGATGGGGAAGGCTACAAATGAATGGGGGCAGGCGGTACATGGGAACATCTCCCTATTTTCCAGTTTTGCTGTGAACACTGGAATATTGCTCAGCCATAAGAAAAGAGTGAAATCTTGCCATTTGCAGTGACATAGATGAAGCTAGAGAGTATATATAACGTTAGGCAAAACAAGTCAGAGAAAGACAAATACCATATGATCTCACTTATATGTGGAATTTAAGAAACGAATGAGCAAAGGAAAAGAAAAAGAGGCGAACCAAGAAACAGACTCTTAACTACAGAGAACAAACTGATGGTCACCAGAGGTGGGGTGGGGGTGACACAGCTGATGGGGATCAAGGAGGGCACTTGTGATGAGCACCAGGTGATGTATGGAGGTGTCGAATCACTATATTGTACACCTGAAACTAATACTACACTGCATGTTAACTGGAATTGAAATAAAAACTTTAAAAAAAAGCTCTATTTTTTTAAAATCATAGTTAATGGTGAAAGACTGCTTCCCCCCCAAGATCAGGAACAAGGCAAGATTGTCCACTCTTGTCTCTCTTATTCAACATAGTGTCAGAAGTTCCCTACAGTGTAATAACACAAGAGAAACAAAAAGTATATAGAGCAGAAGGAAGAAACAGAACTGTCCCTGTTTGTAGATGACATGATTGTCGGAAGGGAAGGGAAGGGGAGGGGAGGGGAGGGGAGGGGAGGGGAGGGAAGAAAAAAGACAGACAGACAAACTTGGGGCACCTGGATGGCTCAGCTGGTTAAGCATCCAACTTCAGCTCAGGTAAGGATCTCACGGCTCATGAGTTCGAGCCCCATATCAGGCTCTCTGTCATCAGCACAGAGCCTGCTTCAGATCTCTGCCCCCCTACACACACATGCACACGTATGTGCCCTCTCTCTCTCTCTCAAAAATAAACATTAAAAAAAAAAAACTCAAGGAATTTTTTTTTAACTCTTAGTTGGGGCCCCTGGGTGGCTCAGTCGGCTAAGCGCCCAACTCTTGATTTCGGCTCAGATCATGATCTCATGACTCATGGGATTGAGCCCCATGCACTGACGATGCAGAGCCTGCTTAGGATTCTCTCTCCTTCTCTCTCTGTCCCTCCCCTGCTTGTGTGTGAATTCTCTCTCTCTCTAAGAAATAAACTTTTGTTTTTTTAATTAAAAAACAGGAGCGCCTAGGGGGCTCAGCTGGTTGAGCATCCTGCTTCAGCTCAGGTCATGGTCCCATGGTTTGTGAGTTCGAGTCCCATGCTGGGCTGGCTGCTGTCAGCACAGAGCTGTCAATGCAGAGCCCGCTTCGGATCCTCTGTCCACCCCCTCTCTGCCCTCCCCCACTCATGCTCTCTCGCTCTCAAAAATAAACATTAAAAATAATAATAAATTAAAAGTAAAAGTAAAAAGTAAATAAAACTTCTAGACTCACAAGTGACTTCAGCCAGGTCACAAGTTACAAGATCAACACACACAAAGCAATAACATTTCTATACATTAACAACAACAAAATGAAACCTAAAATTTAAAACACAACAGCACTGGGGCACCTGGGTGGCTTAGTCAGTTAAGCGTCTGACTTCAGCTTAGGTCATAATCTCATGGTTTGTGAGCTCAAGCCCCACATCAGGCTCTGAGCCTGCTTCGAGCCCTCTGTCTCCCCCTCTGTCTGCCCCTCCCCCGTGTGTTCTCTCCCAATATTTCCCTCTCTCTCTCTCAAAAACAAACATTTAAAAAAATAAATAAAAATTAAAAAAATACAACATCATTTAAAACTGTTCCACAGAAAATGAAAAGCACCCTGGCCGCTGGTCCCACGCCTCCCGGGGCCAGTTTGCAGAGTGCTCTGAGTCAGTGCCACAGGCCCGGGCCGTGCCAAGACTCCCCGCTGTCTGCCCGGCTCAGCCCTGCAACACCGGGAGACCTGAGCAAGTGGCCTGGGACTCTGAGCCTGCAGGAAGCAGACAGGCAGCTGCAGAATCCCACCGAAGGTCAAATACGCTGGGGCAGAGGTCAATGAGGTGGACAAAGGGGGACGCCCACCCAGGTAAGGAACTGGCCCACCAGGATCGCACGGGAGGCCCCGATCCAGGCAAATGCTGCCCCTTGGTCATGACAGACCCAGACGCTCCCAGCAGGAAGGACCCCAAACACAGGGAATGGCACCATTTTCTGGTGGTCAACATGAAGGGCAATGACTGACATCGGCAGTGGCAGAGTCCTCTCCGATTACGTGGGATCTGGGCCTCCCGAGGCCTTCACCTTTACATCTGGCCGGTTTATGAGCAGAATGCGCCACTGAAGTATGCCAAGCCCATTTTCAGCAACCAATCTGGAGACTGCTGTGGTAAACTCGAAGTGGCATCTGCCTGCAAAAAGTACAAGCTCAGGCCCCTGACGGCCAGCATGCGTTACCAGGCTGAATGGGATGGCTGTGCGCCCAGCTCTAAGAGCGGCTGTCTGGGAAGCCGAGGGAAGCCAGGAGATGGAAGGATGGAAGTATCCTGAGGGTCCCCAGCAGTACTCTCAAGTTCAGTGACGCACGTAGGTGCCCCCCCTTCCCCACTCCCTTTCTCACAGACGAGACCTGAGCCATCACATAGTGGTTCAGGATGACTTTTCCTTCTGCCTACCCTTTATAATTCTACAGTGTCACACCCCGATTTATGTTTTGATCAAATCTGAACTCCGTTCTGGGGGACATTTTGGTCCTAGGATGGGATCATCAAATCGTTAACATAATAGCAACCCAGAACTTAAAAAAAATTTCAGGTAAAAAGACCAGGTCTACAGTAATAGAGCAGAGCATCAAAGAATCTTTAAGGAAGGTTTGAAAAAAACAAAACAAAACAAAAAACTGATTCGCTGCCTCTGCCTTTGTGAGCCAGCCCAAGTCGGGAATTGTGCATAATGGCATCTTCTAGGTCACATTTTCATGACAGTGTCTCTCACCAAGACAGCCAGAGGCTGGCATGTCCACTAACCCCCAGTGTGTTACATCTCAGACTGGTTACTAGGGGTCAGTGTCTCTGGTTCCTTTAAAGAGTAGTACTGGAAAAAGCAAGAGGGAGCGTCACTTTGCAGTTAAGAGACAGCCATCTAGATGAGCTGCATGCCGGGTGAGAGGTTGTCAGAAATCCCGTCTTCGCCGGTTAAATTGATCACTTTTTTCTGGTGTAAGAAAAGCCAATCTGGAGTTTTAGAACGTTCTACTAATTCAGCTATTCGCTTACAGTTAGATAAAAATTAAAACATTGGAATCAAGAAAGGAAAAAAGAGAAACGCTTAGGTAAAAATCTAACAAAACGTGTAGGATCTGTGTGCTGAAAGTTACAAACCACTGATGGAAGAAATTAAAGACAACCTAAGTAAATGGAAACACATGCTTTGTTTGCAGACTGCGAGAGGCAACAGAGTCAACAGTTCTCCCCAAGCTGATCTACAGAAATGACACAATTCTCATCTGAAGCCCAGCAAAAATCTTTACAGACACAGATGATCTTATGATAAAATGTATTTGGAAAAGCACAGGACCCGTCTAGACAATTTTGGAAAAGAAAAATTCGACGGGAAGAATCACTTTATCCAATGCTGAGGCTCACTACGTAGCCACAGTAATCAGACAGCTCTGATGGAAGAACAGATCGATGGGCCAGGGCAGAGAAGCCCGAACAGACCAGGCAAATACGCTAAGCGATCGCTGGCAGAGCTACAAGAGGAAAGACCACCTCTCCCACAAAGCATGGGAGCAGCTGGACCAAAAAAAAAAAGAACCTCAACCAAAGTTCATACCTTATACAAAACTTAACCCAAAATGTATTGTGAACGTAACTGTGCAATATAAAAATATAAAACCATTAGGGGAAAAAAGTCCTTAGGACCAAGGGCTACAAGAAAAGTTCTTACAACACTAAGTGCATTGATCATGGAAGGGAAAACTAACAAACTGGACGCCACCCAGATTGAACCCTTTAGCTCCATAAAAGCCCCCATGAAGATGATGAAACAACATGCTCCACACTGGGAGAATCTATCTGCAAACGACGCATCCAATAACAGACTTTTATCTAGGGTATATCAAGGACTCTTTAAACTCAACAGTAAAATATATATATACATACACATGTATAAATATTAAAAAGATTTATATATTAAAAAAGACGTGAACAGGTATTTCACAGAAGAGGATATACGATGGCAAATAAGCGTGTTAGAAGATCTCAGCATTGTCAGCCACTAGAGAAATGCAAATCAGAGCCACAACTCACCTACCAGAATGGCTACAATAAAACCAGTGATAATATACTAAATGCCAATTAAGGTGTGGAAGAAATGAATCACTCACACATGGCTGGTGGGAATGTAAAGTGGAACCACCACTCTGCAACACAACTTGGCAATTTCTCACAAAAGTAAACATGCATTGGCACATAACCCAGTGACTGCACTCTTGAGCCATCTATCCCAGAGAAATGAAAACGTACAATCGCACAAAAACCTATACACGGATGTTTATAGCACCTCTACTCCTAATAGCGAAAAACCGGAAACAACCCACCAACTCCTTCCCTGAGAGAACAGTTGAGCGAAGTGTGATCTAGCCATACCATGGAATACTACACAGCAATAAAAAGGAGCAGACTATTGATCCAAGCAACAATTTGGATGAATCTGAGCGGAAAAAGTCATTTTCATGACATTCCATTTTCATGACATTCTTGAAATAAGATGATAGAGATTAAATTTTTTTTAATGTTTATTTATTTTTGAAAGCGAGAGGGACAGAACATAAGCAGGGGAGGTGTGGAGACAGAGAGGGAGACACAGAATCTGAAACAGGCTTCAGGCTCTGAGCTGTCGGCACACAGCCTGACGCGGGGCTCGAACTCACAAACCGTGAGATCATGACCTGAGCCGAAGACCGACTGAGCCACCCAGGCGCCCTAAAATGATAGAGATTAATGTGTGACAACTATGTGCAGGTGGTTGCCTGGAGCGAAGTACGGGGCACAGAGTGGGTGTGGCTGCAGCAGGGAAGCATGGAGAGATCTTTGTTTGGTATCTTCAACGTGCTGGTGACGGATACGTGAATGTATACATGTGTTGAAACGGCACAGAACTGAGCGTGTGTGCACACGTACACACACACGAGGAGATACAAACGAACCCAGGTAAAGCCAGTGAGCCCAAATAACCTGTGTGGGTTGTACCAGTGTCAGTTTCCCGGCTTTGACCTCGTGCCAGAGTGATGCAAGACGCTACACCGGGGCAAACTGGGTGGAGGATACAGGGACTCCCCTGGACTTGTTGCGCCTTCCTGCAACTCTGTAATTCTTTCTGAAACCTTTTAACCAAAACCAAACGGTATTGTAGCGAAAGCTGTGGGACTGCATGCAGTTACTAAAAATGCTCCAGTTTCACTTTTACAGCAGATCAAGTCCATGTTGTGCAAAACACGTCTCAATAAAGTTGCTTTTAAAAAAGGAACAATAGGGGCGCCTGGGTGGCGCAGTCGGTTAAGCTTCCGACTTCAGCCAGGTCACGATCTCGCGGTCCGTGAGTTCGAGCCCCGCGTCAGGCTCTGGGCTGATGGCTCGGAGCCTGGAGCCTGTTTCCGATTCTGTGTCTCCCTCTCTCTCTGCCCCTCCCCCGTTCATGTTCTGTCTCTCTCTGTCCCAAAAATAAATAAACGTTGAAAAAAAAAAATAAAAAAGGAACAATAATCAAACCCTGATATAGTTACCTGTTTTAAGTGAATACTCCTACCTAACAGAGTACCGAGCATAAAGCTTTCAGGATTCCTTCAAAATCCTCTGTAGTTCGTTTCTGATTTTAACTGAAATATACTATCAGTTTTTCTTTAAAAAGTTTCCTGAAATAATACAATGTTTGCAACAGCTTCCATTTACTATCACAAAAGTAGCAACTCTTTGCTAACAAATCAAAAACACAGATCACAAAAAACGGGCAGTCACATGCAAGTCTGTTAACTGTGAAAGGAGTGCACACAAGAAGACACACAGAGAAAATGAAACCACAGGCAAGCGACCGAAATGCCCCTCAGCACAGGTGAACTCGCACCTCATGTAGGCCAAGTTCACACACGTGGGACAGCCAGGTCAGACAGTAAAAACTGGCAGACCCCTTGTGGGGAGCCTCGTCTAACCTCACAGGGACAGCACAGTCCTACGAAAAGCAAGTCAGATGTCCTCCAACAGCTCCGCCCACACCAGGAAAGCTGGGCTCTTTCTTCTCCAGAGTTCAAAGGTTGCCACTGCCAGGAGGACTCTCCCGGCCAGCCCCCGAGTGCACATCAAGGCCCAGCTGGACTCCCATTGACCGGACTCAACTACTGCTGAGGAAACAGCTCAACTGAGGCCGGCAACCAAGCTTCCCCTGTCCGGCAGCCATTCTCCGGGGTGGGGGGGGGGGGGGGGGTCAGGAGCTGTGGCTCCCCCATCACGCTTCTTTATGACTTGGAGTCCACGCTGTGTTTTCTCATCTTTGCTTACATGTGGATCCAGTAACCGCTGTCTTTTCCTAATGACGTCTACCCGTACTGTGGTTCTTACTAGCAGTGCTCTAATGTGGGATCCAGTCCCTGAATTCTTTCCCGGTTCCTCAACTCTAAAATAAGCTTCCAGCGTCCAGCCCCGTGATCTGTAGACACCTGGGCAGAGACCAGAGAAGAGGCTATGGGGGCAGCTCTCAGTTCTCTACAGCAAAAAGAGATGCGGCCTTGTTGTGGCCAACACGAAGGGACTCCCATCTGTATCAAGTTGGCAGGAGAGTTAAACAGGAAACTTAGCTGGAAATAGGAAATAGTTTAATCTAAAATATTCCCATGTTGTAACTAAGGTCAAAGTGTCAGGGCAATAACACGCTGGTGATCTGACCCTACTTTACCAAGGTCATTTCATCCATTCTATACTGACTGGTGCTTTACCAGAATGGCTTATTTTTATGCACTGCATCTAAAATGCCCACAAAACATGCACTTTTTCCCTATGCTTAACAATTAAAAAAAAAACAAACAGGAAGATTCTGCCCAGTTAAGTTTCAATTTAATAAGGATGTTTAGCAATTTAAGTAAGTATTGAACCAACAGGTGCATTGCTGATTTTTACCAAATTCCTTCTTGTATGTTGGTCAACTTCTTTCAGACCATGAAACTTTCAGGCCCAAATTAACCACACTGGCATCTTAGTTGGTCATGATCCAAACCATGACAAAACTAAAACTTCAACTTCAATTATGTGACACTCAACTCAGTTTTGAGACTAAAACTCTTTCCCTTTATCTATTTGCTCAATATTCAAGTCTCTACAGACCCACCAGTTTTGGAACGCCTCCACGGCAGCCTCAAGCATTTGGAATCCCTTCACCAGAGGAGGCAGTGGGCCTGTGACCAGCTACCGCACATTCCTTCACACTAACAGCGCCTGCTGGTCCCACTGAGCCAGGGGCAGCACCCACCGGGGCCCAGGGAACCAAATACCTAGCTGCTGTTACTAATACTGTTACAGTGTTATTACTGGGAAAACAAAAAACAAAAAAAACATGCACACTCCGAATTTTATCATTGTATCCAAAGCGACAGGATAGTTCCAGCTTTACAGAAAAAAGGGGGAAGTATTTGTTCCATAAAGTAAAAACGTGTAATTTTTGAGAAATCCTATTAGTCTTCTTAAATATTAAAATACATTGGTTATTTCTAAAATATCACTAAATGGGGGTGCCGGGGTGGCTCAGTCGGTTGAGCATCCGACTTCAGCTCAGGTCACGATCTCACGGTTTGTGGGTTTGAGCCCCACTTCGGGCTCTGTGCTGACAGCTCAGGGCCTGGAGCCTCTTCGGATTCTGTGTCCCCCCCCCCGCCCCTCCCCCACTTGTGCACACACTCTCTCTCTCAAAAATAAACATTGAAAAATTTATTTTAAATAATAAAATATCGGTGAATGATCCCTTAATTATTAATATTTGTAGGTAATACATTTATCTCTGATTATGAATTATGATGTGCACTTTTTAAGATTCTTACTATACTCTGACTTTTAAAGCTTTGCAATGGTCTTTTAAACATAAAAATCAACAGAAAGTGACTATCACAAGTCACCCAGTAAACGTTCTCCACGTTAAATGATCATAAAGGCCAACGTCTGACTATGTTCCAACCCATTCGGAATATATGCGTTTCAAGACACAATCTCTCGAGGCTGAAGGTCTACACAAGCTGTTGGCAACACCACTTTGTGGACGCAGCCGTGACACGAGTGTGTTAGGCGGTGGCCCGTGAGCATCGTACCTTCTTCTCTCTCATGCTGTCGGCCTGCACGGTCTCCAGGCGGGCTTTAAAGTGCTCGCAGTCCATTCTCAGTTGCTCTAATGCTTGTTCTTTCCTTTCCAGGTCTAGAAGAAAGAGGCATAACAATACTCAGTATCTCAAATCACTACTCTTTTCTAAGAATCCACTTTGCCTAATCTTTCAGGAAAAGCAGCACGGCTTGCTCACAACCAGTCCTTGACCGATATTCCCAGAGTCCTGCTCGTTTCGGTTTTCATCAGTTTGCAGCCCATAGCAGAAAGCACTACTTTTGTTGTTGTTTCTGGTCGTGTGTTTTTAAGACCTCGTTTTACTGCCAGACTTGTACTCGAGGCTTTAAGAAAGTGGGTTATTTAAAGGACTGAAGGCAGGGCTGAGAAGCCTGACTGTCTCGTGGCACAGACTTGTATCTGCTCCATAAAAAGCAGAAGGCAGCTCAGCGAGTAGACGGTGCCAGCCGGGGCTGACTCACAAAGCGCGTCTCACCAACTGGCAGACTGACTCAGGAGGAACAGCGGCAGTCAATGGAGGGTGGGAGCAACGTGGTCACACAAAAAAGGCCACGGTGACAGCGCGGCACCACGGCATTCTTCCTCTCAACCACATTCGCTTAGATGGCGATTCAAACAGCCAACACAATTCCCCAAAGACATTCATGTTAATAAGTCTGAAATCAAAAGCATTATCAACTTTAAATAAAAGATATCATGACATTCATAAAGCAAAGAAGTCTAGAGCTTAAAATGTTAAGTGCCTCGACTTCAGGGACTGAGAAATCATCCATTTCTATGCTAATGTAAACCAAGATTTGAGGTGGAAGAACACAGTCCGCCTGTGTCCTGCTGTGTCCCTCGTCAGAGTTTCCTATTCGGAGGACTGAGTGGGGCCTGAAAACCTACACTTCTAGCAAGTTCCCAGGTGAGGCTGATACTGCTGATCTGGGAAGAGACTCTGAGAAAGACTGCTTCGGGACCACGGCCTGGTCTCTGGTCACTAACGAAATGAAATCGACACCCATCAGCACCAGCAAATGAGGGAGCCCAGCCACAGGAGCACGGGGTGCGGAGAAATGGAGGGTGCCGGGGGCAGCAGCCTGAAAACCGGTGCCTTCCCCTACCTGAGAGGGGAGGTGGCTTACAGCACTCCCCCCAGTGAAGCGCAGACCAGAGGGGGCTGTGGCTTCATAGCCCAGGGGTCTGACAAAGAGGGGACCACCAACAGCAGGGGCATCCCAAAAGCTCTGGAGAAATGAATGGAGTCTGCATTTTCCAGGGGCCCATTACCCTAGAAGGGAGATTAGCACCTGAAGCTAAATATTCAGTTACAGATTATGAAACTGGCCAGAACTTCTCACTGAAAATGTGTTTCTGAGAAACTACGTGAATAGGGGACTATTTCTTCTCCCTTAAATCAGTTCTCTTTCTCCCCTTCGATAACACACCATGCCACAGCAGGATTTTCCCGATTCTACACTCTGCCCTACCAATTGTGGCCACCGAAGAAATCAATGATCAGTCAAATGCTTTACTGTTTTTTTTTTAATGTTTGTTTATTTTTGAGAGACAGAGCACGAGTGGGGGGGGGGGGGGGAGTGCAGACAGAGAGACACAGAATCTGAAGCAAGCTGTGGACTCAGAGCTGTCAGCACAGAGCCCAATGCGGGGCTTGAACTCACCAACCCTTAGATCATGACCTGAGTCGAAGCCAAACACTTAACCGACTGAGCCACCCAGGCACCCCTCAAGTACTATGCTTTAAAAAAACTACACATTTGCCCTTTGTAACAATGTTAAATTAAAACATGGATTATTCACAATTATGAATGAACCATAAATCGCATCTGGTAGAAAGAAAGAAAGATCAAAAAAGGAACTAAAATAATTAGTGGTGCCAATTTTTTCTTTGCAGTTCACTTTTAAATTTTCTTGTGTCATTAAGCGGTGTATCATTCAAACATGGCGAAGAAGATAGAAAATTACATCTTTACATGCTTTACCACGTGTAAAATATGGAGGAATTAATTCTGACCACCCAGAAGATTTTTGTTACAGCAACTTCATAATCTCTCGCTCTACATACCTGTATACAACTTTATCGTAGGCTACCATAACACAGGACACGGTCAAAACGTCCCACTCTCCTACAGGTGCCCCACAGAATTCAAAGTCAGCATCAGGGAAGCCACACCCGCCCACCATGAGCCCACCCCAGCCCCCCGGAGGCAGAGGGTGCCTTTCTGCTGTCCGAGGCCGCCGCCTTGTGGCCGGATGGGAGCACTGCCGCCACAGTCCAACAAAACCCCCACCTCGCATTGTCAGTTTGGCCCCCGGCAGTGCCTGCGGTGTTTGCCAGAACAAACACCACAAGGGCAGGGATTTTCATGTTTTGTTTTCTGATACATCCCAAATCCCTAGAACAGCACACAGAATTTTATAAATATCTGTCACATAAATAAATTAGACTTCTCTACACATTCCTTCTGCTAATCCTTGAATAGAGAGAAATGCACAGCTACTTTGATTGTCTCGTTCTCATAATGAGAATATACCTTTTTATGATTTTTTTTAAATCCAGGGACAGAAAGAATATGGACAGTAAATGATCCACTATGTGTAATCAAGACATTATCCTACCCAGCCTCAATATCAGAATAGGATCACCCAGCCTAAGATCCTTTCAACTGCTCACCTTTAGTGTTCAGAATGAAGGAGAAACCTCCTCCATTTAACTGTTAACTAATTAAAAGAGCGGCCAAGACAGACCACCAATATATAAACACAATCTACGTCACAGGCTACTTCAACGTCGATCTGGTTTGAAACGTACAATCCTTTTTTGATAGTTCCAATAACATGAGAACGCCTGTATCTCTTAATGTTTAAGTTATTGGTGGGAAGGGTACAGTGAACTATTACAGGCAGGAGACAGAGCTATAACTGAAAAGCAGCATTTCTAAAACACTGAGCAAAGAAATGTAAACCACACAAAAGAGATCGATTTCCCCTACCCTGTTTTTATCACCAGGTATGCTTATAATAAGCAAAGCAAACTATCAGTTGTTCCATGTACATTAATACGAAAGTATTGTTTTTGATCAAAATTGCTAAAAGTCTCAAATCCAAAGTGAAAGCTTTTTTTTTCAACGTTTTTTATTTATTTTTGGGACAGAGAGAGACAGAGCATGAACGGGGAAGGGGCAGAGAGAGAGGGAGACACAGAATCGGAAACAGGCTCCAGGCTCCGAGCCATTAGCCCAGAGCCTGGCGCGGGGCTCGAACTCACGGACCGCGAGATCGTGACCTGGCTGAAGTCGGACGCTTAACCGACTGCGCCACCCAGGCGCCCCCAAAGTGAAAGCTTTTAAACAGCCCTTAACTTCTCCCTTTGCATCACTCTCCAATAGGTTCAGAAAAGGATTTACAGTAAGCCGCTATGGACTCCATTTACTTTGAACTGAGATTTGGAGGGTGTATAACAAAGCACCACAAACTGGGCAGCTTAGAACAGAAACGTCTCCTCTCCTAGTTCTGGAGGCCATGGGTCCAAGACCACAGTGTCGTCAGCATGCCCATGCTCCCTCTGAAACCCGCGGGTGAGGATCCTCCCTTGCCTTCTCCAGCTTTCAGCAGCCCTGCTGTTCCAAAATTCCCATCCGCCTCCGCTGTCATTGGCCTTCTCCTGGTCTCTTCACATCAGCTTCCTCGTGCACATCTTCTTTCTCGGTGTCCAAATTTCCCTTTTGTAAGGACACCTGTCATACTGGATCAGGGCCCACCCTGAAGACCTTGTCTTATCTTAACATAATCAGCCTGTCAACAATGTAAGTTCAAAACGTGATAAAATGAGAGTAGTTCAGAATTCATTTTAAAAAAATCCTTCGGTTAAAGACATTACGTGAGTTTGAAATCCTGCTACCCACTCTAAACCAGAAAAACAACACTTTGATTAGCCGTCAAATTTTTAAAACAAATCAAAGGGGGTGGGGGAAAAGAGGTGGAACCGGAACATGGAAATAGCATTTTTTTCTCCTGCACTGCCAAAAACCTGCTCCCCAAACCACTCTTCTTTCTCTACCTTAAAGGCCACTGGAGTTGTCTCTTGTAGGATGAAGAAAATGTGTGACTAACGGGAATTCGTTCTACTGTGGCACTGCCAATGGACGTGGCAGCACCTTGGATCACTAACTTCAACATCTGTGTGTTGGAGCCCCTTAGTCCACGGGTAAATGCCAAAGAAAAGGGGCCGGATTTCATCCTTTGTATGTTCGTACATTACCTAGCAACGCTTGGCAAACACCAGGCAGACAGGGCACCTCTACCTGAGTGACTCATCCACCACATTCGCTGGAAGACTTGAAAATAAACACCATCACAAAAAATAAGATCAATCTTGCCAAATTCAAATGAATTCTGTTAACGCATTTCTCAAACTGTTGAGCTGGGAAACGTTTCATTTATTGGCATACAGAGATCATGTTCACGACTGCGTGTCGGGAGCGATTCGTTCAAATAACGTACGTCTCTGCCTTCTCCATCGCGGCTACGTCCCCACTTCCTCTGTCCAAAAGCCCGTCACGTCTCTTTTCCTCTCTCCCAGTCCCCTGTGCTCTGGACCATCTCCACGTGCCCTTGAGATCCACTCTCCTCCGTGCTCTGTGCTCCAAGAGGCAAAAGTGAACACCCACAGCACCCAGGCTCCTGTTAGACCAGGACAGGGGCAGGGACGAGAGGAGACACACGCTGGGGCACTTACTCCCCACTGCATCATCGCTGCCCGTCTTCCAGTGGCAGCAACTCCCCTTCCGGGTGAGGCAGGCCCCTGCCCTCCTGCGCATCTGGAAGCTCTTGGGGAGGCCCTGGAACCCCACTCCCCTAGCTCCCTAGCGTGGGTTCCCCAAACCTGGACCACACCCGTCGGTCCACTGCACACTCCATGTTACCCCTTTTGCTCCTGCCAACACATGGGGAAAAGGCACTCTGACATTATCTCATTTGGGTCACAATAAACTTTTGGTCGTATCAAATAATCTTTTTTTCTTTTTTAAGATTTTATTTTTGAGTTCTCTCTCCACCCAACACGGGGCCCGAACTCCCAACCCCAAGATGCGGCGAACCAGGCTCCACCTGCTGAGCCCGCTGGGCACCCCGATAATGCCCTGTTGGCACTCACTCTTCCTTCCATCCCACTCTTCGCGATTCTCTCTCTGGTTCACATTTCTGTGGCCCAGAAATGATCATTCTTCTCTGAGCTGTAAACAGAGGTCTTCCTCTTCTCATTAATACCAAACTCGGGAAATTAACCTCCAAACACCCGTCAACACTTGAGAGACCATGTGGTACTAGTGGTTTTCCACACCCGCTTCTAACAACCCAAGAGCGCCTAGGGGACGCTTACGGCTCTGTGAACGGTTGTGCTTCCACTTTACCAGGTTTTTTCAACTTTTTATTTGGAAACAATTTCAAACTTACAAAACATCACACAAATAAAAACCATACAAAGAACACCCACAGTCCCTTTCCCCAGACTCATCTACTGGCAACATTTCACATCTGCTCATCCCGTGTACCATAGACAGACACACACGCAATACGCACTATGAGCCAGCTGAGGTAAGTTACATCCATCACTGCCCTTTACTTCTAAATACTTCAGTGGGTATTTCCCAGGAATAGGGATGTCCTAGACTCCTACTCTATACGGTTGTCAACTTCAGAAGAATTAATACCTCTATCTAGTCTGCCACCGACATTCAAATTCTCTCAAATGACCCCAAACCGTCCTTTATAGCATTTTCTTCCTTCAAGGCACAACAACCAGTCAAGTGTCAGGAAGTGCCTCGATTGTCATTGTACCTTTGGCCTCCTTTAATCTGGAACATCTCCACAGTCTGTCTTTCCTGTAGGACATTACCAAATGTTTTTAACAATTTAAAAATCACAACCACATATATGGAAGGACTTACATTTCCAGCTATAATGGTGAGGGAACAGATCAATCTACCCACCAAGAATAATTATAAAAGCAGAACTTAAAAAAATGGACTCCTCTGAAAGTATGTGAGAGCTCCTGAGTCACACAGGCCTTTAGGCTATAGGACCCAGAGACGAGGAAAGTGCCCTGAGGTACAGGACCCCAGCTTCCCACTTCATTCTTCCCAAAGACCCTGGCATAATCCAAAGCAGCACAGGGAAAGGGGCAGCAAAGCTGGGCAGAGCAGCCAGTGGTGGCACCGAGCTGGGAAATGAAAATAAATTCCAGAGCTATCAGACAGCCAAGACTTAGGGTGGGCCATGATCCCAGAGGAGATAGGAGCACAGAAAAATGAGCTGATGTCAGAGCCGTCTCTCTCCTGCAGGCACTCAGCAGAGCATAAGCAGAATACAGAGGCTGTAGAGGAAAGCAGACAGTGAGGCGGGGGAGGCGGGGGCACCACTTGCTGGAGAAAAATACCATCACCGAAAGTCTCTACAAGTTTCACTTGAAAAACTCCACTAATCAATAAAAAATTACAAAGACTACCAAGAGGGAAATTAGACAATACAAGCAGATCAACAGGTGATCCAGATATTAGAATTATCAGATTCAAGGGCACCGGGGAGGGCTCAGTTGGTTAGGCGTCCAACTTCGGCTCGGGTCACGATCTCACAGTTTGTAGGTTCGAGCCCCGCATCAGGCTCTGTGCTGACACCTCGGAGCCTGGAGCCTGCTTCGGATTCTGTGTCTCCCTCTCTCTGCCCTTCCCTAACTCACACTCTGTCTCTTCTTCTCTCTAAAAAATAAATTTAGGGGCGCCTGGGTGGCGCAGTCGGTTAAGCGTCCGACTTCAGCCAGGTCACGATCTCGCGGTCCATGAGTTCGAGCCCCGCGTCGGGCTCTGGGCTGATGGCTCAAAGCCTGGAGCCTGTTTCCGATTCTGTGTCTCCCTCTCTCTCTCTGCCCCTCCCCTGTTCATGCTCTGTCTCTCTCTGTCCCAAAAATAAATAAACGTTGAAAAAAAAAATTAAAAAATAAATTTAAAAAAGTAAAAAGTAAAAAATAGAATTATCAGATTCAGACTTTAAAATAACTAATTAATGTTACAGGAAAAAAAAAGGCAAAAACAGAATTTCATCAGGGAGCTACAATAAAACACAACCGAGTGGATATCAATATAAAAACTAATAAATACTAATCATAAGTTACATAAAAAAAATAACAGAACTAATAAAGAATTCAGAACCAAATTCACACATACACAGCCATTTACAACGAAGCCGTCTCTGTACTAAAGGAAGGAAAGACTGTCTTTTTAATAAATGGGGCTGGGTTGCTTGGCCACATATGTCTAGTGACTTTTTTTTTAATTTTTTTAAATGTTTTTATTTATTTTTGAGACAGAGAGAAACAGAGCACGAGCACGGGAGGGTCAGAGAGAGAGGGAGACACAGAATCCGAAGCAGGCTCCAGGCTCTGAGCTGTCAGCACAGAGCCCGACGCGGGGCTCGAACTCACGGACTGCAAGATCATGACCTGAGCTGAAGTCAGACGATTAACCAATTGAGGCACCCAGGCGCCCCCCCCCCTTTTTTTTTCAATTTTTGTCTAGTGACTATTTTTTAAATAGACAGGGACAGCATGAATTATACAAGAACTTCATCATCACAGAAAGTTCTCTTGGACAATGCCAACAGAGGCAAGATGTTGCTGCACAGGTGTAGCAGCAGGTGCTGTATTTTAAAGTACACGAAACAACTTGTTTCTATTGCTAAAGAAAATTAGTCAAATATCTCTCCAGCATATCATGGCCACACTAGTTTGTATTCATTACTGATATTCAAGGAACAAAACAAGGCTGGTTCACAATATTAACACGGTAATAAATAAACATATTTCAGTAAATTTTAAAAGGTTAAAACTAATGTTGCAGATTTTAAAACGTTAGAAATAAGACTGCAATTTATGTTTGGTGTCAACACGAAAAATTATACGATCACAACTCAAGACTCTGAGGATCTGACTGCCACTAAGACATCAAGTTGTTTTTAAATTGTATCACCTAACATCTCAAAGGCAACCTACGCGTTTGAAAAGTGGTCTATAGGACAGCGGAATGTGGTGCTGGGAAAACTGGACAACAACATGCAGAAAAATGAACCTGGACCACTTTCTTACGCCATACACAAAAATAAACTCAAAATGGATGAAAGACCTAAATGTGAGACAGGAAACCATCAAAATCCTAGAGAAGAACACAGGCAACCATCTCTCTGACCTCAGCCACAGCAACTTCTTACTCGACATGTCTCCTGAGGCAAGGGAAACAAAAGCAAAAATGAACTATTGGGACCTCTTCAAGATAAGAAGTTTCTGCACAGTAAAGGAAATAATCAACAAAACCAAAAGGCAACTGACAGAATGGGAGAAGATATTCACAAATGTCATATCGGATAAAGCGTTAGTATCCAAAAATCTATAAGAACTTACCAAACTCCACACCCAAAAAACAAATAATCCAGTGAAGAAATGGGCAAAAGACATGAATGGACACTTCTCCAAAGAAGACATCCAGATGGCCAACAGACACATGAAAAAAACGCACATCACTCAACCTCAGGGAAATCAAATCAAAACCACAATGAGATACCACCTTATGCCTGTCAGAACGGCTAAAATTAACAACTCAGGAAACTATAGATCCTGGCAAGGATGTGGAGAAACAGAAACCCTCTTGCACTGCTGGTGGGTATGTAAGCTGGTGCAGCCACTCTGGAAAACAGTATGAAGGTTCCTCAAAAAATTAAAAATACAACTACCCTACAACCCAGCAATTGCACTACTAGGCATTTATCCAAGAGATACAGGTGTGCTGTTTCAAAGGGACACATGCACCCCCTTGTTTACAGCAGCACCATCAACAATAACTGAAGTATGGAAAGAGCCCAAATGTCCATCGATGGATGAATGGATAAAGATGTGGTGTATACATATAGATATAGATGCATATATAGATACATATACGTATCTATATCTATAGAAGTATCTATAGATACACATACACACACACACACACACACACACACACACACACACAATGGAGTATTACTTGGCAATCAAAAAGAATGAAATCTGGCCATTTGCAACTACGTGGATGGAACTGGAGGGTATTATGCTAAGTGAAACTAGTCAGTCAGAGAAAGACAAAAACCATATGACTTCACTCATATGAGGACTTTAAGAGACAAAACAGATGAACATAAGGGAAGAGAAACAAAAATAATATAAAAACAGGGAGGGACACAAACCTTAAGAGACTCTTAAATACAGAGAACTGAGGTTGCTGGAGGGGTGGGGTGGGGGGATGGGCTAAATGGGGGATGGCATCAAGGAGGGCACTTGTTGGGCTGAGCACAGTGTTAAGTGTAAGTGATGAATCACTCAATTCTACTCTTGGAACCATTATTACGCTGTATGTTAAGTAACTTGGAGAAAAGAAAAGAGGCTGAGTGACTTTTTCACTGTTTCTCTAAATGAACCAGTGCCAATCAAGAAAGACAAGGAATTATCAGACCTTGTGACGTAATTATGAAACGAAAGTATCTAACCCTGATTTCAAGCTTCAAGATCGGTATAACTGAAAAACACCCTGAGGTTGCACGGCAAAAGGTTTAAAATCTTGACCATTCTTGATTTACGTCAAAGTCCACTTTGGTCCTCCCTTTCTCCCAGCACCGAGGGGCCTATGGCACCTTAGCTTCATGAGATAGCAAGCAAGTTGGACAGAAGAGCACGCAGACACCGGCCGAGAAGTAACCTCAGGACCAAATATTCAGGCACAGAGAATAAAATGGGAGGCAAAAACAGGGGCCCTGCCCTCCCACCCACACTTACCATAAGATGAGAATAAAACTTTATCTGAAGGAAAAGAAGGGTGTGCTATAACATCTAACGGGACTAACAGGAAGACAGATCTAGACAGTCAGATAAGAAAGTGAATCTGAACCTGAGTCTAAGTCCAATAACAAAATCTTTCAAGCCATGGTACAGTTTTGCTTAGGTTTTCGGGCGGTATTGCTTTCTTGGGGAAAGGGGTGTTTTTCCGGTCCTTAAAGTCCTAAAAGTAAGGAGAAGCCATTGAAGAATTAAGCAGGGGAATGACACAAGCTAACAACGGTTAAAACCTACATGGGCTGCAGTGCACACGACAGACTGGAAAGTGACGACAAGCGGACGCTGCCAGGAGGCAGAGCTTCAGGCAAAACACGAAACAAGACAATGGTGTCCCGGGCTCAGGTCGGTGGTGGCCGTGGCAGTGGCAGTGAAGGCAGGCTAGTGAATTCACAATGCACCCGTGAGTGGCAACGTGCAGGACTTGATGGGAAGAGAGACTGGGGGCGCGGGGGAGGAGAGGCGGGCAGTGAGGAGGATCCCAGGCCTCTAGGCGGATGGAGGTGCTGGGGAGGCTGAGCAAGCCCAGCGTGGGGCAGGGTAGGAGGATGGACACCACGGGTCAGAGGTCAGAAAGCAGCAATGTGTCCTGCAGTTTGCTAGGCTGGGCTAACGAACACACAGAGCCAGCTGCCAAGTTAACAGGAAAGCACGCACGGCAGTGTCTTAACGGCCCCTCTTTCGGTGACCACTCATTCATAAAAAGCTTGTTTTGTAAAATCCCAGACTATCAGAAATTCTGCTGTTTGGAATTATACCACTAAAAAGAAAACATCCTCCTGTTCCCTGCAGAATCAAAGTCACTGGGACACAGAGCAGCAGCCTTGATTTCCTGCTGGCTGCAGAGCTTCAAATAAGGCACTTCAGACACGATGTTCCACGTCTATTCATTTTGTGGTTTTCAAAGACAAGGCCCGGATCCACTGTAGTAGGATATGGTGACAGCCCCACACACGGCCCTATTTTACTTGGAGCCCATCAAAACATGTTTAAGGTGCACTTCACCTGAACTCCATCCCTCCCCAAATCCCTCGGCAATGCCGGCCTTTTGTTGTCAAGAGGCCCACCGTTCCTCTGCTGTGTGGTCTCCCTCGTCGGGCTGCGGGTCCCTCCTGACGGCTGCAGGCTGGCTGCTTGTAAGACAAATAGTGAGAACTTGAAACTATCGCTAAAAAAAAGCAAGAAGAAACACCAAGGAGGAGTCGGATACAGGACCGCAAGCCTGGGGGTCTGGGCCGAGCCGAGGACCAGAGATCAACCCCGGGAGCCACCGGCATGGAGACAGACACGAAGCTGTGTGTGCAGGAGACCACCCACGGAAAAGCCACGGAGTGAGGGGAGAAGGGGCCTAGGCCTGAGCCTCAGGCAGCTCCACTAGCCGAAAGGCTGCCGCAGAGGAGGACACATCGGCAAAGCAGGCCAAGACAAAATGGCCAGGGAGCGGGAAGAGATGGCCGCTTGGAGGGGCCTGAGGAAGACCAGGGGATGGGCGGCAAGAGCTCCCAAAGCCTGTGATCGAGTCACCGCGGATTCTTCTGTGGCCCTCGCTCCTGCACGCACCGCAATCTGACGTGGTGTCTCCAAAGACTGCCTCGTGCTGACGAATCCGTGAGACCCTGAGCGCAGGTTGATTACCCCGCGGAGAGACATAACCACCCAGCACGCTGACATACCCTGCTACGGGTCAGCACGTCGCCTCCCCAAAGACAAACGCGTGCAGCGACTGACTGCTCTCAGAGGGTCGTCGGAGGAGCATGGGACCAGAAGCAGGGACTCAGAGGCCAGTGACCTGGAGCGACAGCGTAACCAGTGACACGAGCACATGCGGCAGGGTCCCAGGGGGAAACAGAGGTCCAGACGTTGAGATTCACGGAAAGGACTACTTACAGAGAGGAGAGCGGCACAGGGGACACAACGGGGTTGCTGAGGCACCCAGAAACTAGCGACAGCGCACCCGACGAGGGAATGGGAGAGACTCAGCGGGAGCTGAGACCGTCTCCGGGGCCCAGAGGTAGAAGCCACAGCTGTGGAGGCCGCAGGAGGAAACACCCCAACCCCTGTCTCCGCCCCTGACGCCTTCCACTGGTGAGCCCCGGGCAGCCAGCAAGAAGTCAGAGGCGGGCAGTCTGCAGGAGCCCCCTGCTGGGGGCACACACCACAGGGCAGAGGAGAGCGGGTCTGAGGATTCCTAAGAGAAAACAAACAGGGCAGGGAACTCCGACGGGCATGCGCGTTTCCCCATCCAGCGGACGCGGCTGCGCCCTCCGCCGGGGAAGCGTGCACAAACCTGGCGTGCGTGCTGTCCCCACACCTTCTCGTCGGCACTAGCGCTGGGGACCTGCGGCCTTCCTAGAGACCACCGGTGATGGTGAGCGGTCCGACGCAGGGTGGCGCGTCAGCCTGCAGCGCTGCGGGCGGACTCAGCTATAATTCAGCCTCAGCTACGCAAGCACAGAATCAGCCCCAGAGGCTGCCTTGAGGACGTCAACGGGCGCCCAGACTGCTACCCGACGGGCAGCCCAGCTCACATCTCCAACTCTGAACGGACAAGTCCTGGCAGTCCCGGACCCAAATCAGGGCTAGACACTGACCTGTCCGTCCACCCAGAGACAAGTACGCACGCGCCAGTCTCTGCACACACGTTAACTCCATGCAGCCCGTCCACGGGGCGAGATCTTCAACTGACACACTTAATTTTCAGAGCAGCGCTTTTCAATGACAAAAGCGTCACACGTGTTTGCCAGGGACGGGAGCTGGAGGGGAAGAGAAGCTGGTGAGGTACTCCAGAAGAGCTGGCAGCCCTTCTTCCAACACGAGCGTAGGGGTCTGAGTCCCTCCTGTGAGGGCACCTCTCTTCCTTAGGTCTTTTCTGACTCTCGCACAAGGAATTACAAGGACTGTAGCAGCACCCCGAGGCGTATTTACAGCTGCCCTATGGTTGTTTACGGGAGATTAGTCTGCTGGAACACACCGCGTCGCCGTCGACGGCTGCTAAGAATAAGACTCACTTTTCTCCACAATCTTTAACTTCTGGAAGCTTTCCAGCACTTCCCCATTTAGTATTCTGGGCAAGAAGTCCCGGATTTGCATTACTTCAGTCGTCAGGCGTTCCAGGTCCTTCTTTCTGACTTTCACAAATTCTTCTTTAGATCCCACCTGCTAAAACAACAAGCAGATCTTAAGATTATTAACATTTCTCTGCGGAGGACAACGACCCGCAGCCCAAGGCGGCCTCCTTTCCCTAGCGCCTCTATGTTCCTGATGGTTTCGATAGCGGGGCTCTGCTCCACCCAGCCCGCCCTCTGCGCTGTAGGGTACATCTTGACAGCTGGAGCCACAGGCTGCAAGGGGAAGCCAGTTTTTGTCTTCTCCCTGCACCGAGGCCTGAAGCCATCCTCCTGAAAACCAAGGACAGGCCCGGCACCCGGCTCCTCGGCGGCTCCTGGGGAGCAACGGGAAGGTCACTGCACTCCTGCTGGGGGCACCTGGCCCGCGGGGGGTCAGCTCACTTGGCATCCCCAACCCCTCAAGGTTGTCCGGGTCACGAGCAGAGGCACAGGCAGGTTAAGTGACCTCCTTAGGGTAACGCCGTTAACGGGACAGAACCGGACCCTAAACCCGGGTCTCTCCCGCATCACCTGCTGTGGAGGCGACAGCGTGGCGACCTGCGGCCTGCGTTCTCCCTGCACCTGGCACTGAGCCTTGGAAGGCGCGTTAGGGCCTTGCGAGGAGGGCCGGGCTCGGACCGCATGTCCCGCCGCCGCGCCCACGGCCCCCGCGCGGGGGCCCCCGCCACGCCCCCAGCCCCCCCCCCGGGCCACGCTGCCCCGCGGACGAGGCCCAGGGCTGTCCAAGGAGCCCTGGGCAAGCCCAGGCGGGCCGCCACACGGCGCGAGGAAGACAATGGCGGCCGCCCGGACCCCTCACTGACCCGTGAGGCCTCCTCAGCGCCGCCTGCTTCGCCCATGGCCGCCGCAGCCAAAGCTCCGTGCGCCTGCGCGGCGGCGCGCCCTCTGACCCCCTCACGCCAGAAAGAGCGGGAACGTATCCACGCCGGGGGGGGGGGGGGGGGAAATCAGGACGGCGAGCCACGAGGCTCAAACTTCGCAGAGTTCGCGCTGCATTTTTCGGTTTTACGGACGAGGGTTGGGCATGGTGAGATACCGCGTCGGCTCTCCTGGCTTAGCCGGGGCTTTAAACTCGTTAACTGCAAAATAGAAGGACAGTGAAACCCAAGTGTAAGTGTCAAGTTAAATAAGTCAAATCGGGATTGGGCCTTTCCTGTTTGGCAAGGGACGCTAGACCAACGGGCTGTGTGTTCAAAGGAACAGCCGCCACGCAGCCGGCGGCCATGCTCCCACGCTGGGCTCTAAGCTCCAATAGCAAGGCTCGAAGCTCTCCGACAACAGACTCCTCGCGAAGTCAGCCCTGGATAGGGAAGGTCAGTCTAGCCAGCTGGCTAAATAACTGAGACGACCACCATATATTGGAAGATGCCACCTAGTCCATTTACTTGCCCCAGTACGACCACTAAATTCACAAAATAGGGTGCAGCCTGTAGGTTTAAATGTACTGGGTTACTACGATAACTAAGACGTCGTTTATTTCTAAGCTGGCAGGAAGCCAACACTGCCCGAGTTCCCTGAATGCTCTCCAGGCCTAAGGATGGACTCGCAAGCACTCCCTCCAAACTCCTGCCCCACACCGGGACCTGCCCCTGCCATCCTCTGCACTGGGACCCGACCCTGGCCCTACCATCCCCTGCACCAGGACCTTCCCTGTCCCTGGACCTGCCCTGCCCCTGTGCCAGGACTTGTCTTTGCCCTGGGACCTGTCCCGGGACCTGGACATTGGGAGATGCTGGAGGGCCCTGCCTCCGCCAGCAGCAGAGGCTCAGACCTGGACCCCGTCAAGGCGGCCCCTTAATGGGGCTGTCCCCAGCATCCCGCCAAAAACCCCAAGGACTGCCATCTTCTCAGTCTCCACCCGGCAGAGGCGGCTCGAGGAGTCCAATACAATTAAAAACTCAGTGCTGTCTATCTCGTAGGTGAGTGATCGATCGGATGGAGATTTGTAGAGTGAGTTTAAAGATTGTAGACTACGGCCATCCATCTCTTCCCGGCCAAGACCCATCGCTAGCTAACCTCGCCGCCAAACGCCCAGAGATGTGGCGACAAGAGACAGCGGAGGCGCAGGAGAGCGAAGTCGAGACCGAACTCGAACTGGGCTGCTCCGCCCACTGCCTGGGTCTGCCGCGCTCGCACCCAGAACGCGCTGCGAGCTGTGGCCGGCGCCTTTGTGACGCCATCAGCCCGCGCGCCGCCCCCGCCCGCCGCCGCCGAAGCGAGCCGCCTTCTGCGCAGACGCGGCCCCGGGCTGCTCGGTGGCGGCGGGAGGCTGCGGGTGGCGGGAGGCTGCGGCCGGGGATGGTCCAGCGGGCGCGATGGCCCCCGCCATGCAGCCGGCCGAGCTCCAGTTCGCCCAGCGGCTGGCGTCCCACGAGAAGGGCATCCGGGACCGCGCGGTGAAGAAGCTGCGCCAGTACATCAGCGTGAAGACGCAGAGGGAGACAGGTGGGCGCCCGGCGGTCAGCCGCGCCACATGGCGGCCGGGCAGGGGGGCCGGGGGGAGCCGGGAGAGCGGCGGGCGCGGACTCGCACTCCCGCCGCGGCCCTGTGTGCCTCCGCGCGGTGGGACCCGCTTCCTGCCGGGGCCAGCCGGGTGTGACGGTGGAGGGGCTGCAGCCCGCAGGGGCGAGATGGTCTGCCGAAAGTCTCGGCGAGTGGCGAAGCCGGGAGTGGACGAGTCTGTCCGACCCTGAGCCTGCCCCTTGAGTCACCAAACTGAGCCCGGTTTCTTCTGCTGTGCTCTCCGTTGATGCACGTGTTTATCTGACCCACACCCACCTGAGGTGCGGGAGTTACAGGAGACGAGAGAATCCCTACTTTGAAAGTTGCACTAGTAAATCGGGGCGGGGGCCGGATAACTAAAAGAGAGTTTTACAAGTGGAGGCAAGGAAAGGAAAATCACGGGAAGAGGGAGCTCCTCTACATAGGCTGTTCCAGGAAGGCCTCTGGGTGACGTTCAACGGATTCCAACAGGCGGGAGAGAAGAGCGAAGCTGCCCTAGGAGTGGCTGGAAGACCAGTTAAGTGAGAGAGGGGGAGGGTGTTAGGACTTAAAGTTGGAAAAGACAGCAGTGGCCAGGTCACACGGGGCCTTTTAGTTCGTTTCTTAACTGCAGTGGGGTGCTGTTGAAGGATTTCATTTACCTGAGCCAAGGTGCGTTCTGTAAACCCTCGAGAGCATGAACCACCATAGGCGGTGGAGCTTTTACGTTGTGCAGGGATGAATTTGGATTTACTGCTAATGCTAATGCGTTTAGAGTCTACTTGAAAGAACGGGTACTATCTATCCCAGGACTGACTTTCTTAGTTTGTTTTGTTTGGAGGAGAGATCCCAAAAAGACTGCCCAGGGAAAAGAAAGTAACAGTCTGACGGGAAGTCAGCTAGAAAGGAATGAGGACCGAATTCCTAACGTCAGTTCTGTTAGGGACCTCCCTGAGGGCTTTCATTCACATGGTGTCGGGCATCCCCAGTACACCGAAGGTTCCTCAGTCTAAGTCTCTAGAACAGATCTGGCACTTGCGCCGGGGTGTCCCATGGGCACCTCGGACTCAGAGGCCCACAAGGGATTCGTTTTCCTCCCCCTGAAACCCGTTCTCTCCTGCTTCTCCTCTGCCACCTGTGTTCTCGTATCTTGGATGCTGTCCCCACTATCTACTCACTCTGGCTGGACATGTGGTGACGGCCTAGACTCCTTCCGGATCTTCGCTCCCCACCCCTCACCCATTGTGTCTTGCTTCTACCATTTTTCACTGTCTGACATCCTCTGACCTCACTGAAGACCCCCTTCATCTCAGCCAGACCTCTGAACTTGATCACTTCCTAACCAGTCTCCTTAACTCCGTCGGCGCCGCTCTTAAACCCATCTTCCGCAAACCAGCCCAGGGCCATCTTCCTAAGGCGGTTCTGACCATGTCACCTACTTCCCTGGGTTTCCAGGTCTGCAGGTAATGGTCCATCCTCCCTTTCTCTTCCTACCTCGGCCCCGACGTGACTGCTTCGTCCTGGATCCGCATTGGTTCTCACCTCTCTACCTTTGCTTCTCTTGTTCACTCCTAGCATCCCGTTCAACACAGCTTCCTCCGGAGTGCCTTGCCTCCCATCTCACCCCACCCCTCCAGGATTCCAAACTATCCAGTGGGTCTCAATGGCAACACTTAGGTTGCTTTTTCCTAATCTGTTAGTGTATCATTCTGCGCCCCCTCCCCCCACCCGGCAGTGGAAGTTTCCAATCTGCTTGGCTGGAAGTGGGAGCAGTGGGAGCGCGTGCAGGCATCTGCGGACTCACCTGTCTGAACACAAGAATGGAAGAGAGGCCAGATGCAGTACATATGGGCCAAGATGGCCAGACAGAACCTGTTGCTCAAACCTTTTTGATGAGCACGCTCAGGATCTGAAACGCTGAGGGGACACAGGGCCATGATGCCAGGGGGTTTACACCAGTGCCCCCAGGGT
>NW_024412403.1:2722036-2740037 GCF_014898765.1 Herpailurus yagouaroundi | reverse complement strand
GCGTGGAGTACGCTGGGCCTGCATAAGAGGAGCTGCAAGGCGAATGTCGCAGGCGCGGCAAAATAGGCAAGGCCTCTGCCTCCACTATGCTCCCATCAACGTGAGATGCAAGGTGGGAAATAACTTGTCCTGACATTTGCATCTCACTGGCAGGCCCAAAGTCTGTTGCCTTTTGTCTCGGGCATAGTAAATAAAATCTCAAATGTTACTGATACAAAGAACTGCCCGTGAGCAACATAAATAGCTTTGTGAGATTTTTTGTTTTTAAGTAACCTCTACACCCAGCATGTGGCTCAAAGTCAGGACTCCAAGATCAAGAGTAAGATGCTCTACTGACTGAGCCAGCCAGGCGCCCCCGTAGCCTTGTAATTTTGGAAACAAATTGGAAATCTTTGTAGTGCTTAAAGGAGCTAAATGTTGCTCTGGTGCTTTAACTGTTCACACAGAACACTCACAGAATGACCACTGTCTGTGGTTTTACTCATGAGAGGTCATTCGTCTGTCTTCAGCAAACACAAAGCACTTACTGCGTGCTATTGTTATTCTTGGCTCCAGGGATAGGGCAGTGAACAAAAAAGACAAATCCCCTCCCCCCCAGTTTTATTGATTCTGCAACTTGAAACATTTGACATCTACAGAAACTGAGATGTATCTTGAAGTCAACCTCGTGACTTTTATTTGCCCTCTTTCATTTGGTGACACAGAAAATAACTGTACAACTGAGAGTTGCCGGGGTCTCAGATACAGTGATGGGGGAAGTGTCTCTTCATTCTGACACGTTTGGGGGTTCCTGGACCGAGAAGTGAGAATAAATGAGAGCTGTGGATGTGTGTGTGTATGTGGTTTTGTTTTTTTGTTTTTGCTTTTTTTTAACATTTATTCATTATTGAGAGACAGACACAGAGTGGGAGGGGCAGGGAGAGAGGAAGACACAGAATTGGAAGCAGGCTCCAGGCTCCGAGCTGTCGGCACAGGGCCCAACGCGGGGCTCGAACCCACAAACCATGAAATCATGACCTGAGCCGAAGTTGGACGCTTAATCGACTGAGCCACCCAGGCTCCCCGAGAGCTGTGGATGTTTTGACTGACCCTGGTGTGGACTCACCCCCACCTCACATGGCTCCTGAGCTCATCGTGTGCTGACAGTGGCCGTCAGGCTTTCTCATTTCACAGCTTGTTGGAATTTACTCAGCCCATGTCTCACTTCATGTTCACCCCGTTTGTTGTGAAATAACTAAACCTATGTTGTTGCCAGAAACTTAAGCGACATTAAGTTAAAGAAACTCAACCCCAGGGGTGCCTGGGAGGCTCAGTCGGTTAAGCCTCTGAATCTTGGTTTTGGTTCAGCTCATGATCTCGAGGTTCTTGGGATCGAGCCCCACATCAGGCTCCTCACGGACCTGCTTGGAATTCTCTCTCCCTCCCTCTCCCTCTCCCTCTCCCTCTCCCTCTCCCTCTCCCTTTCCCTCTCCCTTTCTCTCTCTCTCTGTCAGTAAGTAAACATTTTAAAAAGACTTAAAAACAAGTTTAAAAGAAACTGGTATTTGGTTTTTACCACCTAAACTCCTGGGTGAAAATGAGTGGTTTTTCTACGTATATTGAAAATACATGTTTCCAAAGGGAAAAGAGCTTCAGTGGCCTATGGGTGGAGAGCATGAGACAATCCGAACACCTGCCAACTGGGTCGTGCTTCACTCTTACGAAGCGCTTCTCATACGTGCTTTTAGTTTTGTTCCCGACCATAAGCCGTGCACGTATTGTAGGCGAGGACACAGGCCCACGGGCTCGTTGACGGTTTTCTGCCGCAGCACAGCTAGTAAGTAGCAAGCTGGGGCCTCACCGTGGGTTTGTGACCACCACACTTTTGCTGCCTCACGTAGGGTGAAACACTGAGAATATGTCTTCACGTGCAGCCCCTTTCCTGCCCGCCGTCTGGGATCCACTCGCTCTGCTACTCTGCTGAAATCCACAGTCTTCCGTTACATAAGCCTCTCCAGAGCTTGCCGCACCTCCAACTCCTACAAGCGTGGGTTCTGCACAGTTACTTGGTCTGTCGCATCGTCACTCGGTGCTGATTTGACACACGGGTGCACTTAGAACAGTCCTCCGGAGATAAACATACACTGTGCTATTTTTAAGTGAAAAAGGCCAGAATTTGGAGTATGTAGAACATGCGATGCTTTTCGGGTTATATACACAGCTATGCATCTGTGCATTTCTGTGCTGCATATAAGTATTATGTCGAAGCACAAGAAAGATCTGGATGGAAAGATGTACATCAGGCAGATAGCAGTGGTCCCTCTGGGGTCCAGGAGGTAGTGAACAAGGCACCTTTGATTCTGTAACTTCTGGTGTAATATATGAATAGGAATTTTTTGCAATAAAAGTGTGTTATCGAATGAGACTCTTTCAGTTACAACTTGACAGAACGTCCAAGCCAAACTAGTTTTAAGGGGAAAAACCAAGCACGGCCTCATGCAGGAGCTCGACTGATAGTGCCAGAACTGTTTCCTACACAGCAGACTCTGCTCCCCTAGATCGGCTCCCTTCTCAGGCAGGCTCCCCAGCAAGTGGCATGGTGGCCGAGTGCAGGTGCGGACTGTGTCCCCTTCCAGTCTGCTGGGAGAGAGCGACTCTCCTGAAGCCTGAGCAGGAGCCTCGGCGAGGAGGTCGTCTGTGCCTTGAACCAGCCCTGTGGCCAAGAGGACTCACGCTAATTTGGAATAAGCCCAGCTTGCCGGCTCCCCTCTGTGTCTGGCGAGCCCCACCTAGACCCCTGCCTCCCCCGCTGGGCCCTGCCTGGTAGGGGGCAGCGCTGGAGGGGCAAACAGTATGGCAGAAACGGGGATAGCCAGCACCAGGCCTCACACAGGAACCGGCGACATTCAGTCTTGTTTGCTCGTAAGTTTGCCTGTGGTTATGGCTTTCTAGTCCCCTTGTGAAGAGTTTTCTACACAAAGAGAACGGAAACAGCCCATGGTAACGCTGTGGTAACCTCATACAGTACTTGTTTCCTTGTTTTTTATTACGACTGTCTCAAACATATAAAAAGTGTACCCGTCACTCTGCTGCAGCATCTATTAATACCCGGTTTGTGTAATCTGCCCACTTCCTCCTCCCACGAAAGAAAGCCTTAGGAAGCAATCTCAGACATCTCATTTCTTCTCCACACACCTCAGTATGTGTCTCTAAAAGATGAGGACTCTTTGTAACATGACCACACATGTGTACCCTTATCACATCTTTTTTAAAAGAACTCCTTTATATGAAATACCTAATCTGTTGGGTTTTCCCATCATCATCTCCATTTTTCAGGGATTCATCAGAATCCAAGCAAGAACCGGTGTGTCTGTGGTCGTTCGGTCTGCAGCGCCCATCCGTGGTTTTTCCTCTTGGAGCTTGCTTGTTGCAGGAGCTGCGCCATTTGCCCCATGGAGTCTCTCGTGTTTGGGGTTTTGCTAGCTACATGCCATGGTCTCACCTGACATACTCCTCTGTCCCCTGTATTTTCCCCCAAGCTGATATTAAATAGATTCGACATGATGTCGGTTCGTTTTGGTAAGACCATTTACCGGGTGGTGCTGTGCCCTTCTTTTGCATTAACATCCTGCATTGAATGGAGAGTCGGGTCTGCAGGCCCCGAAGGACCAGCGGGCGTCGCGGGCCCAGATGGCTCAGCAGGTTTGGGTGTTGCCGGCCTCATGTATCCATTCCAAGTTCCACTGTGCTTTTTCATCTGATGCTTTCCCAGCCATTGGTGATCCTTGCCCCAACCCCAAATTCATTGGTCTTTAACATGACTGAATGTAAGTACAGGTCACTTTGACAGAGTTCCTGTGGTCCTGACTGTGGCGGTCTCCGATCTGGGGGTCCAGGAGAATCAGTCACTGGCGCCATAGTTGTGCCAGCGATAGGCGCCCAGGCGTGGCTTGTGCCATAACAAGCGTGGGGGGGGGGGCAGTTGCCACATGATTTGCCCAACCCCTAAAGGAAATGTAATAAACTTCACTGTAGTTTCTGGTGTATGGATTTTAAGTGAGAAACTATCACAAAGAACAAAAATGTGCCCTAATAAAATTGTTGATATGAAAAAGGTCTTCAATAACTTGGAAACCGATACCTAGGTATGTAAATATCTTTAAAGGTGCAAAACTCACTCCGAATATACTAAGTAAACTTCAGTACATCAAAAAGGATTTGTTTGCCACTTTTTAATTCTCTTTTGGTACGTTGAAATTACATTGATTCCAAATGTATACGTATTGTGAGGTACTTGTGAGGTTTGCCTCCTTTGTCCTACTTCGATATTCCGAAAGATTTTTCCTAGTACCTGCTAGTGAAGTATTAACACAGGCCATTTGTAACATGCCCCAAGACTCGAGGATTGTGTTTGTTCCCCATGACACCTGGGGTCTGCCCAGGACCTAGAAGGCTATCTGTGACTCGTAGCTCAGTCAGAGGTATAGTGCAGGGCTTGAAAATGAGTCAGAAGAGGGCTAACCAGGTTGATCTCCCTTCAAACAGGCTATCGTTGCCCAGTAAATGAAAACCATAACCAGGAGGGAAAGAGATCAGGGTTTCGCCGAGTTTGACCTCGTGGCAGGATCCTTAAAAAGGTATCCTTGCAAAAACGTCCCAGAGCTCTGCCGGTTTCCATGGGGCCGGGTATACGGGACGCGAATCCTCATCTTTCGTAGGACTCGCGGTTTTATTTTGGACGACTGATGAAAGTGTTGGTGTGCAGGATGAGATGATAAAACGACATAGCCTGTGTGTGCTTATTTTGTACCACAAGGAAGTGTGTGCCTCAAATTTAAAAAGACATTGCGGGCGAAAGAATGAAAATGTGGTATTGCTGTCGCTGCCCGTGAGGCAGCGCAAGATGCTGGGACAGGAAATGGGAGGATTCTGAAGTAAGACGTCTGTGCTGTTTTGTCCCCTAGGAGGTTTCAGTCAAGAAGAACTCCTAAAAATATGGAAAGGGCTCTTCTATTGCATGTGGGTGCAGGACGAACCCCTCCTACAGGTAACACACAGTTCCCTTGTCCTCTGGCTGGGTGTTGTGGCCCAGATGGATAGAAGGGGCTTGCTCGTTCCCTGCTGTGTCGGTCCCCCGTGCACAGAAACAGCTTGCAGTCACCGCCCGGGGTTCAGTTGCCCACCTCTCGTCCATCTAGAGAGGGACACGGTGCCCAAGTCACCTTTTCAAATAACGAAGAATATGGATAAAGGGAGATCTGGTATTTCGCTGTCATGCTTTCATAGGCTGGTTCCACGGTAGGTGTCACGTGACTTATTTTAGTTTCTGTTTCCTCTTCTATTATTCGTGGTCGATAAGGGCACGGCACTGGTCCGAGAGCCTGTGAGCACCGGGCTCTGGGCTCACCTCTGCCATGATTTAAGTGGGTGCCAGGACCGGGCAGCCACCTTGCCGGGGCCAGGATCTCTGTAAAGCAAGCGGTGGCCCCCCCACCCGACATCCCACCCTTGAAGTCCGTGGAGACGCACAGATGTGCACGTGCTTCTGGACCCGTCTGCCAAGCACCCTGAGCCCCACCACCAAGGCGCTGTAGGGAAATGGCTTTCAGTGTCCACAGACCTTTGTTCTGGTGTGTAACAGCTAGTGGAGGCTAAGCCTTGAGGAGCGCGGTGTGAAACGCTTCGATAGATAAAACACCACAGATTGTATTTGTCTGGATTTTAATGTGCAACTTTGCCACTTTCCCAGACCCCGTAGTAGCGGGCTTTGATTTATTGCTTTTACTGCACCGAACATATTTTGAGTAGGACAGCAGGGCAAAATATTTGTAAGTTACATTCAAAAGTAACAGCCGACAGCTTTAGTGGAGGAAGAAAACGTGAACGAGAGCCTCATTTTCCAGTCTGGAGTTCAGTTAAAATGGGGGAAGAGGACTCGAGGCCAGGTGAAGCGCCAGGAATGCCGAGGAGGACTGTTCTTTTCTCACGTAACTTGTGAACGGGATTCTCTCGCTGACGCTCCCCAGGGTGGGCCTCTTCTCAGAGCCAGCCTGCCCAAGTCTCCCCACAAATGAGCTTTGCTGCGTTGTAGCAGGCGCCCTGCACCTGACCCCTTGCCCTGGACAGAGCCTGGAGGGGAGCCGTTAACCTCTGCTTCACCCCCCCACCCCGCACCCCCGCCTCTGCGGCCTGCCTCCGAGCAAGCCCAGCACAGGACTTTCTGGTTCCACACGCACCCCTGCGGAGTGGCAGTCCCCGGGTCTACCCATCGGCGATCCCCTCGCCAGCTCCCGTGTTCCGGGATCGGGGGCTTAGAATAGAATCTCACTTTAAGGTCTATATTTTTGAAGCCAGGAATTGACAGCTCGTTTACTCCTGTAGGTCATTGGAGCTGAAGCTAGAGATACTTTTCTAACCAGGCAGCGTGACCCTCACGGGCATGTTACGTTGTAGTCCGCTGGGACCAGAAGTTCCACGTCCGGTAAAATTCAAATACTGACGTGACAGGAGGTCCAGACCCCAGCAGATGCGGGAGGAGAGCAGGCTGGGTGCTGTCCCCTTGACCGTGCTGCCGCCCAGTAACCCCGCTGTCTCTCCCCGACCCCACCTTTGCAGGAGGAGCTAGCAAACACGATTTCCCAGCTCGTCCACGTTGTTAACAACTCGGAGGCCCGTAAGTCCTGACGTTTTCATGACTTTCCCAACTTTCTTGTTCATCAGCTTTGGTAACTTGCCTAGGAAACTAGGCAATATTGTTTCTTCTCCTTCCTTCAAGTTCCAGTTTTCCAGGGGGCTTGTTGCACGTGAACCTGGGGCTTCCTTCCAGTGTGCAGATGTCAGGCGACAAACCTTCCCTGTGGGAGAGCCGTGATGAGCTTAGATGTTGATCCCAAAAGAGGGCAAATAAAAGAGGCACCTTGTGCGGTTGAATCACGGGTGACATCTCAAAAGATTTCAAAACAGTGGTTTAAGAAATGAAAATCTCCAGAGTCTCCAGATTCTGAGCTGCTTTAACACTCCCAGGGGCCATGTGTGCTTGTGCCCATGTGTGCTATAAGCTCAGCATGCCTGGCTGTCCTCCCGGAGACCGGAGCCAGTTGAGGTCGTCATTGGTAATAAACCGTAAAATAGCCAGCCCCGCTGTACCAAAAAGAGCGGAGGGAGAGGTGAATTCTTCCTGAGATGTTCAGGCTTTGATCACTGACAAAGGAAAAACAGACGGCAGAGTTGGTGGGTGCTGCTTGGTGCTCCTTGGAGCAGAGCCATCCACCCGGCCTTAGTGACCCCAGTGGCTGTCCAGGTCTCAGCCAGGTCCCAGCCGACTTCCACACATGGAATATCGTCTAGGTTTTCACTTATCAAGAAAGAATTATGCAAAAAGAAGTAAAACAAACCGAGAAAATCAACAGTTATTTTTGGATGGAAAAGTGGTAGTTTCATGGCCCAGAAGAGAAAAATAGAATGTTCTGTTAGAGCTCATCCAGCTGACGCAGAACATGAAACAAAAAGCTGAGTTTCTACGCAGCTCGTCCAAGTGTTCGTCAAAATTAAGGGCTTTGGATCCACTGTTAGGTGTAGGTGGGTGGGAAGGGCCCGTAGACGTGGCTCAGAGAGTTTTTTATTTTAATAGAAATATTTAATAGACCAAAAATATTTTAGTAAAATATTTAATAGAAATATTGTAATAGACTTGGCCTTGTAAGTCGATAAAGACAAAGGCCGCACGGAGCATTGTAGTTGAACATCAAGATAGTACCAGCCTTCCTATCTTAGTAGGTTTTTATTCAAACATGAAGGAAATCACCAAGCATATTTAATTATTGACCAAATAGCTGCCGAAAACCCTTGGAGAACGTAAATGATAAGTGATGCTAGTTTGTTTCTCTGTTACTTTCTTGCTTTATGGTAACGCATGAGCGTGAACACCAAGCATTCAAAGCCTCTTGTTCACTGCAGAACACCTGTTCATTCAAACCTTCTGGCAAACGATGAATCGAGAGTGGAAGGGGATAGACCGGCTGCGCCTGGGCAAGTACTATATGGTAAGATCTGAGCACCTTACCCCGTCTGCTTCAGAAGCCCCTGAAGGGGGGATGTTGAGCGTCTTGAGGGACAACGGGAAAAGGTTTATCTGTGAAGCAGAGGGGGCTCCAGGCTTAGTGTGTCGAGAGGTAACGCGATCCAGGGAGGGCGTTTGAACGTGTGCTCGAAGGCGGCTCTGCTCTTTCAGCTGTTGGGGAGGAGTTTGGGATCCTTAGTTAACACTCTCTGCGGAAAAGGAAAAGGTAAATGCAGGGCGCCTGGGCGGCTCAGTCAGTTGAGCGTCCGACTCTTGATTTCCGCTCGGGTCACGATCTCACGGTTCGTGAGATCAAGCCTCGCGTCGGGCTCTGTGCTGACAGTGTGGGGACTGCTTGGATTCTGTCTCCCTCTGTCTCTCTCTCTCTCTCTCTCAAAACAAACATTGAAAAAAAAAGAAAAGGTAAATGCGGTTGTCGCGACGATGTTTTCACTTCGGAGATGCAGGCTGTAGCAGTTCCATCGGGGTCTTTGCTGTGCCGACTGACCTTGCTCTTCCTTTTGTAACCAATTTGTTGTCCGTCTTTAGCTGATCCGTCTGGTCCTGAGGCAGTCCTTTGAAGTTCTCAAGCGAAATGGCTGGGAAGAAAGGTCGGTAAAGGATCTGGGAAGGCACTGGGCAGCCTCGAAACCTGCGAGGTAGCAGTGGGTTCGAGGCCTTTCCATGAGGTCGTACGAAGTGCCTCCTCTTTGCCTCCTGTTCTCTTACCTGCTGTGAGAGGCAGAGCTCCCCACGCGTGAAGAGCTCACCGCCCGGTAGAGGCTTCTCGCGGGGCTGAGCACACACGCAGCTCTTCAGCCCGATTTCGGTGGCTGCTTTTCCCTCGAGGCACTGTTTCAGCCTTGCGTCGTGTTAGGCGGTGTGGCCCCGGGGGTGAACGTGACTGTGTTCTTCGGCCACGCTGCGGTTAACGCAGCCGTGTGCTTTGTGTTCTTCAGCCGAATCAAGCTATTCTTAGACGTCTTGATGAAGGAGATCTTGCACCCTGAGAGCCAGTCTCCTGATGGAGTGAAGTTCCACTTCATCGGCATTTACCTGGACGAACTGTCCAAAGTGGGAGGGAGAGAGGTAAGGAGCAGATTTCCCGCCAGCGGCAGTGACACGGCCGCTCGCCTGGTCCGGGCTCTGGCTCCTCCCCACGTGGGCCTGGAGGGCGGAGGACAGGCTGCTGTCGGCACCTGTGTCCCCAGCGCCGCTCCCACCCGACTTGACAAGCCCTTCCCCGTGCGGGAATGTATCCTAAGCGGCCAGTGGGGCACGTGAACGAGGATCGTGCACTGAGGGCGCTCTCGGAAGGCTTCCTCGTAAAACAGTTGAAAGCCGCCTACACAGTCCAGTAGTAACAGCAGGATGTGCTCGCGGTGTTGACTCTTTAAAAGCAGGAGGGAAAGAGCCATAGACGCAGCAGTGCCAGTGGCACGCCTCTTCCAACACTGTTTACGCGTGAATGGACAGTGCGGGAGAGGAGACGTGTTTTTAGCCTGCAGGTGATCATCTGCATTTGGAATTAGCAGGCCTTTTTTATTTGTTTTAGTTTCACGCTATTTTACGAGTGTTCCGCAGTGAACACGTGTTCTTTTCATTAAAAGAAAGCAGGGATAGTTCCTTGGTCCGAACTGTTTCCGATGGTGTCCGAGCAGAGCCTGTCTGTAGGGGAGAGAACGCAGAGCAGCACGGGTTGATGGGGGGGGGGGGGTTCTTTGATGCCCCGGTGGCTGGAAGACAGCCGTGGCCCTTAGATGACCTTTAGCCTGGCACAGAGCGTCTGGATGATGCACGCAGAGCGGATCTTGGAAGCGGCTCTCCGGGAGAGGCGTTGACCTTCGTCAGCCTACGTGAAAACTCTCTCTAGGACCTATCAGAAGCAAAGGCTCTTTTTCTCCCCTCATTGTTTCCCTATTTTGTTTCTAAATTTCAGCTTTTGGCAGATCAGAATCTCAGGTTCATTGATCCATTCTGCAAAGTCGCTGCCAAGACTAAGGAGTAAGTGGTTGCCATGTTTGTTTTCTCTGTTTCATTTGGTGCTTCATTGTGGGTGATGGTGGTAAACTTGTGAAGTGCCATGCGAGTACCTGGGCTGGTTAATCCAGAGCCGCAGACGGCTGAGCTCCGAATAGCTGGAAGCCGGACTCTGGAAGCTCGGAATCCTAATTGGGCTCCACTGGCTTTGCGGTGTGGTCTCGCGCATCCAGGAGCCCCGCCCTCCCTCGGCCACAGCCCTGCCTGCTTTGACCGCGAGCCCCACCCCCGGCCTTGCACAGCCACAGCCGAGCCTGGCCAGCTCTGGAGCGCGGCAGCCGGTGGGTGACGCCAGTGGGTGACAGCAGGTGCCCGGTGGCTTCTCCCCGCCACACCCCTCCCAGGCCAAGGCCAGGGCCAGGGCCAGGGCCAGGCCCTCTGTTGTAACCAGCTTCTCGTCGCTCTTCTTACACACCCTCAGCCAGACGTTGGTGCAGACTATAGCTAGGGGTGTTCTTGAAGTCATCGTGGACCAGTCTCCTCTTGGACCTGAAGAGACCCTCGAGGAACAGAAGCCTCAGGCGGGCGAGGGTGAGCCCTCTGAAGAAGAAACACCTGAAAACGAGGTGGTGTGGAGACAAACCGTCAGTAGAAAGAAGACCGGTAAGAATTTCCTCCGGCAGCCTTTTTTTTACACAGAGTTCTCATCGGATGAGCACTTTTTGGTATATGTGTTGGAATCTTGCTGACTACGACCTGGAGGTCAGCGCACGTGGCTCGGCCGTGGGCTCCCCCAGAGAAAGGGCGCAGAGCTGCGTGGAAGGCCCACACCTGCCCAGGGGCCCTGGGTGGCGGGCACGTGCCTTCTCCCGGGACCATGACTCCCTCGAAGGTTTTACATCGTTTTGCTCTTCCTTTGGTTTTTATTTGTTTTTATTGTTGTGGGTTTTTGGATGTCTAAAACATCCTAATGTTGACTTGTGTCTGTCTGCAAGGGGGTCCTCAGCAGTCACACTGCAAACACACACTTGTTTCTGTAGCTCTGCTGCCTGGTCTCCCAGGTCCCTCCAGGGCCCCTACCCTTTGGGTGGGTAGCACTCGCTGTGGGCGGGCACCGTGCGGGCTGCTCCTGCGTCTGTAGCGGCTGCACGTGGAGCCTGCGTCCCAAGTTGCAGCCCATCCAATCTGGCGGTGGTTCACGGCGTCTCGGTGCGGCACTGACATGTCATTCAGCCCTTAAAAAGCAAAGATTTCAAAAAGTAATGGGATTTAATTTACACGTTTTTTAATAACAGAACACTAAACTCTCTCTGTACAAGGAGCCAAGTGTGTTTTTAACATTGTGTCTTGAAAAATCTGGAAAGAGGGACGCCTGGATGGCTCAGTCAGTTAGGCGTCCAACTCATGATTTTGGCTGAGGTCACGATCTCACGGTTCGTGGGTTCAAGTCCACATTGGGCTCCACACTCGGTGAAGAACCTGCTTGGGATTCTGTCTCTCCCTCTCTCTTGGCCCGTCCCTTGCTCGTGCTCTCTCGCTCCCTGTCTCAAAATACATACATAAGCTTTAAAAAAATAAAAATAAATCTGGAAAGATACCAAAAGGTCAATTGTTGGTCGTGCGTGGCAGTTATGGGTGACTTCTGTTTTCTTTGTACTTTTGTCTGTTGTAAGTTTTCCACAGTGACCGTACATTATTTTTTAACCAGAAAAATCGTTATCTTAAAAAGGGAGAAAAAGTCTCATCTTAAATTCCACGTAGGTGACAGAATTAATCAGATGACCTTGAGCAAGTGTCGTGTGGTCACGGGACCTGTTTCTGTCTGAACCAGAGACACTCTCCCAGCCTCCTCTGTCGTGCTTGTTAGCAAGCACAAGGTCCTGCTCTCTTCTCCAGGCTGTGCCCTGAGGCCACACCACTAACGAACTCACAGGATTTGAAAAATTGTGAGTCTTCATCTACTTCTTCATGGGCCTCAGCACTCCTTGAATTATCCTTTGACTGCTACAAGTTGCATCGGTATTAGTCTGTCTCCTGCAGCAGCTCCGTGAGAAGTTAGTGTAATAACGGTGTAGATTTTTGCCACAACCGCAGGTTGACCCCTTGGCCTTGGGCCGGGGGCGCGGAGGGCGGCAGCTGATGTGTCTGTGATGTGACTAAAAGGCAGAATGTGTAATGTGTGCTTTCTCCCAGAGTTCCTCTAACGAGACTCTTTGGGGAGATCATAAGTGTATTTGCAGGGGCTTCTGTGCAAGGAGACGTGAGTGAGGCGGTGGCTCCTCCGGAAGTAGTCGTTGCCGTGTGTTTGCAGCCATGTCTTGGGTGTGTTTTGACAGCACTGACCCAGCAGCACTCCAGGATGGACGGCGTCCGCGACGACGCGGCGAGAGGCGGCGGGCGCCTGGAGGACGCCGGGCCCCTGCTCCAGGTCGGTACGACTGTAGATTTGCCGTGGAGTGGCCCGGCCGGCTGGGAATTAGGGTCAGAGCTCATTATCCACAAGGCCTGCCTGTGGATTAAGTCGTCTTTAATCCTTTCACTCGCCGAAGTCACCTTCCTTACACGAGCTTATTGGAGACAAAGAAACGTAAACGTGACAGAATTTTGAAAGATGTCAGTCTTCACTTTGGCTTGAACCGTTGGGACCTGTTCCATTCGTACGACAAGGCCAGCTCAGTGCTTCTCCCATAAGGAAAGGTTCCCGTGTTACCGAGTGTAAGTTGGACACCGAGACTGAATTTGCGAAGAAGCACATCCCCAGGCAGACTTTATGTGGTGTGTTTTCCCACAGGTCTTTTGTTGTTGTTGTTGTTGTTTAAATAAACAAATAAATAAAGCAGGTAAAGAATAGTTTCCCCAAGAACAAACAGCAAATTTTTCAAAGATACTGCTTAACCATCTGGTCGCCAAACCTTAGCACTCGTTTGTGTTTAATAAGACCGTCTTGTTGCTGGATGCTTCTGGAATCCACGCTGCTGCTTTCTCTTAGCAGTGGGAATGACTTTCTAAGTCAGCGGTCTGGCTGCGGGTTTACGTCTCGTTTACGTCTCATTGTTCTCACGCAGTTCGACTACAAGGCTGTTGCTGACCGACTCCTGGAAATCACCAACAGGAAGAACACCCCTCCCTTCAACAGGAAGCGTCTCTCCAAACTCATCAAGAAGTGAGTGACTGGCGAGCGCTCCGCTGACGTCCGCCCGGCCTTCCTCGCCTGTAGCCAGAGCAGCAGCGCTGCGCGCACACGGCTGCCCCCCCCCCCCCCCCGCAGCGGATGCTTCACGTGCCCGTAGCTCCCCTCCCGGGCCGCGTCCTGAGGGCATGAAGTATGCTGCTTAGGTGTTCGCGAGGTGGGCAGGGGTTTCGAGAACCCACTCCCTCACCCCCACCGCAGCCGGGCCAGATGTGGTAGTGGGTGTCACTGTGGCCATCCCAGCGGTTTGGCACAGAGCACCATGGTTGGCGGCAGGGGGCGCCCGAAGTTAACTGTCCTCCGTGAGAGCAGGCGCCCTTCGGGGCACTTGACACGCATCAGGTCATGTTCGGAGAGGCCCCGGAAGACCTGTCACTCCTGACCTCACAGATGGGCCGGCCGGGGCACAGGGCAGGTAACCGGCTGGCCCGAGGCCGCAGCCACCAGGTGACAGGGCTGGACTCAGACCTGCTGTCCGCACCCCCTTCCCCGGTGCTCTGCCGCCGGAGTCCTTGCCTCCCACCAGCACGCGGCCCCTCACCCTTTTGTCCTGACACCACCACCGGGTGGAGCGTTTTCTCCTCTGGGCGAACGGAGAAGAAAACGGGCAGCTTCAACCTGAAGAAGGAAGTTCTCATCTCTTCAGTTTATGTAAACGAACCAAGATAGAATCTCTGGATCACCACATCCTGGAGGATGTCGGCGTTGAGGGCGATTCGTCCTCCACTTTGGGCCTTTGCCTCAAGCCTCCCCTTCTAGAGGGGAAGGAAGTGAACTTAACACACGTCCAAATAGCACATCTTAAAAATTATGTGCAGGTGTTTGCAGAACATGGAAAGAAGGGGTTTCTCAGAACTTCTCTTGATTTCTCTTTCAGATTTCGGGATCTCTCCGAAGGTGAGAATGTCTGAGGATTAGCCCTGACGACGTTACGTGAGCAGGGCCCCACTGAGACGCTCATGCCAGATACTGAGACACGGCTTGAGTGACACTGACTGGGAACACAAGACATAGCAGCCTTTCCCTGTGAAAGGCGTCAGCTCGGCAGGGCCCTTGTGAGAGCCACAGTGCCGGGCCTCTTCCAGCCAGCCCACTTTCCCGTCCCGGGGACCCAGCGGATCCAGACCTGAGGCCGGAGGGAGGGGGGCATCGTTGTCTTAGCGGGAAGGATTTCTGGTGGTCGAGGAAGGTGCCAGTTTGATACCTTAGGAAGAAGAGAAGTTAAGCTCTCGGGGCCCCTTTCCTTTGTTGTGGTCAGTTGAGCCCCTGGAGCAAAGCCGTTGTCCACAGGGACATGAGCGAGCCGGTGGCTCCCCCAGCCCCCCGTGCGCCTGGGCACTTAGAATGGGGGGCAGCTGCCCAACCCCGGTTGCAGTGCAGAGACGGGCAGGCCCCACGGTGTCACCCGTTGTGCGCGGTCCCCATCAGTAGCTGGCAGGTTTGGGCTGGGGAGGCGGTGAGGAGCCCAGATGAGCACACAGGACTCAGGTGGGGAATCTTCCCGTGTCCAGTGGGGACAGAGTCTGCCGGTCTCTAAGCTGACCAGAGTGGCTTTGGTGTTCAGCAGGCAGCCTATCCCGGCTCAGTTTTGCTGAGGACATTTCTGCTGAGGGAGATGACCAAACACTCAACCGAGGAAAGCACAAGAAAAAAGGAAATAAACTTTTAGAGAAAACCGACCCGGAGGAAGAAGGAGGTGAGCTGCACAGCTTGCCGTGGACGCGGGACGGGGTGGAGGACGCGGGCAGCCCGCGGGGAGTGGCGTGCGCCCCTGCAGCCCTGGCAGGCTGGGCCGGGTCTCCCCAGGTCCTTCCAGAGCCTAGCATCAGCTTTGAACGTGTGGCGTTTTCTGTGGAACCGTTACGGCCTCCTAAGCTACAAGTGTTCATTTCCTCCTCGGGGCCGCTTCAGGGTGGTGGCAGGGAGGTGGAGAACCAGATAGACCCCACCCTCGGGAGCCTGTATTCTGTTTCCGCCTCAGGCCCGTGGGGAGGGCCGTAGGGCCTGAAAACCGTGGTGATGGCCATCCCATCCCTGTGGGAACAGGCCTTAAGAGGGTTTGTGGTCCCAGCTGGGACAGGGAATGGCGCCCACGACAACGCTTGCGGGGTGTGGGGGACACGGAGGGCCTGGGCCCTTCTGGGGGTGGGACACGGGAAAACCGTCTCCCCGCCGTGGGCACCTGTGCATTGGCGTGTGTGTCTCTAGGAAACAAGTCCTTCCTTGCTGAGGAAGAGGAGAGCGAAGGCAGCGTTCAGAAGAGGAAAGGGAAAAAGAGGAAGAAGGTCCATCTCCAGCCAGAGCATTTAGGGTCGGGGGCTCCGGCCCTGCCCCCAGAACAGAACGGGGGCGGGGAGCCGGAGGGAAGTCCAGGAAGAGCCCAGAAGATGCCTGCGGCTGAGCCGGGGGCACCAGCTGCCCCTCGCCCCCAGGAGCACAGCGTTTCGGGGCCCACCCCAGCACAGGGTAAGAGGAAACGACCGAGGAAGAGAAGCCTGAGGGTCCAGGGCGAGAGCTCGGAGTCCACACCACCACTGCCTCGGGGGGACGAGGCCCGGGAACCGTCCCCTCCGGCACCCCCTGCCAGTGGAGCCCCGGTCCGGAAGAGGCCGAGGACGCTCGGAGCCCTCCCGATCAACGGCAGCGGCCCCCCCGCGCTGGCCTGGCCCCCACCCCAGCAGCAGGGCCGTCCAGCCGGCCTGCCCCCGGGCAGGAGACTGAAGAAAAAGAAGGGGGAGCCCAGCGGCCTTGACCTCTACGACCCGTCTCATCAGAAAGCCGCCATCTTGAAAAAGAGAAAGAAGATGAAAGAGATGTGTAACTTGGAGCGCCGCGGGGTGTTGAAGGCCGAAGCCAGGCTCGTCCAGGCTCTGGTAAGGCAGCCGTTGCGGGGGCAGGTGGGGGACACGTCCAGCCTCGAGGAAATACAGACTCTCGGTGGCCCTCCCCGTCCCCCATGAGGCTACTCCGAGGCTGCGGGAGGGTGGGCACCCGGCCGGGACGTCGTGCCCACGGCCGTGGGGGGGGGCGCCACTGTCCCGCAGCGTAAGTGCACAGACCGAGTCGCTGTCAGGCGCTGGCCTCGACTCATCATCAGCTCCTGGCCAGTCCTTAGGCCCTTTCGGCAAAAGACAGAGCCCAGGATTTTCTTCTCTTTTGCTCTTTAACGAAGAGGCCGCCTCTGCTTATACGTCTGAGCCAGCGTAAGCAAGCGGTCAAGCTCTGGGAGGCATCTGTACCCGTGACGGCACAGTTCCGCTGGGACACCAGCCACGCCAGTCACGTGGGGGCCCGCTCAGGGCGGCCTCACGTCTCAGCGGTGATGGTAGAAGCGAAAACCTCGTGAGCCGCGAGGCTGCAGTATTTACTCCCCGCCCTTCCAGGACAGGCCTGCTGACCGCGTCCCCCTCTGGTACTTGGAGGTGCTGCCGTGCGCGGTTAGCTCGCCGAGGCCTTGTTCAGCGGGAACTTGAGCGGGTTGGGTCACGTGCTGATCCCAGAACGATGGCATCTCCGAGCGGTTAGCTCAGCTTGTGGTCGGAACGAGTCTTCGCTGGGGAAGCCCTCGGAACTCTCCAGCGGGCTCCAGGAAGCCTATTCTCACCTTTGGCCTTCCCCTGACCAGCTCTGTCGCCTGTACCATCGCCCCTTGGCCCTTCATGCGTTCACCGGCTGCTCTTTCCTTGCTGAGAACATCAGGGAAATCTGTCTCGTTCCTCCGGCCCTTGGCAGCCTCTCTCAGGATTAGAACTACCGCGAAGTAAGCCCCGGGGTCACGGGAGGTTTTCCTCCCAAGCGAGACCCTGTGTCTCTGCCAGTTGGGCTGAAGGTCCGCAAGAGAGGCCCCCCGGGTCTGCCCCTCGCCGGCAGCACTGTGGGCTCTGCGAGGGCAGGCAGCCCACTCCCCAGCCAGGAACACCAAGACCTGGTGGAAGCTGGCAACGCGACGTCCGCTACGTTGGGCTTCCCGGAGCCAGAGCAGGGTCCTTGCCGTGGGTGCTGGTCAGCTGTCAGACACCCAGTGAATGTTCCTCATCTGCCCGTAAGGGACCCGCGGGGCCTCACAAGATGTCACCTTTGCCCTTTCTTACCGAACTTTCAGTGGAGGACGATGTCTCGGATCAGAAATGAGAAAATGGGGGCGCCTGGGTGGGGCTGTCAGTTGAGCGTCAGACTCTTGGTTTCGGCTGAGGTCGTGATCTCGTGGTTCGTGAGTTCCAGCCCCTCGTTGGGCTCTACGCTGATAGGGTGGAGCCTGCTTGGGACTCTCTCTCCCTCTGCCCCTTGCGTCTGCCTGCTCTCTCTGTCTCTCAAAATGAATGAACTTTAAAAAAGAAAAAAGAAAACGAATTACTTAACAGGTGGCCTTTGAAAGGCAGAAATCCTCGGGACAGGGGACCTAAGTTTAAAGATACACAAAGGCGGGTCTTGTGGGTGGGAGGACAGGCACCCTCTGGCCCGGTGGGCACGGTGCCACGAGAGCGAAGCCGTCGGGTGCGCGTGACTGCGCCCTGCCTCGTGAGGAGGTGCCGTCGACCTCGCCCGGGAAGCGGCGGGCGTGGGGTGTCTGAGCTGCAGACGCTGCATCCTGGGGGCCCCGCCTGGCTGCGTGCGCACCCCTTCCCCCGTCCCGCTTCACCTCGTGCTCGGGTGTGACCCTCCTCACCTCCCCTCTCCTCTCCTCTCCTCTCCTCCCCTCCCTCTCCTCCCCCCCCCCCCTCCCCTCCCCTCTCCTCCCCTCCCCTCTCTTCCCCTCCCCTCCCCTCCCCTCTCCTCTCCTCCCCTCCCCTCTC
>NW_024412403.1:2697730-2717036 GCF_014898765.1 Herpailurus yagouaroundi | reverse complement strand
CCCCTCCCCTCCCCTCTCCTCTCGCCCCTCCCTCACGTAGGGCGGTGGGGGGGCTCTCAGCCCCTCGAAGAAGCAGCAGCTGAGGACGGAGAATGACTTCGTGAGGTTCGACACCCCCTTCTTACCGAAGCCCCTGTTCTTCAGAAAAGCCAAGAGCAGCGGTGCCTCTGCCGTCTCTGTGCGCCCTGCCGGGCAGGTCCGTGAGCTCTGCCCGGCGCCCCGGGCCCCCCTGCCCCCGCCTCCGCCCTCCCCACCGCCCACAGCCCCTTCCTGCCTAAAGGCCACGCCTGGGGCTCTGTGCGCCGGGACTCTGCTTCTGCCCATGGCATGGCACGTGGGGGCCTGTTCAGGGAGCCTGGGTCTGCTGGGCAGAGGGCCCGAGCAGTCCTGGGGCTTGTCTCCTGGTGACCTGGGAGGGACTGAGGGATTGGTCGGGGCACCTGCAGGTGCGGTGGGTGGTGCCTCACCTTAGAATTCACGAAACGGGCCTAGAGGACAGGGGGAGGACCAGGACAAGGGCCCCCGCCCAGGACTCGGGGCTGGTCAGGGTGGGGGAGGAGCAGGCACTGTCCCCGTCACAGTGGCGGGAGAGGGCAGCGGCTGTCGTGGAGCACAGGGTCAGCTCTGCCAGCTGCCCCTGGGTGCTGCGGATCAAGGGACAGGCCGGGGCAGAGGCTCGCCGGGGAGTAGCTGCTGTGTAAATAGCCTTGGACCCGTGACTGCCATGTTAACTAGTCCCAGGTAGGGCGTCCTAGGGACACTCGCCTGAGGTTCTGAGACTTGGCGCACAGAGGACTAGTTCCTCCGGTAAAGCGTTTACGGTGCGGAGTGGAATCGTGGGATCCACGCAGCAAAGGCGGGTGCTTCATCACGCAGAGTGGTCCGCATCCAGGAATTTCCCAAATGAGAAATGACTTAGTTAACTGATGAATTGCTGGGACACCGAGATGAGTCTGGGAGGCTCTGGGAGGCGCGTCCTGCCCCCTGAGCAAGAGCCCGTCCGGTGCGTGGTCCCGTCCCACTTACGCGCTAAAACTAAAACTCAGTGGGTGGGGTCCTCACGGCCTTGAAGTGCGAGCTGCTTGCCGTCACTTAGAAGCTGTTAGACACCACCGTGCTCGGCTTCCCTCCCCAAGGACGCAGCACGAGGCCGCCATGTGGCCAGAGATGCCAGGTCCGGGGCCTCCACCGCCACCGACTTACTCCCCTTTGTTCTCCCTTTGCAGCGAGACAAGACGCCCTCAAGCTCCAAGAAGGTCACCTTCGGGCTGAACAGAAACATGACTGCGGGTGAGTGTGGGGCGCGTCTCCCACGGGGCACCTGCAGGTCCTGCTGTCCAGAATTGCAAGGGTCGTGGGGACTCGGGGCCTCTGGAAGGAGGCTGTGTCCCCGGACCTGCCCACCCAGACGCTTCAGAGCCTGGGGGGCATCTGACGGCCCCCCAGCCATAGCTGCCTCTGCTGACACGTGGAGTCACCTGCCCACGAGGAGACAGGAAAAGAGAGACAGTCTCGTCTCATTGCTTTTGGCGTTGGTGCCGCTCACTGCTTTGGTTCAGTTCAACAGAAACCACACGTTCTGAAAGTACACGATGAGTTTAAGACCTGACTCTTCATAGGGACCACAAGTAGTTGTGTGTGCGCGCGCAGGGTGGGGAGGGAGCGTCAGGGAGGCCTTGTCCCGGGAGCTGGAGACGGCCGGAGTGGCAGGTCACCTGCAGAGAAAGGCTCCTCCTGCATCCGCTGGAGCCTCGGGTCCGTCCGCCTTCCGCCGCCACCCGGCCCCCAGAGTCCCTGTCAGAACCTGACCCCCCCGCGCTGTCCTCGGGCACTTGTTCACGCGCTCCCGTGAAGCATCCTCGATAGGGACTCCCGTTCCCTCGAAAACCTCCCGGCCCGCAGTCTGCAGGGCCTCGTGACGGAGCGAGCGGCCCAGCCTGCGTGGGGCCACCGGCGGTGTGAAGCGGCGAGAGCACCGACGACGGGGGACGCTGCTCGGGCGGGCGGGAGGGACGGAGAGGTGCGGGTCCTGGTGACGCGTGGCCTTGCTTTCACCCGCCACAGAATTCAAGAAGACAGACAAGAGTATCCTGGTCAGCCCCACGGGCCCCTCCCGAGTGGCCTTCAACCCTGAGCAGAGGCCCCTCCACGGCGTGCTGAAGACCGCCACCGGCTCACCCACCGGCACCCCCCTGGGGACCAAGAAGCCACTGAGCGCCACGCCAAAGAGAAGGCCCACGGCTATGGACTTTTTCTAGGGCAGCAGCAGAGTCCTTTTAGAGACTGTTTTTGTACAGATATTCTATAAATTATAACTTTGAAAAGGTGGGCGGTTTTTATTGTTTTATAAATCACCGTAAATCGTACAAACGAGGTCTGAGCAGAGCCGCTAGCCCTCCATCCCGCTGCGAGCATCTTGGTGGTGGTTTTGCCACAAACGCTGTTGGTGAGTGAGCCCTCTGGGGTCTCACGTTCGCGGGTGACTTCTCTGACCCCCACCGGTGTGGGAGCTGAGCGGTGTGACCGTCACTCCCCCTGCTGCAGGCCCCGGGGGAGCCTGGAGGGGACGTCCTGGCCAGCCGACTGTTTGGAGCTTGGGTGCTCAGCGCTGCGTCTACCGTGCTGGGCTGGTTTCCAGTGGCTTTCCACCTTTCCCCTGGCCTTGTGGGCATTTGGCAGTTTGTGTTGGGCTCGAACCCCAGTCAGCAACTCGGTGGTAGTTTCTCTGCGTGCCCAGCGCAGGGGGGGGGTGGGGGTGGGGGAGTGACCCTGCAGTGGGGGCGGGGAGAGAAGAGCCTCTGTCCTCGGGGCGCGTCTTTCCGGCCCTTGGGCCCGTCTCCTTCCCTGTGTTCCTACCTCTCAGGCCAGCCCGAAGTGTCTTCACCGGTGAGTGCCCCTCCTCGGCTCTCACCTGGGACCGTGAGCACGCGCCTTCCTCCCGGTCTCGTGCTCTGGTTCCCTTCCTCTTTACACGCGAGCCTTTGCGCCAGCACCCAAAGTGACTGGTGTCCCCAAAAGCAGCTTTCCCAACTCAGATTAAAATTCATTTCTTCAGAGATGTGGCAACAGTGTCTGAAAACCCGAGTTCCTGCCAGAAGGCAGAAATAAGCAGCCGCTGAGGGTTCCTTGTGCATATTTATTTGCTCGTAGCTACCTTTAATCTGAAATACTGAAGCTTGCACTCGAGATTTTCATAGAGTTCTGATTTTAGTTAATTACACACATCAGTGGGAGGCCCTCAGACTTCAGTTGGAAAAACAGGAACAGAGCATAGGGAAGCTACGTCTGTCCCTTGAGCCCGCGTGATGGACGGGGCGCAGATTCAGACATCAGGTCTTTGCCCAAGGAAAGTCACCAGGGCCCCCCAGCTCCTTTTTGAGTTAACGAAATAACAAATCGCACACTTGAGGAAGAGATAGGAGATTTGGGGGTCTGTAGGCCTGGCCCGCGGGTGCCCAGTGTTTCCCTGGCCCGCTCTCTGCCCAGGGGACCTCCCAGGAGTGACAGCTGCCACCCCTATCGCTCCTCCCCCAGAGGGGACCCCAGCATTGCCTCGGTGGGACCAGCCACCACTTCGGGTGACAAGGGGCGCCCGCCGGGATTGTGGGACTGTGTTGATTTGATTTTGGTTTCTTAATCACGTAATCGTAGCAGGGCTTCGTCTTCAATACTGCTTCTGCAGGGTCAGGTGACGCCCAGGGAAGGAAGTTGCCTGCTCTGTGTTAAAGTTGTCACAATTAGGCCACGAGGGAAATAACGAACACTGAGCTGTCAAGTAGTCATTGTGACCAGAAGTCTTAACGTACGAGGTGACTTTGTGGTGGTGCTTGCATGGGGTTATGTGCTGCATTTGGTAAAATACTTAAAATCACCTTCAAAACCAAATCGGATCGTGTGAAAAGGTTAGATTTGAATATCCAAATGTTTTTAAGATTTTGTTTAAAAAAAAACCGTTTTGTTATCCTTGGCCAGATTATTTTTCTAACAGTTTTCGCTTTAGCTTTAAAGACGGGCCGTATAATCCAGCAGCGTGAAGGTGTCTTAGCAAGACTGCGCGCCAGCTCTGCGGCCGAGCGCGGGCCTGCCCTTCGTGGCACGCGCGCGCCCGTCTGCTCAGAGGCCCCCGCAGAGCGTCCTAGAGATGCGCCTGCCGGTCCCGCGATGCTTCTGGACCCGGGTGCCCTGGACTGCATCCACCCTTGTCTCCATCTGTCCTGACTCCATTCTGTGGGTGAGTTCAGTAGGTTTGCTGTGGTTTACTTTTAATGCCTACATTTTGGCAAGAAAGGAAGGAAGAAGAAAAAGTTTTTCATTCTCATTACCTATACCCACAACAAGAATGTGTCACACGAAGAAAATGTATTTAGCATACCAATTTTCTATTTGATGCATGTTATTTTCCTAGGAAAATTGCTAAGGGGGCTTGGAAGTCCAAAAATGGGAACGATTTACATTAATGCTGGTGGTCTTACGGTATTTTGTAAAACGAGCATCTTATCTTCCCTCTTCCCCCGTTCGTCTGGTCGGGTTTGTACGGTCTGGTTTTACACTTTATAAACGTATCGTCCTTTCCAACTCCTGTTTACCCGAAAGCACAAAGAAGGGTCAAGGACACCTGGGAGCGGTTGTTAGTGTTGGAAAGAACTTGAAGTAGAACCTGCCTTTTGATCTGTGTGTCTTCTCTGCATTTACCTGACTCTGCTGGCACGATCCGTCTGTTTACAGTCCGTTTGTACTCACGTCTGCAGAGTGTGTCTGTCACGTCAAAGCCAAGGCCAATAAACACAACCTGTCTTTGCACTCGGGTCTGTACTTGACATGGGCTGTCCGTGTGCGTGAAAACACACGTCTCGGGGAACAAGTGTAATGGGGGTTGCGGGATGCTGACATCAGCCCTGGGCGCCCGACAACAAGCCTCTCCAGGCACCTGTCTCTCCGCGCGTCCACCGCCCGGAACCAGCGAGCGGTTGCTCTGGGGTCTCCTGGATGATTGAAGCAGAGACCCCACTGCTAGGCCTGACGCCTCTGTTCCACACTGCGCTCGCTCTCATCTGCACCTGTTCCCGAGCAGATTTCCCAGCTGCATGTGGCCTGAGCCCCAACAAGTCCACAGAGGGTCACTCAAACCAGAAAACGACCAGAATACCAGGAAAGCCTCTCCCTGCCATCCACAGTCCTGACCTCACCCCAGGTCTCACCACCACACCCGCGTCCCTTCGTCCACTTCTCTGATAGTGGGTGGTCAGGTTTCAGGCTCTTGTCGGCCTGAAATGTAGCTCGAGTATCAACTGGGGCTTCCATTCGATACCTTGTGGAAGTTTGAGCAGTCCCTGTTCCGAATGCAAACTCCCAGAGGAGCTCTAAGGACACCCAGGCCTGACTGACTGCCCAGTTCTCCCTGCACCCGGGGCCTCGCCCCGCCCTCCCTGTCCTAAGATGCTGCCGGCATCAGGGAGCGAACCGGTTCCCACCACTCATCCACCACAGACCCAAAGTCGTGCTTAAACCATCGCTTTTCAGAGTGGCCTGTCACGGGCTTCCTCACGGTTTCCGCGCCCAGGCTCCGAGCTCCCTGTGGGTGTCCCATGCTGCCATGACAGGCTCTGTGCGGTCCCTGCTTTTCCTGAGCTCACATGGGGTGCAGCAGAAAGCCGATGCCACGCCAGGAGCCACCGTCCTTAGGAGGCAGGTTCCCAAACCACTATTCTCGCCCCGTATACAAACCCCATTCGTTCTTGGCCATTCCTCCGCTCAGCTGTGCCTGCTCTGTTTATGCTGCAGGGGCTACAGCCCGCGGGATCCGTGCCCTGGTGGCGCTGACCAGTGGGGACGATGCACCGGGGACACGTGTGACGGCTCAGCTGGGCATCAGATCTGTCTGGGGAGGAGGAGAGCAGGGAACACGTCAGGGTCTGGTGCTGTCCTGTGAGCGAAAATCCCCCACCCCGCACATCTGGCCGGTTTCGGACAGATCAGTGTCAGGCTTTACACCGTGTGAGCCTTTTTAAGTGTCTACCGAACTCAGCAAAGAAGTGTAGACAGTCTAGAAGGAGTGCTTCTTGTATTGAGTGTTGGAAAGAACTTGAAATTGAATCAGCATTTTCGTTTGTATGTGGTGTTTTTTCCTTAATTTAACTGACTGCTGGCGAGGACTGTTTACAAGAAGGTGGCATTTGAACAGAGGCTGGAAGAGCGCGAAAAGCGAGCCATGTGTTAGGTACCTGGAGAAGGCACTGTGAGCAGAAGGGGCGGCACATACCAAGGCCCTGAGGCAGAAGGAGTGGCACATACCAAGGCCCTGAGGCAGGTGCCTGGTTCAGGGCAGTGTAAGAATGGTAAGGAGGCAGGACTTCCAAAATGGTAGTGTGAATTGCCCAGAGACGCCTCTCCCCAGGAAAGACATGGGATAACTGGTCGGAATTAGCAACAACAACCATTCAAGGTCTCCGGAGATTGATCAAAGGGCTTACAACAAGTTGAGAAGCGTGTATTCGATAAAGTCCACAGCGGCTGGGTAAGGACAGCGGGAGGGAGGCTGTGACGGCTGGAGGCGGCAGCGTGGTAAAGCCCTCGGTGGGTGGGCTGACCTCTCCCAGGGAGGAAGCGCGACTCCAAGAGCAGGGCAGCGGAGGGGCCCGCGGAGGAGCCAGAGGCTGGAGGAGGGCCGGCGTGGTGCCGCGGGGACGCTCCCAGGGCTCACACGCGGCAGGACTCTGACGCGGAGCAAAGTCCCGTTTCCAGCCCTGGGGTGTGGGAGCTCCTCCCACCCCCACCCCAGGCACCTTCTCTCCTGCCAGGCTCTGTGCTTCACATGTAGCTGCATCCACGCCTGACAGCTTCCAGAAGGTAAGTCTTCCTGTGGGTCCCTGCTCACGGGCTTTCGGGAGCCATGGAGGCATCAGGCCCTACGCAGGCGCGGGCTCCCCGGGGCTGTGGGTTTGCCCCCTCGCGGCCCGGACGCCGGCCAGCGACAGGGCTCCACACCCACTGGTCAGGAACACACGATCTCAGGTCCCACCCGGACCCGCTGAACCAGCCGCGTCTCGCCTGGGCTGGGGGATTTGTTCCCGAACACGTGGCAGAACACCCAGGTCCAAAGCCCCGCAGCCCTTAGCCGGGGCCCTTGGTGCAGACCGGAGCTCAGCAAACACCAGCCGGACCGAACCGAATCCAGCTGGAAAACCACAACATCCAGGGGCTCTTCCTTTGCCCTGCCTCCACAAGGTCAAGCCCGAGAAGCTTCGCCCCAGACCCGCGGCCCCGGCTTCCTTTCAGCCTTCGGAGAGCCGCCATCTGGGCTGGACCGTGTGAACATTTGCTGTGTTTTGTTCATGTTTTCTGTTTGAAGCCGCTCCAAGTAAAATATGGGCAACGTGACGTTTTATCCCCAAACGCTCCAGCCTGCTTTGCCAAAGAGTGACGTTCTTCCCCTGGAACCTGGTCACCGCAGCCACACCTCCCACGAGGTCCTGCCCAAATGTCCCCGAGTTCTTGCCGACACGTTTTTTTCTAACCAGGAGGTGGTCGGCCACTCCCATTTGCTTACCGTGCCTTAGTCTCTCTCATTCTGGAACATCTCCCCTAATTTTTCTCGTGAGAGTGCATCTTTTGAGGAGTGTGTCCGACCTTGGCCCTGCGGCCCCCGGGTGGACTGGAGTGTCCGTGAGTGCCGGGGTGGTACGGCAGGGCCCAGCACGGGCAGCCTGCTGAGTCAGGCCCCGTGGGCCCACAGCCAGGGCCGACAGGTGCCATCTCCCGGGTCCTGCCTCGAACACAGACCGTCCCCGACTTTTGTCGCTGGGCCCCAAGAGGTCAGTAAGTCCTGGGTTAGCCCGTCAGGCAGCAGACACGTGGTGGGAGTGCACGGCCAGTGGACAGAAGCCACGAATACACGTTATCGTTACGATTTCACCAACGCCCCAACTAAATATCACTTTTCTATAAAGGAAACATAAGCCAAATCAAAGTGTTATTTGAAAACAACATGAATGCAGAAAGGTGACGGGGCGTCCATCTGCTTTCTGAGCCCGCAGAGCCTGCCGGAACCAGGCCAGAACACCGGGTCAGACTGTTCCGTAGTGACCCTGCTGGGGGGTTGGTGAGGCTGGGAGGGGGCCCAGCCCCCACCCTGAGCCGCCCACCACAGAGAGCCCACCCGCTCCCCACACCGCCACACTCACCCGCTGAAGGAGCCCCGGGTCTCTGTCCTGGGGGCAGTCCCTGGGAAGTGCCAGCACCATACTACAGGCCTGAAAGGCCACGGGCTGCTCGGGGTCCAGGACCACAGGCACCTCAAGATATAAGGGAAGTCCGGGGGCGCCTGGGTGGCTCAGTCGGTTAAGCATCCGACTTCGGCTCAGGTCGTGATCTCGCGGTTCATGAGTTTGAGCCCTGCATCGGACTCTGTGCTGACAGCTCGGAGCCTGGAGCCTGCTTTGGATTCTGTGTCTCCCCCTCTCTCTCTGTCCCTTCCCCGCACTCTCTCTCTCTCTCTCTCAAAACCAAACATTTAAAAAAAAAAGTAAGAGGGGTGCCTGGGTAGCTCAGTTGGTTAAGCTCTGACTTCGGCTCAGGTCATGATCTCACGGTTCGTGGGTTCAAGCCCCGCATCAGGCTCTGTGCTGACGGCTCGGAGCCTGGAGCCTGCTTCGGATTCTGTGTCTCCCTCTCCCTGCCCCTAGCCCATGCGCATTCTGTCTCTGTCTGTCTCAAAACTAAATAAACATTTAAAAAATTAAAAAATAAATAAATAAATAAATTCCCAGATCTTATTTGTCAGGATAGTCTTCAGTTTACAGAACAATTGAGCAGATGGTGCGGACTTAGAATTCTCCTACACCCCTCCCCCCACACGGTTCCCCGTCTTTGAGCATCTCCAGTGCATGGGGCACATTTGTTCCAATGAATGGATGAGCATTACTTCATTATTCCCAACTGACACCCACAGTTTATATTAGGCTCCCTCTTGGTGGTGTGGACTCCGTGGGTTTGGACAAACGTGTGATGGCACGCACCCACCCCGTACAGCCTCATATAGTTTCACTGCCCTAAAGACCCTCTGTGCTCTCCCTACTCATCCCTCCCTGCCTCCCCTCCGCCCCGTGGCAACCACTGGTTTTCCTTTGGCTGCGTCTGTAGTGTGACCCTTTCCAGAAGGTCACGCGGGGGGGATCCTTCACGTTGCCTTCTTCCACCTAGCGACGTGCAGTTATGTTTCCTCCGTGTCTCTCTGTGTTTTGGAAAAAAAAAAAAAGTGTATTTATTTTTGAGAGAGAGCGAGAGTGAGTGGGGAAGGGGCAGAGAGAGAGGGAGAGAGAGAATCGCAAGCAGGCTCCAGGCTCTCAACGCAGAGCCAGCCATGGGGCTCGAACTCACAAACAGTGAGATCATGACCTGAGCTGAAGTTGGACACTCAAGCAACTGAGCCTCCCAGGCGCCCCTGGACATAAGTTTTTCAACTCACTGGGTAAATATCCAGGAGTGTGATTGCTGGATTGAATGCTAAGACTATGTTGAGCTTTTTTTTTTCTTTTTTTTTTCAGTTTATTTATTTATTTTGAGAGAGAGAGAGAGAGAGAGAGAGAGAGAGAGAGAGAGAGACAGACAGAAGCACGGGCAGGACAGACAGGAGAGAGAGAATCCCAAGCAGGCTCTGGGCTGTCAGAGCAAAGCCCGATGTGAGGCCCAATCCCACAACCTTGAGATCATGACCTGAGCCGAAATCAAGAGTCAGATGCTCAGGGGCACCTGGAGGCTTAGTGGGTTAAAAGCCCAACTCTTGCTTTTGGCTCAGGTCATGATCACACGTCTCGTGGGTTCGAACCCTGTGTCAGTCTCGGTGCTGACAGCTCGGAGCCTGGAGCCTGTTTCCGATTCGGTGTCTCCCTCTCTCTCTGCCCCTCCCACCCTCATGCTGTGTCTCTGTCTCCTCCAAAAATAAATAAAAACATGAAAGAAAGAAAGAAAGAAAGAAAGAAAGAAAGAAAGAAAGAAAGAAACTTCCCTACTGAAATGCAGAGAGAAAAAAGAATGGGGGAAAAAAAGTGAACAGATGATCCAGGAGCTATAAGACAATTACAAAGGTGTGGCACACACGATGGGATCCCCAGAGGAGAAGGAAGAGAGAGACGGGGACGGAAGAAATATTTGAAGTCATAATAGCAGATAACTTTCCAAAGTGAATGACAGACGCCAAACCACAAGTCCAGGAAGCTAAGGAAACACCGAGAAAAATAAATACAAAAAAAAAAAAAAAAGAATCTACTCATAAGCATATTATATTGAAACTGCAGAAAATCAGAGACAAAGAGAAGACCTTGAAAGCGGTCAGAGGAAAAGAAAAGCCACCTTACCTGGAGAGGAGCGAAGGTCACCAGGTGAAGGAGAAGAGAGACATGAGCCCCCACCTAGGGTCCCATCCCACTCCCGTGACGTTTCCCTGCAAATGGAAGGAGATATAAAGACTCTCGCTGACAAGACCTGACAGCATTTGCTGCCGGGAGACCAGCCTTGCGAGAAATGTTCAAAGACGTCCCTCGGCAGCGACACTCAGAAGCAGTCCTTAGCCTGTTCCCCCTCCCCGAGACGGGAGCTGAGGAGCCTGCTCAGACTCACACAGGCTGTGGTAGGTGACCCCCCCTCCCCATCCCCCGCCCCAGGCCCACGACGAGGCCGCTCAGGGCATTTCAAACCCATTGCCTCCCTTCCTACTTCGCCAAGCACGGCGGACTCTCTCTGGTCTTTACAGCTGGGCTCCTGGAGGTGAGCCCACCAAGGGCCCCCACCCCACAAGAGTTTGGACCCTCAAGTTGGTCCACACTCAGCCTCCACCAGGTTGTCAACTACAGTTTAACCGTTCCTATGGTTCCTGGTTCCGGGAGCTTCCGCCCCCGGGGGTGAGTCAATCTCAGCTGTGACTCTGTGTTCCCCTCCTTCCCTCCAGATTTGGGGGTGGCGGTCTACTCAGGACCTCAGTGCTCTGACAGGTCTAAGGAAAGTTACAGACTGTCAGTCTGCTTATTTTCCCCACGAGGGTGGAAGTGATGGAGTCCGGGCTCCACGCACGTCAGCGCGGTGGCCGGAGGTCCCGACCTGGCTTGGGTCTGAACAACGAGAATGCGGTTTTGCCCACGTCTTTTCTAAGTCTGCACTTTTTTTTTTTTTAAGCTTATTTTTATTTCTTTTGAGACAGATACAGGGAGCAAGCAGGAGAGGGGCAGAGAGAGAAGGAGACAGAATCCCAAGCAGGCTCCACGCTGTCAGCTGTCAGCACGGAGCCCGGTGTGGGGCTCGAACTCACGAACTGTGAGATCATGACCTGAGCCGAAATCCAGAGTCAGACGCTTCACCGACTGAGCCACCCAGGTGCCCCTAAGTCTCAACTTCACCTTGAAGAACTGTTTTCTATTTTCCTTTTGTTTGCTTTGAATGTCTTTTTATTTCTTTAACTTTTAAAAAAAAAAAATTTTTTTAATGTTTATTTTTGGGAGAGAGAGAGTAACGGGGTGTGAGTAGGGGAGAAGCAGAGAGACCGTGACCTGAGCCAAAGTCGGACGCTTAACCTACTGAGCCACGCGGGTGCCCCTTATTTCTTTAACTTTTAAAACAGCTTAATCGGAATATATCGGATACACCCTAGAGGTCACCCATTGGAACATGTACGACTCAGTGATTTTCTGTCCATTCACAGAACTGCACATCTCTAACAATAACCCAAGCCTAGAACATTTTCCTTCCCCCCCCATCACATGCTTGTCAGCCATCCCTCCCCATTCCTTCCCCTTTACCCCCACCCCCCACCCTTGCAGCCACTCCCCTACCTCCTTTCTCCAAGGGTCTGCCTTTTCTGGACCTTTCGCACAAATGGACTCCTACCCTCTGGGATGTTTTTGTGACCAGTATCGGTGTTCTTTGGGGCAGAGAAGTCATCTCTCTCGCTGGTTCAGCCTGCTCTCAAGTGCAGGTCCTCCTTGGCTGAGTGCCTGTTCTGCCTGACCGTCGTCCAGAGGTAAGGTAAGGGGCCCCCAGGCTCCGTCTCCAAGCTCCTGGCTCACCCTCGGCAGTGTCCGGCCAAGCCTGGGAGTCCTGGTCACAGATATGTTGGCCACCAGTGCACCTCTCGGTGCTTTTCATTTGTATCTGGTTACGTCTGCCGTCCGGGAGCACGCCTGCCAGGGAGGACACCCACACGGGTTGCTGTCCCTGCCCCATGTCGGACAGCAGAAGGCTAGTGAAGGGCCGGAAAAGGGGTGGGGGTGGGGGGTGGGAGAAGGGAGGGAAGGAGGCTCTGTGTGCCCTCGATGGACACGGCACAGCCACAGGGTCTGTGTCTTCTCACCCCTGTGGCCACACCCCAGGGGAACAGAAGGCACATGGACCACTTACTTCGCCTGCTGGGACGCATGGCTGAGAAGGACCCTCTGGGCACTGTCTGCCCAAGGGGAGCAGATACTACTATGCACAGACCGAGCATCAGGCCACCCTCACCCTGGGGACCTCCGGGGACAGGCCCCTCCCTGGCAGGAAGGCTCTCGGCCCCAGTCCCCAACCCAGCCTGGCCGCCCACAGGCCCAGTCTCTGCTTGTGCCAGCAACAGCCCTCCAGCAGCGTCCGGAATGAACCAGAACGCCCAGCCACAGCCCCGGTTTTGTGTTTTGTCGTAAAGGGATGTTTTTCAGCCCTTGGTCCATCACTTGGGCTTATTATGCTAAATCTGATACGGAGGCTCTGGGAGAATAGGGAACTTGCTTTCATTACACTGGATCTTACCCCCAAGCTTGCGGTAAAACATACGAAACGTGCTTTTACCTTCTTGACCATTTTACGTGGACAGGCCGGTGGCGTTGAGTCCATTCACTTGGTTGTGCAGCCAACCCCTCCCTCCGTCTCCTGGACGCTCCATCTCCCGGAACAGGAACTCTGTCTCCACGAAACACAGACCCCCCCCAGCCCCTCCCCCAGCCCTGGCGCCCACCGTCCTGCCTTCCGTCTCCGCGCCTCCTCGTGTAAGCGGACTCGCACAGTATCGTCTTTTGTGTCCGGGTCGTATCCGTGAGCACCGTGTGCTCAAGGCTCATCCGCGGTACGGCCGGTGTCAGAATGGTCCTACTTTTTGAGGCCGAACAATAGCGTGTTGTACGTATTGTTCGTAGAGGCTGCTTCTAGGCCACAGGCTTGAACAATGGCATGTAGAGCAAGGCGAAAGGGCCCCCAGTGACCACGGCCACCTCGACACCCAGGCCTGTTGCATCCACACGACTCCTGAACAGAATGCTACGGGCACCGGTGACAGTCCCAGCAAAGTTTATTGCAATGAGAGGCAAGGCCGACTGATCGGGACCGACACTCTTGATCAGGGTGCAGCCTCGATCAGCCGGGGTACAGAGTTTTTATAGCCGAAACCACGTCGTCTTATCATCACCTGGGAACAGAACAAAGAGATAGTTCCCAGATGGGGGTAGAAACAGTTCAGACATGCCCTTGCCCCGATCCAGTCAAACGCTAATCCAATTGATTTTCCTTGAACTTTTGTTCCCTTGATGGATAGGACAAGGCTGTTATCTCCTAACCTATGGTGTCAGAACAAAGCTGTTATTTCTCAAGGCTACAGGTTAGCCCTACGCTACCACTTAACCCTTTCAGGCCCATCGGGCGACCCGCCTCAAAATACCCAGAGGCCCTAACTGACCAATGGGCTACTTTCATCCAGACACAGGTACCAAGAAAGGGAAGATTCCATTTGTCCCCATGCCCCTACCCTTCCCCCTTTAAAGACAGCCCCCACCCACTGCCTCCATGCAGACAGTCCCTCCTCCGCTGCCCTGCCCCCCCAGTCCCTGGCCATGCATTCTATAAACGTCTACCTCCTCTGTGCTGCCGCGGGTGATTTCTTTCACCAGCTGGGCAAACCAGGCAGTATAGGGATCATCATGCCACATTTGGGGACCCCCACGCGATCGGGGAGACACCGCATTGTTAAATAACAAACATTCAACCAATCAACTTAAAAATCTAATTATTCACCGATTCACGGATCGGGCAACACAGCCATCTGGCAAGTAGAGGGGGTGCTCCAAGGAGGTGTACGAATCGGAAGGTTTTTACGGAAGGAGGGTGGGATAGAAGGTTATTCGCGAAAGAATTTTTCTGGGCAAAGCCAGTTTCCCGTGCGGGGAGAGGCGAGGGGTCTTATCATGCACTTGACCTCATCTTTCTCCGGAGGAGGGAGAGGGCCCGAGCGGTCGGCTCGTTGGTGCTGATTGATGGACCACGTTTCTGGGGGAAGTTGCAACTGCGGTGAGGTTAGAGCCGAAGCCCCGGTTTGGGAGCTCAGTCTGCGTGATGCCATTTCGGACCTGTGGTTTTCTTTTCAACAAGCACGTCCCACGTTTTGTTGATGCGTTCCTGCCTCGATGGATACTTGGTTCTTTGGCTCCTGTGAGCGAGTGCTGCTGCAAACGTGGGTGTATGGTATCTGGGAGTTCTTTTGCTTTCAATTCTTTTGGGCGTCTCTCCAGAAGTGGGATTACCAGATCATATGGTAGTTCTACGTTTAAGTGTTTGGGAAACTGTTCTCAACACGCACACACGCACCCAACCTCCCGTCCAACCCTCCCCCCGCCTCCCTCCTCCCTCTCTCCATTTATTTGACTGCCACCAATCAGCACAGTGAAGATGTTGGCGTACAGGACAGCCCTGTTCCCCGTGTTAATGGAGTTCCAGTCTGGTGGGAAAGCGGGTTTGATTAACCCCCAGCATATATCGAATGCCCCACGTTTATGGCCAGGGGTGATTTCCACGAGAACTGTGCAGGACCTGACCTTCCTCTTCTCCAGATGAGGTGCTGGTGAGCGGAGGGGACCTCGGGCATAGTGAGGACCACAGGCGCTGAGATGTGTGCACTGGTGGCTTCTGATGAGGCACGACCCGGTCCAGGTCAGCCTTCTTCGTGTGGTTTCGGAAGCAAACGGAAGATCCTCTGCCTCTAAAACTCCAGCTTCCACGGGGCGCCCGGGTGGCTCAGGCATGGACTCTTGATTTCAGCTCAGGTCGTGATCTCACGGTTCATGGGATCAAGCCCCACGTCATGCTCTATGCTGACAGCGCTGAGCCTGCTTGGGACCCCCCCCCCCCCCCCACCCTGCCAAAGAACAAATAAATAAAGTTAAAAAACAAACGTTAAAAATTCAGCTTCCACAGTTAGATTAACCCCTTTTATTTGCACTTTTGATCTTCCATAAAACTCTAGGGAGAAATTGTACAAACTCGTACCTAAAAACACCTCCTGTGTTTTTGGCTTGCCAATTTTCAAGGAGTCTTTAAAAATACAGATACCTAATCCTGACAAAGCTGAGCTGAAATCATCACTGAGGGCTGACAGGCATGTACATTACACACATTCCTCAAGTGTAATTTGACAACACGTCTATATACTAAGAATCAAAAGATGCAAACTTCTCTTTTACCTGTCTTTCCACTTCAAGGAAGTTATACTAAGAAAGTCATCAGAAATGCACACAAAGATTCACTTACAAGTAAGGCCAGTGAAATATCTACAACAGTGAAAGACTGGGCCCAACCTGACTATTCAATAAGAGGGTTCATTAAATTCTTGTAAGTCCATGCGATGCAAGTCACGTAGGCATCAAAGGTCACCGAGAACGTCAGACGACGTGTGGGAAGTAGAAAAATATACGAATATACATAATCAACTACAATCCCAATCTTTGTCTACAGAGCATAATGTCGGTATGTTTCTTAATTTTTTTGAATGTTTTTATTCATTTTTGAGAGACAGAGACAGAACACGGGTGGGGGAAGGGCAGAGAGAGAGGGAGACAGAATCTGAAGCAGGTCCAGACTCCGAGCTGTCAGCACAGAGCCCGACGCGGGGCTTGAACTCACGAACTGTGAGATCACGACCTGAGCTGAAGTCGGATGCTTAGCCGACGGAGCCCCCCAGGCGCCCCTAACATTGTTGTGATTCATGAGCACTTGCCACGTTCGTGTAAAAGCACACCGACGTGCCGGGAGAGAAGACGAGAAAGCCATACGCCCCCAAGACCATGGGACTGCAAGCGGCTTCATTTTCTTCCTTGTAATGGTCGTCATCCCCCCAAGTTCTCTGCGACATGAGCTTCTCTTACAGCTGGAGGCCCCCGAGGGATGTTTGCGAATCTCTGTGGGGCACAGTAAGGAAGAGCAGCTGCCGTGAAGGGAACCCCACGCCATCCAGGTCAGCCAATCGCTTCCCATTAGATGGGATGAAAATCCAGCCACTCCCAGGCATGGAGCTCCCAGTACAAGAGCGAATCCCCTCACTTTCCCTCTGTTCTTTCTCTGTGAATAATTTGCCCCAACAGGCCCCTTGAGGGTCTGATTTCCTGGCTGTTGGCCCAGATTTTGAGTCTTTTCTGAATTAAAGTATTACTAAGGAGAACTAAGGAGAAAGAAGAAACATTTCCAATAGAGTCTGGTCAGGAAGAGACAATGAGGCTCAAGGTTATTTCTCAGGTGGGAACCTTGAGCAGAGATCGCCCCACCCTGGGTTTAAGATGACACTTATCACACATTCTTCTGAACTCTCGGGAGAAAACTCTCCAGATGGTGTGGAGCTATTTCAGGTGGAGACTGGGGATCAAGGACAGCCCAGCCCGGAGGTTGTCATAGTGACCAGCTCATTGACCTGGAGACTGTAGGGTCAGCTTCAAACCAGATGAGCGTGTTCGAGGATTAAGAAATAGAAAACCACACCTGGAACAGGTCAGGAAAGAATCCAGGGCATTCTCTAGTGCTCCTGGAGTCACTGAGCCAAAGCGCTCAAAAGGTTCCAAAAAATCTTGGCTATTCCCCAGAGGGAAGCAAAAAAAATAATCTGTTCAAATAAAAAACAACCTGTAATCCAAGCTTCAGGTTCAGTTATTGCCTGGTTGTTTTTTGTTTTTTTGTTTTTTTTCCCAAGTAATCTCTACACCCAACATGGGGCTCGAACTCACCACCCCGAGATCAAGAGTCACACGGTTCATCTCCAAAAGGAACAGAGACCCTCTGCTGTTTGAGCAGTGAGCCTGCCGAGTGCCGAGCGCTGACCCGGACCCGACAGACATAGGCCTTATCTCAACCCCAGGTCCGCAGACTGACTTCGAGTTCGTTCGTTAACTTCCTAACCGCTCTGTTATCTTGTGTGTTGTGTGGCCTGTCCTCGGTTCTGCTCTGTCTGCCGCGTAAGAAGACACATCTGACCACGTGGTAAAATATCACTGAGTCTGGAATCCTGAACCTGCTTTATAAGTATGACTAACTTCGCTTTATGACCGAATAAAGCTGGCGTTGGGACAGACACACCTCGTGTGCGCCTTCCTGGCCCGCAGTTACAGTCTTCAAGGCGGTGTATTCTAAAAATAGCGGCAGGGCCTTGAAGAAATGCATGATTTGTAAGGCAAAAAAAGAGGATGCCCGCTCAGGCCGCCACAAAACACCACAGGCTGGGCGGCTTAAACCACCCACCTTTATTTTCTCACGGTTCTGGACGCTCAAAGTCGAAGATTCCACTTGGACTTGCTCTGATGCAGGTCCCCATGTGAGCCCCCCGGGCTCAGCGCGTGCTCTCGTTCCCGTCCTCCGCGCTTCAGGCACAGAGAGCCGGCTCTCTGCCGTTCCTTCTTCTTTGTGATGAGGGAAACAAAGCAAGAGAAATGTCACTTAAATTAAATCTCCTGACAGCTCACAGCCCGCTGATAGACACCTGAAACACGCAGAGTGTGACCTTCCTCAAGCAACTCATGGCTGCCTTAGAGCCTTTATGTTTATGTTTTATTCAAGACTCAACACAAGAGCGCCTGGGGGGGGGGGGGGCGCGCTCAGTCAGTTGAGCAGTTGAGCGGTTGAGCGTCCGACTTCAGCCCAGGTCACGATCTCACAGTTTGCGGGTTCAAGCCCTGTGCTGGGCTTTGCACGGACAGCGAGGAGCCTGCTTTGGATTCTCTGTCTCCCTCTCTCTCTGTCTCTCCCCTGCTGGTGCTCTCTCGCTCGCTCTCTCTCTTTCTCAAAAATAAATAAACATTAAACAAAATTAGGAAAAATAAAGATTAAGAATAACTTTAGCTTAACAGTAATGAGCCCCTCAAGGTCCTGAAAGCCTTGCTTCCAAATTCCTTAGAGACTTATGCCATCCCTAACCCCCCACTAACTTATAAGTCTATCATCAGTCTCTCCTCACAAGCCCAATGCAGCTCTTTGTGCCCACGGGCCCTGTCCCGGTGCTGCAATAAAATCACCTTTTTGCACCAAAAACGTCTCGAGAATTTTCTTAGCCGTTTGTTCGCAAACCCAAAACTTCCAAATTTCATCATAAGGATCCTAATCCTATCAGATCAGGCCCCGCCTCTTATGACCCCTGCAATCCTGTTTAACTTTAATTACCTCTCAGGGGCCCCAATCCAAAAGCCATGACTTTGAAGGGGTAGGGCTTCAACATAGGAATATGGAAGGGGGGCGGATACAAGTGTGTCTGTAACAGTGGTTAAGTCTCTGGAGACCGACATCCCTTGTCGCCAACATCAGAGACAGCACTCTGGCCGGGGAAACCTGGGGACAGCGATGACTTTTTCTGGGACTAAAATCCGTATTCACCGTCTCTGGTGAAGGAACATTTGAAACTGGAAAGGCCTCAGAAAATCTGGGACACGCGATGTCAGGTGAGCCCAGCCAGCCTGTGCTTTCAGGATGGTCAGCTTCTTCGGGACCAATGCCGGTCACCTTGGACCACGAGGGGCAAGCTTGATGGCTATCAGGTGGCATGCCCAAGCGAAGCTGGAACTCGGACGCAGGTAGTGGGTGTGGCCGTAACCGGGAGCCACAGACCAGGCGGCTTCACCAGACAAAAGTGATTCTCTTCCGGCTCTGGAGGCGAGAGGCCCAAGATCAAGGTGTCCCCAGGGCTGGCTCCTTCCGGGGGCTGTGAAGGAGCGTCTGTTCCATGCCTCTGGCCGCGGCTTGCGTGTGGCCATCATCTCCCCGTCTCGTCTTCCTCCCTTCTAAGGACACCAGCCATGCTGGATTTAGGGCCCACCCTGACGACTTCATTTTAACTTGATTACATCTGCAAAACGCCCTGTTTCTAAATAAGGTCACATTTTCAGGTACCGGGGGTTAGGACTGTGACATGTGAATTGGGGGGAGAACACAAACACAGTTCAACCCGGATCAGGCAGCCTGTATGTAAAGTTCACCTCCAGTGGAAGGTGGGATCAGCCAGCCTTTTCCCAGGCCAGGTCACAGCAACCCTCTGGCGTGGCGGGGGGGGGGG
>NW_024412403.1:2673748-2687730 GCF_014898765.1 Herpailurus yagouaroundi | reverse complement strand
GGCGCGCTAGCCGAGCGCCTGCGCCGAGCGGAGCCGAGCGGAGCCCAGCGAGCGGCGCACACGCGGACGCCCGCCCGGCCCCGCGCCGCCGCGGCAGGCCCGGCATGGAGGAGGAGTGCCGGGTGCTCTCCATCCAGAGCCACGTCGTCCGCGGCTACGTGGGCAACCGGGCGGCCACGTTCCCGCTGCAGGTACGCGCCGCCAGCCGGCGCGGCTTACGTAACCGGCCGGGGGTCCCCGCTCCGGGCGTGCGGGCTCCGTGACCTTGGCTCGGCCGCCGGGCCCCGCGTTCTGCGGGGGCGGAAGCCCCGGGGCGGGGGGGGGGGTGGGGGGCTGCGCTGGGCGCGCGCCAGCCGAGGGCCAGGCCCCCGCGCGCAGGCTGTGGCGCACTCGCCACCCGCACCCCTGCCTGCGGCGGGGGGCCGGCGACTCCCTGGAGGTGGGAAAATGCGGCGCGGGGCCGCCGGACCCTGGCCGGGGGGAGGGGGGAGGCGCAGGGCGAGGGAGGGAAGGCAGGTGTTTGGCGCGTCCACCTGCCAGGAGGAGGAGCGAGCTCGCGGACCCTGGCTTCTGCCGGCCGGGTTGGGTCCCACCTTGCGGCTGGGGGCGGTGGTGGCCAGAGAGGCGGACAGGGCAGAGGTGGCCTACCTGCAGGTGTTGTTGAAGAAAAGCCCAGAGAGCGACTCAGGCGCCTGCCTTTTGGGCTTTAGAAGCTGCTCTTCAAGTACCGTAGCCTTTACTTAATGACAGACCTCCCGCGCCTGTCCTTGTTGGGGCCTCACTGGCCGGGCACCCACTGCTTCCTATTCCAGCCGCAAGGTTATGGCTGGGTGGCTCTTGGAGGTGCAGAAGGAGGCCCGGGTGGCGTGGGCTCTCATGCCAGGCCGGAGGCAGCACCGGTGATGGGCGCTTCCTTCCCTTGTCTGCCCAGCAGGAGGGCTGGGTGGTCATGACAAGGTCATGGCTCCCCTGGCCTGCACACACACACACACCCACACCCCCCAGCAAGAAGCAGGTATGGCCCGTGGATTGCCTGCTCCCAGCTCTCTGGGGAAGGGGAAGCTTGGTTACATGTAGGTGGGTTATGTGGGCAGGGCCGCTGGGGTGGCCCTGTGCTTGGGAGAAAGGTGCAGAGGCACACCTGGCAGTCAGAAGCAGGAAGGGCTCAAGAACAACTTCAGCCTGCTGTCCCAGGAGGGACACCCCTTCTTGGCCACACAGCCGTGGGAGCTTTGTCCTTGGCAGGGGTGTGCGGCCCCCCGCTGGCTTCCTTGTGTCCTGTGCCCAGTCCCTCCTCCGTGTCTGTCTACACTCCTCCTTTCTCCCTGCACTGGGCACCCGTTCCCCTCCTCGGCTCACCTGGGTCCTGCAGTGATGCCCTTCCCTTCCAGGCGCGTGCTCTCAACTTCCACACCGGGGACTCTAGGGATGGGGCTAGACCACCCACCCGGGGAAGTGGTTCTGAAGGTCAGAACTGCGATTCTGACCTGGGCTTTCCCCAGTGCCCGGCATCCTTCACCTGTGTGCTGGGGGTCGGAGGCTCTGCCTCTGATTTGACTCATCCTGGCACTTCCTTCTGGGGTTGTGAGGCCCGGGAAAAGCCTGGCAGGGGGGCTGTCTCTGAAGGCAGGGGATATTTGTTAGGTCCCTGAACTTGAAGAGGCCACCTTCCACACTGAGCTCAGTTCCTTTGTCTGTAGAACAGTCACGATGCCTGCTTCCCAGGTTGTTTTAGGGGAGATGGGGTGCGTGAACGGGGTCTGTCTTAGAGGCTGCTGAATGAGGTGGGCCAGCAGTGCCCAGGGGTGCTGTGTTCTCCCCCACCGTACAGGAAGACCGGTGAGGAGAGCAGGGCCAGATGGCCTGGTAGTGTGCCTGGGGCCTCTGCCTGGGGCCTGGGGCCTCGTAGAGGCTGGGACCTCTGCCAGCAGTGGGTGGGGGCTGGGGCCTCAGGTACTTCCTTGTGTATGTTTTTTTGGGCTTAATTACCTTCTTCCTAATTACAGAAATAAGATGCAGTCTCAGGGGATGGAGGGGCGAAAACCAGGGGTGGGGGTCCTCCAAACATGCTCCCCGCCAAGCTGGACCCCAAACAGGACAGTATCGGTGTGATTTCAGGCATCCATAACAAAGTAGTGCAGATCAGGCTGTGTAGACGATAGTTGGTTCTCTCTTGGTTCTGGAAGTCCAAGATCGAGGTGTCAGCAAGGCCGTGTCCTCCTGAGATGTCTGTCTCTCCGTGGCGTGTAGGTGGCTACCTTCACTTGGTCCCCCTGTGCTTGTCAGGTGAGGACACCAGTCAGATTGCATCAGGGCCACCCTACTGACCTCATTTTACCTTAATTACCTCTTTCAAGATGCCGTCTCTAAATATACAGTCACATTCTGAGGTGCTGGGGGCCAGGGTTTCCGCAGAGGAATTTGGGGAACGTAACTCAGCTCATAACAAGAACAATTAATTTCCGGAAATTTCTTAGTCCGTGGGGCACTTTCTCCCCGCAGCTACTTAGTGCTTCCTTGATGAGAGTCTAGATTCCTTATCAGCCTGCAAACACTTGCCAAGGCTGGACTGCTTAGCTCCGGTAGGATCAATCTGTCAATCCTGCAGGGTGCTCCACAGGGTCCCACGCTGGCATCCTGCAGCCCTCCCACCCCCCACCTCTGCGCCCCGCTGGGGCACAGAGGGGTGGGACGGCCTGCTGACTGACCTCGGACCAGCCTTGGCACGGCATGGGCGGGGTTGGGCAGAGCCTGGGGTAGCCGCGAAGCCACACACTTGCAGATTCCAGCAGGGACTCCGAGGGGACGCGTCCTGCAACGCCCAGAGCTGTGCTCAGTCGGGGCAGGGGGGGATGGCGTGTAGATGCTCCATTCTGGCCGACGCCATACAGCTAGAGTCAGGTGCGCTGGTTCACACAGCGCCCGACTATTCTCACGGGAGGAGAACTCGCAGAGGGTGGCAGAAGGTGGACTCTGGCTGGACTCCACGGGTTTGGAGGGACTGGAGAAGCCCCGGTGGGGACTGACTGCAGTGTCCCTTTGTCCTGGACTTCTGGCTCAGGGACGGGGCCCCGCCTGTGGAGCCTCTCCAAGCCTCACGAGCAAGGCGAGAGCAATCCTCTGGGCAGTCAGATGGGGCCAGGGCTCCCGGGGGCACCGCCCGCACGGAGCTCGGCCCGTGGTGCTGGCACGGCGAGGGCCCGTGCCCGGGGAGCTCCCGCCACTCCGGGGTGAGGGTGGCGCAGGCGTGCGAATCCCGGGCGTCAGGGGCCACGGTTCCCAGCCTGCTTTTTGCCGGGTCCGCAGAGCCCAGCACTTGCAGCCGCCTTCCCCAGGCAGAGGAAAGCGTCGCACGGGAGAGAAAGGGGCAGAGCCTGGCCCTGGTTTTGGATCTGCTTCCAGGCCAGAGTCCCAAGTACGGTTTAGTGACCGGCCGCAGAGGAGGTCGAGTGTCAGGCGGGGTGACCCCATGTTTGCAGAGTGAGGGGAGCGAGGGCAGGCTCGTGGACTCCGTGACCCCATCCACGGAGGGAGGGCCGCCAGGTCAAGGTCACACAGGCCAGGGGCACGCCTGGGGTGCCTCCCTGGGCGGGGCTGGGCCTTCCCACTGCTCTGACCTTCCGTTCCAGGGGTGGGAAAGCGAAGGGAAGGATGTGGTGACGAGAGACGGTGTGCGGCCTGCCGCTGGCCGCCTCGTGCACCAGACGCTGCTGGGGTCGCCTCCTTTTGGAAGTTGGAAACTTAAAATTCCCCCAAGCTGGGAGGTCCAGTCGCTTCCAGCCCCACGGCGTCTGTGTGTGCGCGTGTCCGTTCGGCAGCCACTCCCGCATCTGCGTCACCCCCCGGGGGAGGGGGGACCCTGGGATCCCCCAGGCAGCCCCGCAGCCCGCTTCCGTGCCGCTGTGTTGAAGGTCCAGCAGGTCCCGAGCGTGTGGCGTGTGCGTGTCCTGGGGTCGCTCTCCCTCGCGCTGCAAGCCGGGGGGGTTGAAACCACAGAGATTTACTCCCTCGCCGTGCTGGGGGCCAGAAGCTGATGTCAAGGTGTCGGCAGGGCTGCGTGCCCCCTGCAGGCTCCCAGAGAGGAGCTTGCATCAGATACATGTGACCTCTGTCCTGGGAGGGGGAGTAGCACTGAAGGGTCACCGTGGAGAGGTGCAGCCCTTAAGGGTCCCGGTGGCAGGGAGACATGAGATTCCTGAATTCCAGCAGCTCGGAGGATGTGACTTGGGCCTTCGCTCAGAACCCGTTTAAACACCGTGTCGCTGCTGAGCCGGGAAGGCAGGGCCCTGGGGGGTCCTGGCAGATCCTGGGGAGATGGTGCCTGCGGGGCCTGCTGCAGAAGGCAGCCTCGTTCTTGGACTCTCCGGGCCCGTCGGTGCAGAAGCAGACCTGAGACCTGGGACGTGTCCGGTGGCCGGTGGAGATCGTACTCTTTCGTGCAGGGACGCGTTTGCCACCGTGGACTGGCTCAGACACCCCTCGGGAGGAGGGCAGTGGGTGGGCAGCGGGTGCATTGGGAGGCCGCTGGCCTGGAACGTAGATTGAGACCCCTACCTGCCGAGCGACGTGGGCTGGGGCAGAGGGATGGTATGCCCACCGCTAAGCCGCAGGGCGGCGGGGCCCCGGACGCGTCAGGATCTCCTAGAGACGCGTGACGGGGCGGGGGTGGGAGTGGCGGGGGGTCCTGTCGATTCAGCCTCTCATCTTTAAGAACCCCTGGGGCCTCAAGGTGGCTGCCTTCAGAGGAAGTGCTTTACTTTTTCTCCTTAGTAGTCCTGGGATGGAAGGGGCCCTTCTACAGCATAACTGCATTTGGAAGATACCGGAAGAATGTCAGCCTGCCCTTTAAAAGATGTGGCCTTTGCCTTCATGTCTCTCCTGGGGACACGTATGTTGGCAAACAGCACAAGAGACCTGGCATCAAACAGTGCCCGCCCCTCCTGCCTGGTGTGGACGTTCAAGTCCTTGGAGGTTCAAGTTCTTGTGGTGCGCGGGGTTTGGAACTCTCCTGAGCCTCTTCCGGACCTTCCCTCGTGCTCCGGGACGCACGCGTCTGCTCGCTCCCCTTCCTCCATTTGAGATGATTCCCGTTTTCCCGGCCTCTGGAAGTCCCCGGTCTGATCCAGCTTGTGTTCCAGTCCTGGGACGTAGGTGGTGTTTTAGCTCTTTCCCCAGGAAGGTCCAGAATTGCTTAATTTCTTGATTTCCTAACTCTCTTTTTTGGTTGGGACTGGGGGTTCTGTTGTTTTTTCTTTTTAGTTTTTTTAATGTTTATTTATTGAGTGAGAGAGAGAGACAGAGAGTGAGCAGGAGAGGGGCAGAGAGAGAAAGGAAGACAGAATCCCAGGCAAGCTCTGTGCCTGACACGGGGCTTGAACCCACAAACTGTGAGATTAAGACTTGAGTCAAAAGTAAGAGTCAGACACTTAACTGACTGAGCCACCCAGGCGCCCCTTTTAAAAATTCTTTTTAGCGTTTATTTATTTTTAAGACACAGCGTGCACATGAGGATGGGAGGGGCAGAGAGAGAGGGAGACACGGAATCCGAAGCAGGTTCCATCCAGGCTCTTTGAGCCATCAGCACAGAGCCTAACGCGGGGCTCGAACTCACAAACCACAAGATCATGACCTGAGCCGAAGTCGGACGCTTAACCCACCGAGCCACGGAGGCGCCCCCTCTGTCGTTCCTCTGTGCGTGTCCTGGAGAAAGCAAGAGCTTGCTTGGTCCTGTTCTCTGACCTTTTTCTCACTGTGTGCGTGCATGCGTACACGGGTGTTGCGTGTTGTTGCCGTGCTCCGAGTGGGGCTGTCTCTTCTGTCTAAGTGCTCCCCCCGGGGGCCTGGGTTGGCACCGTGCTCTCTGGAAGGGCGAGGGTGCGTCTGTGAGCAGGGCGCTTACGTGACGCGGGAGCCGTTGGCCTTGTGGCTCATGGGCTTGATCGTCCCCTGGTGCATATGCCTGCGTGGAGCTTTTGATGTAGAACCAGCCAGTTCTGCTCATAGAGTGATCTGGAAGAGTGACACCAAGGAACAGAACAAATGGAGTTTGTCAAGGAGAGAGGAAGCCGGTGTGGGGCCCCGGGCCATGTGGTAGAATCCTGCGGGGCCGAGGGGGGCAGTGCCCTGTTCCCCATGCATATCCAGGTGCTGCCGGGTCTTGGGGTGAGACCCCCTTCTCCTAGGGCTCTGCAGTGCGGCCCAGCCCCCTTGCTAGTGTATGGCCCTTGGGCGGGGCCTGGCAGGGGGCCAGGGTCCTGCCACTGAGCACTTCGAGCCTGGAAGTTGGGGAGGGGGCTGTCCCGGGACCAGGGCCAGGGTCGCTGGGGTCCAGGGTGGTGACGGCTGAGGCAAGGGTGCACACACACGGGCCAAGGTGGCCTTGGGACCAAAAGCGAGCTACAGGCTCCTTCGGGGATGCAGGGCTGTTTCCAGCAGAGGTTCCCGTTGGAGGTCAGGGAACAGTGGACGTGGGTAGAGCTGACCGGTCACAGGTGGTGGGCAGGACACTGGGCACCGAGCCCCGAGGATGCCAGCAGTCCCTTGACATCTTGCGTCCTCTCTTTCCTAATCCTGATTTCCTGTGGAAGCGACTCATGGTCTTGCAGAACAGGCCACAGTGAGGGTTCTTGGCGACTGTGACCCCTCCCTGCCCAACACGAGCCTCTCCCGCAGAGGAGCCCGTGTGGTCCAGACAGGGTGGGGGAGCTGCGCTGGAATGTTCCAGAGCTTCCCCTCTCCTGCTATTCCCTGCGAGGGCGGGCTGCCCGCCCAGCTGCTGAGTTAACGACCGTGTCTTGCTGGCTGTCAGCAGAGCGGGTGATGATTGCAGCAGTGAGGGGGATCTGGCCTCGGAGAACACGCGTCACCCGCCCGAGGCCCCTCCTCCCTCCTTCGGGAAAGGCCACAGGTCTGCGTGGGGCGGGAGGTGACGGCCGTGGGAGTCGGACCCCCGAACTGGAGTGCGTGCCAGCGTCCCTGCCGTCCTGGCTCGTTCTTGGTGGCCGGATGGCTGTGACTAAGTGTTTGAAAGCCCCCTCCCGCCGTAGTCCCCGCACGTGTCGCGTGCACCACCCCTCCCCCATCCCGCACACTGAGCGCACGGGAACGCGCAGAGAGGCACGGAAAGCGGGTGCCGTCTCCAAGCTGCCCCTCCCACCGGGGCTCGTTTTGACCGCCCTTCTGTTGGCAGGAGGTGGGGTGCTTCCTGTACGCCACACACACGTCTGCACCCCCCGCCCCCGGCAGGCCGAGGGGCCGCTCCCGCCGGCCGTGTGTCCGATGCTGGGACCTTGTCAGAAGCGCCTCCGGTTCGGGCTGGCCGTGAACCTCCGTGGTCCTCTCCATCCTGCGACTCTTGTCGCCCGGGCTTGGTTGTGCTTCCGTGGTCATCGAGCAGCCGGGTTTTCCTCCGCAGCCGCGTGGAGGCGCAGGGGCTCGCTGGGGAGAGGGGCGTGCTTCGTCGCGGGACTTCTTGGCCAAGGCTCCTCGTGTTTTCTGGAATGGGCGTGGCTCTCCTCATGTGGCCCGGGGCCGGGCTTTGGCCGCACCAGCCTTCATTGAGGTGCACAGGGTGGTGGGCGCGTCCTAGGGGCTCACGGTTGGTGGGGGGAGTCCCAGGGCCCAGAAACCCCACCGAGTCCCGGCGCTGCGGCAGAGGCCGAGAAGACAAGGTTTTCAACAAGGTCCTGATGTTCTGCATTCAGGAGATTTGCTCGCAGGCATAGGGGTTTCAGAGATTGGGGGCGGGGGGGGGGCCAGAAAGTGGTCAGCAGCTCTGTGGCCACAATGTGGAATTGGTGGAATGTTGGGACACGCAGCCCGGGGGTCCGGACCTCATTCCGTGCGCAGGGGCAGGCCCCCATAGGTTGGGGTTTCACGGGTATATCTGGGGGCCGGGGGGTGAGGACAATGGACAGTCACGGGGATGGTAGTGAGGACGGCCAAACACGCCTGCACGGGGCTGTCCGCAGAGATGGGGGCACACCGAAGGCCGGTGGCCACCAGCCTGGCGGGGCTGGGGAGAGGGGACTCTGTCCCTGTGTGTGCCGGTGAGAGTCGGTGGAGGTGGTGGTCCCCCTTCCGTGGCGAGGCCTCGCTGCAGCCGTCCTCCCTGGACTGAGCGTCATTTCTCCCTCTTGTTCTCACAGTGTCTTTTGCGTCTTTCACCGTGGGCTGCAGCCGTGCCGGTAGATGTTTAAAAAGCGACCCGGGGGTGGGGGAGGCCGATTCCTGTGTGTGCCCGTTTCCGTGGTGACCGCACACTTCCAGCGTGGGTGGAAGAGGTGCGCACACCGTGGCCTCCATTACGTGGGATTCTGCCAGAGCCATCGGTAGGGAGCGTTGCTGAAGGTAGAATGTAGGGAAGTCCCTGGGGGGTGGTGAGGCCAGGCTGGCTGGTGGCTGTGGTTTTCCTACGTAAGCGTGTTTAGTAACAGCTGCAATGGCTCCATGTGAGACGGTCTTGCACAACTGCACTGCTGCTGAGTCCTTCCCTCATTCAGGGTGCTGGCCCCCCTTCTGGAGCTCAGCCCAGACACCCGCTTTTAACGCACGCTGTAACAAGAGTGGACTCGTCTGGGGAGGGTCCCTTGTGCCACAAGATGGTGACCGTGGGAGAGAGACCCCCTCCCGGGAGCCACCCACACTCGGACACGGTGGTGCAGGGTGAGCGAGGGCTTCTGGGGCCCCGTGGGCTCCAAGGTTCACTGTAGAACGACATGATTCTCACCCACAAGAATACACAGACCACCAGTACTGTCCTGGAAGTTAGCCCGGTCCGGGGAGGTCGTGTCCATGCAACTCGAGGGTTTCTTCCCAGGTAATGTGACTTGTGCACAGCCTGTCAAGGGATGGGAATTTGGATGTGTGCCACATGCTGAGCAGGAGGTGAGCATGGCCGGGGAGAACCCAGCTGCCCACGATGTGCGTCCTGAACACTGCACTGAGTCCCAGACCAAGGGTCAGCGTGTGTCCGGCTCCCTCGGCGGGGGGTAGGGGGGAGGCGAGGTGTGACCAGTGGGGTCCAGTCCAGAAATGGGGACCAGAGCAGTTATTTCTACAGGGAATTCATTCGGTGTTATCCAGGTCCCGGTGTCCCCTGCTTTCCAGAAGCTCACGTTAGCCACTTTGCTTTTACTCAAGATGTTCACTAGTACCTGTCTGTGCTAACGGAGGAAACCGGAGAGGAATTTTGCTGTTGCGAGAAAACGGTTACCGTACTAATGCAGTTCCTTGCAGAGTGGAGCAGGGTGAACCTGTGGGAAGCAGAGGAGCGCGCGCTTTCCACTGCTGTTTTGGCTTAGGCAAGGTTGGTTTGCAAAGGCTTCCTGCTTTCTGAAATCCTGGGTCGGAGCCACACCCTCGAGGAGGCACCTGCGCCCCCCCCCCCCCCCCCAGGCACCTGCCTTAGCAGCTGTGGGCCAGCAAGGAACTGGGAGGGGTGCGGGGTACTGGGTCCCAAGCAGCGGGGGGTGGGGGGGGGCGGCAGGTGCTCTGTGCCCCAGGAGGGGGGCCATGGAGGGCGTGAGGGCAGAGCCTCCTCGGTGTCCCCTGGCTGGGCGGGAGCCCGCGCCTGCACCGTGGAGCGCCCGCGGTCGTGCGTGCCCTGCACACGGCACGTGCACCGAGAAATGAGCCGCATCGACTGCCGCCTTTGAGGAGCAGGCAGCCTGCGGCTGAGCTCGCTATCATTCAGAAGCACCAAGTAGGGACTTCGTTCCCAGATCAGTTTGCCAGCTTCAAAGGATTAATTATCTATACATCCGGAAGCAATGGAGCGGGATATTTTGGCAGGGGTTTCCAGATTTGTGTCATGGCCGCTTCAAGTCTGTTTCTTGAGCCTTGATTAGAATTCTAAGGGATTCGAAGCCGCGCAAGCTGGATGTGGGAGTAGGAGGCCGTGCACCTGGCAGGCAGACTTGCAAAGGGCCCGTTTTAACTGTTGGGTTTAATAAGACTGGCAATTTTTATTTTATTTCTTTGAGTTTGGGTAATACCTGCTTAATTATTTTGGAGAGACTTGTTAGATGTCAATCTTAAGTGTATATTGCACAGTGAACCGTCACAGAGGGAAGGCCACCGGTGGGCCACGGCGAGGGTGAGCAGTGCCCACTCCCCCCCCCCCCCCAGCTGCTGGAGGCAGCCACTCCTGACCCCCGCACGTACTTCTGCCTATCTCTGAGTGTGCAGGGGAGACTTGAAGCGTGGTCAGTGGTGTCCGGGTGAGTAGGACACAGAGGGACGGCCGGGGACTGTGTGCTCATTGCTCTCGGTCCCTGTCCTCTGTCTCTCACCTGCCCACCCGCCCCTCTCCTTCCATCCCCCCATCCCTTTCGCTGCCTCCTCCTCAGCCACATTCCACGGGGCACTGGCCCAGCCCCTCTGTGGGAACTGAGGTTTTAGTGTCCCCGTGCCCTGTGAGGTATCTGTTTCTGTGTCCCCAAAGTTCGTCGGAGTCTCACCCACTGGGGCCCTCTTCCCGGCCTTGTGGACCAGGGCCATAAAAAGCTCCTTTGTTCTTTGTCATTTTCCTGGGGCTGCGGAGGGAGAGGGTCCAAAGGTCAGTGGGACTCCGAGAGCCAGACGTCTGTGGTCTGTGGGATGTTAACACCCCACAGGACTTGGCCGGGCCCTGGCGTGCTGTTCACACCGACTTGGCTTTGGCTTGCTTCCGGGCGTTCGGGCCTCACCTTGCGGCGGGTGGCGGTTCTGGCTGTACCCGCCCCCCCCCCCCCCCCAGCGCCAGAGGCCTCCGTGCAGCCCCGGGCAGGTTTCCTCAGGCGGCCGGCTGTGCAGAGCCACCCCGAGGATGCTCCGAGAGACGGCGAGGACCACGTGGCAGGGCCGTGGGCCTGCGCTGCCTGGGGTGATGCCGGCCAGGGCCAGCCCGGAAGGACAGGTGGAGGTGGCCCGTGGGGCCTGGCAGGGACCCGGGGTCAGGGGAGGGCACGAAGGCCGAGGGATGGGCAGGGAAGTGTCCCGATGCCTGCCACCTCTGACCTCCAAGGGGCGTGGGCAGGGCCCCGCCGAGAATGTGGCTCGTCTCCGGAGGGCTCTGCAGTGTTCTGTAGGTCATGTTGCCTGAGTGAATCTCGCCTACCTGTTACATGAGGAAAAACGGGAAAGATGAGCGGAAGGAAAGATCCGCCTTCTTCCACAGGCAAACAGCAGTCCATGCCGGCTGGTGTAGACCTCGCCCATCTGATTTCATTTTTAATTTCTTTTTAACGTTTGTTTATCTTGAAAGAGTGAGCACGTGAGTGGGGATGGGGCAGAGAGAGAGGGAGAGAGAGAATCCCCAGCAGGCTCGGTGCTGCCAGCAGACAGCCTGACTCGGGGCCCGATCCCACCAACTGTGAGGTCATGACCTGAGCCAAAATCAAGAGTCCCGACACCTAACCCACTGAGCCACCCAGGCGCCCCTGGGCTATTTTAGGTAGAAGCTTTCTTCCCCTTCATTGAAAAAGGACTTCCTGTTCTTTATAAACTTGGTCCCTGACTCAGTGGCACCTGGGACTCTCTGTGCTGTGAGGTGCGTGACGAAACTGTGTCGCAGCCACAGGGTGGCCACACGACCCCAGGCCGGTGTGGCTCTGCGGTGGGCTCCCCGCTTGCAGTGAGCGGGTGGGGCTGATACTTCAGTGGAGGCTCGGGGGGAGGGGCCGGCCGGCTGTGCTGTCCAGTGGGGAGCCCCTAGGCCCTGCCTCCCCAGAGGGGTCGGGGCTTCAAACCCACGTTCTGGAAACCGAGACGGCCTCACCTCTCCCTTTCAGCGTCTGAACAGATGGACGCCTTGTCGCCTCGCACTTTCAAGCATTTTTGCTTGGCGGGATTTCCAGAAGTGAGTTCCCACGGGTGGGCAGCGGCTCAGAGGCTCGGCTCTCCGGGCTGCTTGCTGCCGACATACTTCCAGACGAAGCCCCTCACCAGACACGCACGGCACCAAAGTGTGGGCGTGGAGCCCCACTCAGGGAGGCACTGCCGCCCGCCCCCGGGGTCCTGGCTCTCTCACACCTGAGCCTTCTCTGTCTTGCAGGTTTTGGGATTCGAGATTGACGCGTTGAACTCCGTCCAGTTTTCAAACCACACAGGTAAGGCGTTGGCCCCAGCAGTCGCCTCAGAGGGCATGTGGGCATGAGACGTGGCCTTCAGAGATCCGGGGCCCCCACCCCTCATCTGATGGTTGGGAGCTGGAGCCGGAGGGGCCGCCCAGCACGTGAGGGTCAGAGGGGCTGGGTTGGCCTGTCCGGGTGTGGACACCATTAGAACCTCGGCCCGGCTGCGTGCAGCCGAGCCACCCGGGACCTGGGGCGGGCTGGTGTAGCCGCTCAGCCCCTCGGTCTCCTCTGAGATGAGGTTGGGATCCTGGCACCTGCTGCGGGGCCCTGACCTCTTCCCGTGACGTGACACCACGGGCCGCGAGCGGGGCCCCGCGTGTGCGCGTGCCGCTTGTGGGTGCGTAGGTGGATCCTGGTTTTCTCTGTTACGAACCCACGCCTCGGGGGCCCGTGTGTCGTCTGTGTCAGCACAGAGGGGACCCCAAGGACTTCTGCACAGAGGCCTTGAAGCAGAATCGCCGATTCAAGGGCATGCGAGGGTCGCGGCCCTCAGAAAGGCTTCCTGAACCCGCTCCCCACGCCCCTGGCTCCATGAGGGGGGAGGGCCTGTCCTGTGACCCCGCAGTGCCGTCGCGGCAGGGGAACGAGGCCACTCCCTTCCTGGAAACAAACATCCCAGTGTCGCCTCTTCTGAAGTTACTCTGAACCCGGATGGAAGCTCAGGAGTACGGAACGTCCCAGAAGCCGGCAGTGCGCCGGCAGGGTATGCGGGTGGGCACCTGGGCCTCAGCCCACGCTCTTAGGAAAGGTTGCCTGTAATTCTCCTGGTGTGGCTTTTCTTGGAAGGGGTGGGGTATCATGAGTCACACATCCAGGGGAAGAATGACGTTCGGGATTCGGAAGGAGCCTGTGGTTCTTACGGACAGCCCTTCCGTTGCGGCTTTGCTGACCGTTCTGGGTCCTGTGGATTTGGAGAAGCCTCCAAAACGTTTAAGTCGACTCAGTGAACTTCCCTGAATCCCACGTGCTTTATTGGCCGTTGTAACCACCTGCCCTTTTGTTTGTTTATTTAAGTAAACGAGCCAACTGCCTTGGACACTGAACGTTGGAATTGAATTTCTTGCTGCACGTAGCATTGTGACATAAGCAGCATTAGTTCAACATAAACACAGACCTGGCTCAGAAACTTCCGCCCTTTGCACAGACCCCGGCAGAGGGGAGGGGGCTTCTAGGGCCTCCGTGGCCAGTGGCTGCCTTCTGGGGCCCCATACAACTCTTCAGGTGCTGGTGGACTGCCCATCCCGAGGGGTCCAAGACTGAGGGGTGGATGGAGGCCAGACCCTGGAGTGCTGGGAGCCCACGTTGCTGCGGGGTGTGGTCGGGCCAGGAGAGGGATGGGGGGCTTCACCTCCTGTGGTCCCTGGCAGGGCCCCCACCCCAGCCTCCAGATGCCGTGCGGCGCCTGCCTGGCGAGGGAACCCCCGGGGCCTGGGAGTGACTTGGAACACCCCGTACTTGGACACACGGGGCTGTCGTGGGTTCAGTCCTGGGCTTTGTACCCGGAAGTACTTGGGGTGTTTTTTTGTTTTTTGTTTTCACCTCTTTTCAAAGTGTTTCTCTTTCTCTCTCTCTGTTTTTTCTTTTTGTTTTTTTTTTTTTTTTTTTTTTTGAGCAAGAGAGAGATCGTGTGAGTGAGCAGGGGAGGGGCAGAGAGAGAATCCCAAGCAGGCTGCACGTTCAGCTGGGAGCCCAGTGCAGGGCTTGATCCTTTCGACCCTGGGATCACGACTGAGCCAAACTAAAGGGTTGGATGCTTAACCAACTGAGCCGCCCAGGCGGCCCCAGAAAGCTCTTCCTTTCTTAAATAACGTCTCTGTCCGGTATTTATGTGCCGTGGAATCAGGTCACCTATTTACGTGTATCGCT
>NW_024412403.1:2637108-2673738 GCF_014898765.1 Herpailurus yagouaroundi | reverse complement strand
GGTATTTATGTGCCGTGGAATCAGGTCACCTATTTACGTGTATCGCTCGCTGAATACAAGCACGCTCCCAGAGGTTTGCACCGCTCCAGCGGGAGCCGTACCTGTCCCTCACCCTTGCCCCCTCCTCCTGGCGGCTGGACCGCTGTCCCACTTTCTGTGTGTGGATGTGCCCCTTCTGGAGGTTTCCTACACGCAGAACCCTGGGGTAGGTGACTGTTCGCGTTCTCCAGGCTCGTCCGTGCGGCGACAGGTGTCCGTGCCCCGCTTTAAGGCTGGCGTAGGGATACACCACGCCTCGCTCGTGCGTCCGTTCACTGATGGACGAGGGTTTGTGAGTCGTGGCTGTCACGAAGGTTGAGGCTGTGAGCATCCGTCTGCACGTACTTCTGGGGACCATTTCCCCGTTTTTCCCAGATAGATACCCCCAGAGGCACAATCGCTCGATCGGAGAGTAACTCTGACCGCGTGAACGGCCACCAGTCTGTTTTCCACGGTGGCTGCGCCGTCCTGTCCCTGCCAGCGGGGTGGGAGGGCTCCCCTTTCTTCGCATGCTCATCAGCACGTGTCGTCTGACGCGTCTGCTTTTTTCATCCTAACCGTTCTGGTGGGTGTGACGCGGGATCTGTTAAAAAAACGAAATTCAACTGAGTACACTGGAAGGCCTACTTGGTTTTGTTAAATGACTCGTGAATTGGGCGGCATCCCATCTGGAAAGTAGAGGGGGCTCTGCCAAGCTGAAGGAGAAAAAAAGGCTTTTAAAGACAGAGAGAGAGCGTTAAAAAAAAGAGAGAGAGGAATTTATCAGCAGCGAATGCCTTGGGTTTGGGCAAGGTTGCCCTTCCGAGGGGAACAGAACGGGTCCATCGGTAAGTTTCCCAACATTGGCCAGGAAATTCCACGCTGGCCGGCTAAAGGCTCCACTCCAGGGTGGAAGGTGCAGTTAGGTATTAGGTCTTGGTGTACTGACGTGGGGCGTTAATGGAAGACACCCCATTTCGGGCCTGTTTTTCTTCAACAGAGCTCGTTATGGTTCGACTCAGAGATGACTCTTAACATGGAGGCCACAGACCACCCCCCCCCCCCCCCGTCCTGGGTGAGCAGGGCTGGCACACTTACCCTGTTACGGGCAGATAGTGAATAATGGAGGCTTTGCAGCCTCGCCGCCCTTGTAGCGTGAGAGCCGCGAGGGACCACATGTGCAGGGCTGGGCGCGGCTGAGCTTCGGCAAAACTTCAGCTTCCTTCGTGGACACGGAAAATGGGATTTCATGCAATTTTCACAGGTCATAATGTATCACTCCTCTCTTTGCCCCAACCATTTAAAAATGCAAAACCGGGGCGCCTGGGCGGCTCAGTCGGTTGGGCGTCCGACTTCGGCTCAGGTCACGATCTCGCAGTCCGTGAGTTCGAGCCCCGCGTCGGGCTCTGTGCTGACCGCTTGGAGCCTGGAGCCTGTTTCAGATTCTGTGTCTCCCTCTCTCTCTGACCTTCCCCCATTCATGCTCTGTTTCTCTCTGTCTCAAAAATGAATAAACGTTAAAAAAAAAATTAAAAAAAAATAAAAATAAAAATGCAAAACCTGGTTGTGCAGAGGCGTGCAGCAGGCCAGACGTGGCCCACGGGCCCTCGTTTGTGGGCCCCCTGTCCTGGGTCTGTGCCTCTCAGATGCATGTGTGCGTAAGAACCTCCTGAGGCCTTGCTGAAACCGAGTGCCGGGCCCGCCCCCAAACACTGTGACTCACGGGCTGGGCAGGGCCTGAGAATCTGCATTTCAGACAAGCCGCCAGGGGTGTGGGTGCCGCTAACGTCAGAGACCCCACTGGGGATGGGAAGCGTGGAGACCCACAAAAGGTGGGTGTGCTTTGGGGGAGGGATGCTTTGGAGCCCAAGGGGTCGGAGGCTCATTCCTAGGGCTTAGGGATGGACCCCCGTGTGCCAGGGGACCTCCCAGGACTCAGCACAAAGAGCTAACACAGCCCAGGGTAAAGGCCTTTGGGGAGAAGCGGGGCATCAGGATCACAGTCCAGAGCCGCCAGGACCAGGTTTTCATGGGTCAGCTGCAGGGGGGCCCACGGTGGGCAGGGGTCCTCCTGCATGGCGGGACGGTCCCCTAGGAGGCCGGCAGTCCTGCCTGCTCACGAGCCTGGAGCGAGGACTTCACCTGGGGCACCCGTTAGGGCCGAGAGCCCGCGTCGGAGCCTCCTCCTACTTCACGTTTGGCTCTTGGTCACGCCTTGACCTGGGGCTGGCCTTGGTGGCCGCCTCAGTCTTGTAGGGCTGGGTTGGGAGGACGCGACGCGGCCCGGATGGGGGAAACACGCACAGTGGGGGCTGGCGGAGCCAGCCGCCATGACCTGGGGCGGGGGCGCCCCCAGGAGAAGGTGCGCAGCTGTGCGCGTGTCTGCGTGTCCACTCGACACAGGCTGCTCAGGCCAGCGTGGAAAGCTGACCGGCCTCGCTGCATTGGGTTGACTCCGGAGGGGCTGGCAGCGGGAGGGGGCCTGGAGCTGGGGCAGCACGAGAGCCGGCGGTGTTTGTGGGGGGCTTTGAGGTGCACGGTGTCCGGGGGACCCACCAAAGCACGGCACCATCGAGGGCCAGTGAGCGAGTGTCTGGGCCGCGGCCGGCCGTCGGGGAAGGCCGTGTTTCACGTGTGTGCCCTGGTGTCGAGGCCCCGACTGTCCTGCTCTCCCCCCAGGCTACCCACACTGGAAAGGTCAAGTGCTGAACTCCAATGAACTCCAGGAGCTGTACGAAGGCCTGAAGCTGAACAACGTGAATAAATATGACTATGTGCTCACGGGTAAGTGTCCGGGGGAGCTGGGTGCTGGACCCGTGGGCCTCGATCCGGTGGGGCTTGGGCTTGGGGAGGGACCCCCCCCCCCCCGCCCCCGGGCTCCACCCTGGCCCCTGCCTCCTTTGAGGACAGATGGGCTGTGCCGCCGAGAACTTGGTGGTGCCCTGATGACGGCCGTGCCCCAGTCGCGTGGCCTTGGATGCCCAGGGCCCATGGTGCTGTCTCAGATGAACCGTGTTGGGCTTCTGGGACCCGTGTAGGGTCAGAGGATACGTGGGGGGTTGGCAGTGAAAACACCCAGGTAAGCAACTTGCTGCCACTTGGCACGTTGGTTCGTGAGTCACCGTAACGGTAAAAATATTTATTTGCATTTATATACGTAGTTAGAAGTGAATGTACTTACTAGTGAAAACGGAAAAGAGGCGTCCGGGTGGCTCAATCGGTTGAGCATCTGACTTCGACTCAGGTTGTGATCTCACGGTTCGTGAGTTCGGGCCCCGCGTCGGGCTCTGTGCTGACAGCTCGGAACCTGGAGCCTGCTTCGGATTCCATGTCTCCCTCTCTCTCTGCCCCTCGCCCGCTCACACTCTGTGTTTCTCAAAAATAAATAAACATTAAAAACGATTTTTCTAAGTAAAATGGAAAAGACAAAAGAAAATGTTCTTTGTACACCTATCACTCATGGCTTTTTCCCTTCGTTTAAAACTTGATGGGGCACCTGGGTGACTCAGTCAGTTGAGCATCTGACTCTTGATTTTGGCTCAGGTCATGATCTCATGGTTTGTGGGATTGAGACCCCTCATCGGGCTCCATACTGAGTGTGGGATTCTCTCTGTCTCTCTCTCTGCCCCACTTGTGCATGTGTATGCACTCTTTCTCAAAAAAAAAAAAAAAAGGATTCTAAAAAAAATAAAATAAAACTTGACTTTACTTTTGGGAAATGCATAGTGTCCCCTCAGGGACTATAGATATTGAGGACACTTTGTCTTAACCCTGGTCACAGGATCTGAGAACTGCCTGCCTTTCTCAAGAGCAGAATGGGGATTTTTCGTTTGTTTTTTAAGTTTATTTGAGAGAGAGCGTGCGCTTGCTTGTGAGCGAGGGAGGGGCAGAGAGAGAATCAATCCCAAGCAGGCTCTCTGCTCTGTGTGGAGCCTCACGTGGGGCTCCATCCCACGACGGCAAGGTCACGACCTGAGTTGAGATCAGGAGTCGGACACTTAGCCAACCGAGCCCCCCCCCCCCCCGGGCGCCCCTGCAGCAGGTGGTTTTGGTGGTGCTTTTTCTCCTTGGGCCGTGGCCAGGATGGGAGCCTTCTGATGAGGGTGGCCCGTGCGTTCCCCCCCCCCCCCCCCACAGCCTACACGAGAGACAAGTCCTTCCTGGCCTCGGTGGTGGACATCGTGCGGGAGCTGAAGCGGCAGAACTCGGGGCTCGTGTACGGTAGGTGCCGGGCTTTCCCGCGTGCACGCTGGGGCGCCACCTTGTCCGGTGGGGTTGACCCGGGGAGCGGGGGCTCGACCTCCTTCCTCCCGGACGCCCCTCCTTCATGTTCTGCCTCTCCTGGTCCGAAAGCTCAGAGCTCTGGGAAGGGGTCAGAACGTCTTCACGGTGACCCTGGCAGAGAAGCGGGTTATATACGTGCTGTCATCCGTGTCCACGTGTGCCCGTGTGTGCAGTGTGTTGGGGGGGGGGGGGGCTGGGTGGCCACACTTGACCCCTGAGAGGATGGGGTGGATGTGCATGTCGTGGGCGGCGCCTGGCCAGTGAGGGGCGGGGGTGAGGTGATGGTGGACACCCAGCTGGGACAGAGCTGAGGCGCACGCCGGGCCTGTCCGCCTGTCCGTCCCACCCCCCGGGGCTGCAGCGCCAGCCCTGAGCGTGTCCCACACAGAGGCCTCTCCGGGCAAGACACACGTGGGACGGTTTGGTTACTCTTTCCCCTCTGGGACTCAGACGTGCACATTCAGGTCTCTGCAGGGTCCGACCACGTGTGACACTTCTTCCATCCTGGCGGGAACCCCAGTGTCCTGACGTGTGGGTCCCCCCGTCGCGAACGGTAGCTGGGTTCGGGGGCCCCTGCGGTACCGGTGCGTCCTTGCTGCCTCAGCCGCGCAGACTCGGGGGCCTTCCCTGAGGCGCGGGCCTCCCAGGTGTCCGCACCGGTCCCCACCCTCAGCTGGCCTCATGGCAGGTCCCACACGGCACGTGGACCGTCGTGGGAAGGGAACGTGCTTGTGTGGGGGCCAGAGGGAAAGGGGATGCTGTTCTGTGCCACACTCTCGAGAAAGGCGCAAACAAACGATTGTCAGAAATCGATCACAGTAGTTGGCCTCGGACCACAAATGTGGAATCCAGGAAACGAGGATCGGTCGCACACGCGAAATTTAACAGAAATAAACATTAAGCATCCTCCTCTCGGGAGCCTCACCCTGTGCTAACAGATGCCCTTTCTGCCTCCGCAGTGTGCGACCCCGTGATGGGCGACAAATGGAACGGCGAAGGCTCCATGGTTAGTGATTTCAGGCACGTTAATCCAAGTGCACACGTCTCGCTGGGCGAGACACCGCTCTGGGGGTGCACATCATCCTTGCCGGGAAGCGGGGTCGGCAGACGAGGTTTTCTGTAAAGGGCCAGAGAGTAGACGTTTGGGGCCATACGTCTCCTGGTTCAGGCTCCTGGTGGAGCCTGCGACTCTCGATCTCAGGGTTGTGTGTTCGAGCCCCATGCTGGGTGCAGAGATGACTTAAAAATAAAACCTTGGGGGTGGGAGGGAGGGGAGGGTGGGTGATGGGTATTGAGGAGGGCACCTTTTGGGATGAGCACTGGGTGTTGTATGGAAACCAATTTGACAATAAACTTCATATATTGAAAAAATAAATAAATAAAATAAAATCTCAAGAAAAAAGTAGTCACAGTTTGCAGACAAACAGACACGGCTGTTTCCTAATAAAATCCTACACACGGACCCTGAAATCTGAATTTCCTGTAGTTTCTGTGTGTCACAAATGTTCTTTCTTTCCTGTTTCCCCCTTAGCCGTGTCTTAGCAGACGGGCCATAGCTTACCCCCCCGACTAGTGTAGGGCAGGGTGCCGTCAGTCCGCTGGTAGGAGTCACCCCGTGGCCAGCAGGGGAGCTTGGCGTGTGGGGCACGGAGGGCGCTGGCCCCGGCCCTACCCCAGGACCCCGGGGCCTTCGGGTGAGCGCGTGCCGGCCTGGCCGCAGGGCACCAGTGTCTCGTACCCGCGGTGGGGCTCACGGCGGGGCTCCGGGTCTCCAGCCTGGACCGCGGGGCTCTCAGCAAACGCTCGCTGGCCTCGTTCCCTCTGCTGTACGCGTCAGCCTGTGTCCCTGTCGCCCTCTAGTACGTTCCGGAGGACCTCCTTCCGGTTTACAAAGAGAAGGTTGTGCCGGTAGCAGACATCATAACCCCCAACCAGTTCGAGGCTGAGTAAGTAACTTGCAACCACGGAAGCTTTCAGATCTCCCCATGGGGAGGGCTGTTCCGGAGCCGGTCAGGCCACTGAGGCCCTCCTCCCAAAGTCCTGCCTCAGGGGGTGGGGGGCAGGCCATTCTGAGTGGGGGGCCAACCCGGTGCCCTGGCCCGATGACGGTGGGGGTGGTTATTTTCACCCTGACTTGCTGTGGTCGTGCTGACCCCCAGCCGTTTTCCCCGAGCAGCACAAGCCTTTGGGGACAGAAAGGGGAGGGGCTGAGGGCATACGTGGGTGACACCGGCCATGGGATGGGGATCCCACGCCACCTGATGCAGGCGGCCACCTGGAGCTCCAAAACCCACGTGGATGTCGGTCACCCTCACTGGCCACTAAGTGGGGCTGTGTGCTGCTGTCCCTTGCTGCTATTAAATGTTACCCCTGACTGGTCCTTGGGGGCATCACGGGGCCAGCAGACACTGAGTGAGTTCCTGTGGGGATGGGAGGGGGTCCCCGGAGCCACCGGAGCTCCGGGGATGTTTCCAGCAGGACCCAGAGAAGCAAGGTCTCACCCGCGCTTCATCTGCCTTCCAGGTTACTGAGCGGCAGAAAGATCCACAGTCAAGAAGAAGCGTTAGTGGTAAGGAGACCTTCCAAGGCCTGGCGTGGGACAGGTGCACCGCTCGTGGTGGGGAGGGGACAGCCACATGCCCTCGGGGAGGGGAGATGGGCACCCCAGGTGGGCAGCACCCCGGCTCCCAGCCAGCCGCCCGGTGGGGCCTGAGGGACGTGCTGTAGATTCTGTCTTAGCCACTGGGTCGGGCAGCTGCAGCCACAGTGCTTGTCTGGGTCCGCGTAACCCCCCGCCTGCTCTGCGCACAGCGGCTGTCCCCGTGGGAGCTTCCCGGGGCGTCCGTGACAAAGTGCCACAGACCGGGTGGCTGACAACAACACAAGTGCGTTCTGTCCGGTTCTGGGGGCCGGAAGGCCAAGATCGGGGTGTCGGTGGGACTGTCTTCGGGCCAAAACCTGCAGGGAGGCACCCATTGCTTGCCAGCCTCCCAGCTTCTGGCAGCCACTGGCCATCCTTGGCGCCCCTGGGTTTGTAGACCCGTCACCAGCCTTTGCCTGTGTCTTCAAGGGGCCCCCGCGGTGTGTCTGTGTCCTCGTCTTTCTTGCTAAGGGCGCCAGGCAGATAGGACCCAGGCCCACGCTAGTGACCTCGTCTCAGCTCGAATCTGCACGGACCGTGTTTCCTTTCGAGGAAGTCAGAAACGCTCGGAGGTTCTGGGCTTAGGGTTCCAGCGTCCGTCTCGGGGGGACACAGTTCAGCCCGTGGCGGTCACGGCATTTAGTGAGTGCTTGCTGTGTGCCAGGTACCGTGAATCCAGCTTGCCGGGTGCGGCTCTCCCGCGCACCCGTGACCTGTGTGTCTGCGGAGAGGCAGGGGCCGGCCTCCACGGGCAGCAGGGGCCAGCCCTCCAGACGCGCTCACCACCACCCCAGCCCATGCACGGTCAGAGAAACAGGGATCAGAAATGGCCAGTCAGGGTCCGTCCGACACCAGCGAGAGGGAGTGCGCGTGTGCCCATATGTGGGGTGGTGTGCGTGTCTGGGCACACGTGTGCAAACGCCTGTGTGCGTGCATGCGTGCATGAAGAGGTTTATGGCCAGGAGCTGGCTCACACCTTTGGGGGTTGGCTGGGCACGTCTGGAAGCCACAGGGCCCGCCGACGGGAGGGACGGCTGGAAGTGAGGTAGGCAAGGTTTCCTCTCCAAAGCTCTTCAACTTTCCCCTGTAGAACTTGTTGCCTGCCTGTCGTCTAACCTCTCACATGGAGTCCTGGGCCACGTGTCCCAGCAGCAGACCCGGGTACCGCACACCAGGGCCCTCGCCCCGTCGTGACGGGGCCTCATCAGGCGCGCATGCTCTCTCCATCATCCAGGAAACAAACCCGAGCGCCAGGTCTAGTCCTGGCCACACCCGGGCCCGAGGGGCTGTGGGGCCTCTGTTTCCCCAACGTGCAGAGGGCTCACTGTGGCAAGGGGAGGAGGATGCCCTCCTCTCTGCTCTGAGGGTCTCGCTCTGAGATGGGACAGTACCCGGGGGCCTCAGAGTCAGGTGACACCGGGACAGGAGAGCAGGTGGTCTGGGGCCACAGGTGACCCTCCTCTGCTGTGCGTCCGCGTGCTCCGAGGACTGCAGGGCATTCCCGGTGTGTGCCTGTGTGGTGCCTCGTGCAGGGTGGGGGCCGGGTAGGAGACACGCTCCACGTGTGTGGCAGGGACACGATTCCCACAGCCTGCCCCAGACTCTGGAGCGGAAGGTGCCTGCCGCACGGTCACCAGCCCGGCTCTGAGGCCCTTTCACAAGGAGGGAAGGAAAAGCCACTTGAACAAGAAAGCTTGTTCCTCGTCACGTGACCCCCCTGGCCTGTCTTCTCCCCAGCCCACAGGCCCCAGGCTGACGAGGGGGGGACGTAGCCACGTGCTGGGACTCGGGAGGCTTCTCCTGGGCCGGGGAGCCTGACTCGGGGTCCACACTGGGCCAAGATCAGACGCCCTGAACGCCTACGCACGCTTCGGGGTCCAGACGAGAGCCTTCCCAGCTTCCCACCGTGAGCCGTGCGGGGCGGGAGGCCCGAGGGGCTTAGCTGGCGTCGCCCCCACGGAGGCGAGAGGAGCACCCCTCTCCGGTGTAGCTGGTGCTCTCCCGAGCCCCCGGTTTGCCCAGCGGGTGTTCTGTCCCAACGTGTGTGTCGTGGGAGGCCGGGGAGCCTCCAGCCGCCAGCGTGTTGCTGGGCACACAGAGGGAGAGCTTCACTGAACGAACAAGTGAGGGAACAAGTGGCTTCCCAGAGTGGACAGGACGTGACAGCCTGATGGTGGGCCTGGTTTTGCCGCCCTGGAGCCAGATGAGAAAGGACAGCCCGTCTGGGGCCTGGTTGACGCCTTCCTCTGGAATGTGGGCACAGGAAGAGTGTGGGGCCCGGCAGGTGTGCTCGTGGGAGGGAATCGGGGTGGTGGCTCTAAGCGGCCAAAGCTGCCACTCGGCACGCCCGGGCTGGCGGGGGGCAGGCGGGACCCGGGCGCCACTCCTCGTGTTCTCGGCCTCCGGTGTCCACTCCGTCAAGTCAGACCCCGTAGAAGGGCGTCCTCCCGCCGGTCGGACCCGACTGCTCGGGCTGCTGGGAGCCCTGGCGCAGGGGTCTGCGGCGTGGCTGACGCAGTCCTGTGCTCCGGCAGGTGATGGACGTGCTGCACGCCATGGGCCCCGACACGGTGGTCATCACCAGCTCTGACCTGCCCTCCCCGAGGGGCAGCGACTACCTGATCGCGCTGGGGAGCCAGAGGATCCGTAAGTCCTGCGACCCTGGCTCCCTCCTGCCTCTTCGCCGCGGGTTCCTGGAGGCCTCCCTGGCTTTAGGCTCCGTGGGGAAGAGAATTCGGGCCTCACTCAGCAGGCGGTCGGTGTCCCGAACTCCTGTCACCCCCTAAACACACTGAGAACAGAAACCGAGAGAGGGTTCTGTGAGTCGAGGTGTGGGAGGCCTCCCCGCGGTCACCGAGCGGCGAGCTCTCGGTACCCATGACATGCCGTCGGCTCGAGGAGAGCGTCTGTCTTACAGGCTCAGGGTCACGTGGATGGCCCGGCTAGGGCCCGGGGCTTGGGGGACCAGGCGTCCACACCGTCCCCTCCCACAGAGCCGGGGGCGCCTGTGCGGCCTCACCTGTCGACTGTCGGTTCACGTAAATACCGCCTGGGTTGGTGTTTTCTGCGGGGTGCTGAAATGACACAGGAGGCTGGGGTCCCACCCGCTGCGCCAGAGAGCACGGAGCTCTCTCACCACTCCCTCTGTGTCTTCGAGAGAGCATGCCCCTGTGCACAAACCCATGCACACACCTACGTGCACACCTACGTACCCTCGTACATGCATACCCATGTGCCCCTGTGCATAGCCGTGTACCCCGCGCATGCCCCTGTGCGCTCCCATAAGCTCACGGCCCCCACGGCTACCGGTGCCCTTGTTACTCCGCACCCGGTCACACGTGCTGGTCCCTCACGCCCAGCTGTGCGGTTCTTCTCTCCCCGGGCCATCCTGCTAGGGGTTCTGGCGTCTACTCCCTCCCTTGTGACAGGCGACACCAGCCCTCCCTGCCACCGTGCGGGGGAGGAGGAGCGGGGAGGGGGGCAGGCTGGCTCCCAGACGAGGGGCTCGTTCTCTGCTGGCCCAGGGTCTCGGGGCCCATCGGCTGTGCTCTCCTCCAGGGAACCCCGATGGCTCTGTGGTGACGGAACGCATCCGGATGGAGATGCACAAGGTCGACGCGGTCTTCGTGGGCACCGGGGACCTCTTTGCCGCCATGCTCCTGGCATGGACACACAAGCACCCCAACAATCTCAAGGTCAGCAGGATGCGCCCCCGCCCTGCCCCCATCGGGGACCACCTGGGTTCTGCGGGGGCTCAAACGGGCCACCCGTGTACCACACGCTGGAGTCGGCCTGTCGGGCCGCGGAGCAGGTGTGAGCCCCGGGAAGGCGGAGCCTGGGAGGGGTTACCGCAGCCTCGGTAGGTCCGGAACTAGGAACGTCTCCCAGAGAGCAGCCCGGTGAAAGTTGGTCCTAAGATGTCATCGCCCCGGTGAGTCGAGAGACTCAGAGGCTGGGAGCCCCCTCGGGGGCGTGAGGGACAGGGCTCCGAAGTCAGACTTGCAGAGGGGCTCAGCTCTTGTCAGGCACTGTCTGCGCGTCTGTCCGTCCCTCCCCCATCCCTTGCTTTGTGTGTAAACGTCCACAGATGCGTTTGTACGGAGATAAAGCCATTGTGTGCGGGCTCTGCTGGGCGAGCAGATACCTTGCTACCGATTCTGTCAATGGGGGTGTGGGGTGGCGGGGGCCGCGTGCCCCCGTGGTTAAGCTCCGGAGTGATGGCTGCGTTCTGCACGGCGTGCGGGAAAGTTCCTTCGTGACGTCAGATCGTGCCGTGGCCTCCTTCAACGTTGTTGGAACCACGCAAGTGGACAGCTGTGCACGAGGCTGTCCCCGGCCCCTCTGTTATTTCCTTCTCCGCTTACTTGGTGGCCGTCAGGGCCTGCCTCCCGTCTCTAGAACGTGCTCGGGAAGGGCAGCCGTGCAGGGTGGTTAGAGAGGAGCCACGCCCCCGTCTGTGCTGGGTCCACCGAGGGAAGGAGGAGCCCTGGGTCGGGATCTGGAAGTGGATGCCCCTAAAGCTGCCTCTACCCGCTGGAGGCTGGCACGCCCCTCCCATCCCATCAGTTAGCTTGTCTGTGAGACGCAGGGCTGGACCTGCCCCTCCTACCTGCCCCCCCCCCAGGGACCAGGGGGAGCACAGACCTGCTGTGTCCTTGCCTGCCCCCCCTGCCCCCCAGGGACCGGGGGAGCACAGACCTGCTGTTGCCGTTGGCAGCCGTGGGATCTTCATCTGGTACAGGGCACCTTGGCCATCTGGTGCGCAGTGGAGACCTTGCTGCTGGGCCACCTGAGGCCAAACCGGGTTCGCCACGTCCCCGGGTCGGGCGGGAGGGGGTTCCACTCGCTTCCCCGGCTCCTGCTAAGCCCCGGGTCTTTGACTTTGAGGTGCCAGTAAGCGGTGACCTTGGCCAACTTTGGGGTAGGAGTCATTTTTGACGAAGACTCTTTATAACTAATTCCTTCCAGAAACACCTATTAAGCGTCTACTGCACGGCAGACAGTACCGAGGAGTGCTAGAGCCCAGCCCTCCCCTAGAGGGCACGGTCTGGAGGAAGGTGGTTAGTTTTAGCACGCAGGCATCTGCTCAGCTCTCCAGGGAAGGTTGATGGGGAGCATGTGACGGTAAAGCCAGCGCCCTGCTCTCTCGGGGCGGAGGCAGGGTCTGGGTGAACGGAGAATCCCATCCGGGCCCTCGGCAGCACCGACCACGTGTGCGCATCTCCCGCCCTGCAGGTGGCCTGTGAGAAGACCTTGTCGGCCATGCATCACGTTCTGCAGCGGACCATCGCATGTGCAAAAGGTACCTCCTGGCTGGGCCCCCGAGCCCACCAGCGGAGGGGGCAGGGGGAGGGAGGGAGCCGACGGCGGGGTCCCGAGGCTCCCTCCGCCTCCGCTAGCCTGCGGAGCTCGTGCCCCACACGGGAGCCCCAGAGGGGACACGGACCGTCAGGGCTCAGGCGAGGGAAGGGGGCACGAAGCCGGAGTGCCTTCTGGTCTGTCCCTGTCACCCACGCTTCGTCTTGCAGCCCAGGCAGGGGGAGGACTGAAGCCCAGCCCGTCGCAGCTGGAGCTGAGGATGGTCCAGAGCAAGAAGGACATCGAGAACCCGGAGATCGTGGTCCAGGCCGCGGTGCTGTGAGGGCCCGCGTGCCACCTCCCAACGCACAGCGTGTCGGTGTCTCCATCGTCGTCCCTGTGAAAACGTAGCATCTGCCTTAGAGCCGTGACCGAAACTTGATATTTTTTTCTTTCGTGAGTGTCCAGCCTCAACCGGTCTTAATTGTGAAAACGTGCTGGTCGTGCTTTTTAAAAGTCACAAAGCGATCACAGAAATCTGTAATTCTGGGAACCCAGCTCCCTGTCCCCCAGGGCTCCTGGGCCTCCCGGGAACCCCGCTCCCCGTGGGCCCCCCGGCGGCGTCCCATCCCTGGCGGGCGAGGGCCGGGGAGAGTCCTGGAGTCTGTGCGTCCCTGAGGAAGAGTTGGGTTTTAACCATCTGCGTCTGGGCGAATCCTGCCAAATGCCTCTGTTGTCGTTGTGACCCGACCCCCTTTGTTCCTGCTTGAGAAGTCTCGTTTGTCACCTAGCTGTGGGGTAGGTCGCCGGGGACTGCGTCACTGCGGGAACAGGTCGAGACCAGCTGGCCCGGACGCGCACCGGGGAAGAGGAAGGGCTCCCGAGGCTGGAACAGCCCGTGGCGAGACTGGCCCCTTGTGTTCCTGCCGGAAACCTCACCTGGTCTATGGCACGCCGGGTTACGTCTGCGCGCTTGCCACCCTTGGCTGGCGACAGATGCCTCGTGCCACGTGGTTGTGCAGAGACGGGTAGAGGGCCGTGGATACCATTGGCATATTTAACCCCTCGAGCCAGTCACCCTGTGCGCTCGCCCCTGCCCGCTCAGTCCTGCCTTCCGTGCCACCGGAAGCCGGGGTGCGTGAGGCCCCCTGAAAGGCAGCCGCAGCTTGAGCCCCTTCTCCGAGGAGAGGGTGTTGGCAGATCGGGGGAGGGGCCGGGGCAGAGCGCCGGGCTAGCAGCTCTCAGACGCCTCGGGCTGCGACACCAGGCCAGGCGTCTGCTGCCCGGGGCACCCCCAGGCGTGGCTGCCAGCGAGGGTGCCCCTCTCCGCGCCGCCTGGGGGAGGGCAGAGGTCTGCCTCCCCCAGGAGCCTGCGGCCGGGAAGGGACAGAGCCTGCAGAGTGGGGGGGCCCCCTCCCCGCCCCACAGGCGGGTCCTCTCCTGCAGCGCGCGCTCTCCTCTGCAGCAGGGCCAGTGTCCCCAGGATCCACTGCCACCTCCCGGGTAGGGCGGTGTTCACTCTGTTGCAAACTCCCCGAAACAAGGAAATACCAGCGTCCGTGCCGTTCCGCCTGCCCTTCTTTCTTCCCAGTCTGTCCACGTCCTGAGTGTCTGCTCTCGTGCGTTAGCACCCGGCAGCCCGTGCACGGGCCATGGGATCTCTCTGCAACGAGATGGTGGAAAGCCCACCGTGAGGATACCGTGTAGGGCGTAGGGGCTTACTCTGTGTGTACCATGGCCTTGGGAACACTGCAGACGCCGATCCTCTGTTCTTTAAGTTTTATTTCAGGGGCTCAGGCTTCGTGTTACACTTGATGCTTTTAGTTCCCCCAACTGTACATAGAACGATAGTTATTCCGCCCCTAAACTTCCTGTGAAACTGTGAGCTTTCTGGCTGGATCTCGGACGTTCTCATCCCAAGTTCCTCCGACCGAGAAGCCCCGACCGCTGGGAGTGGTGGGGTCTTGAGCCCTCTGCCCCCAGCAGCGGGACCCCGGCATCCCAAGAGCCCCTGCAGGGCGCGGGGCTCCCGTAGAAACCGCAGCAGCTTCTCCCAGCGAGCTGCGCTGGCCACGTGCTGCTGCTGAGCCCACTGCCATCCTGGGCGGGGTCCTGCGCAGACACGCAGGCCCTGGCTTGTCTGTGCTTAGAATTTCCCACCCAGAGGTCAGCCGTGGTCACTAGCCGCGGGTTTTTCTTTCTTTCTTTCTTTCTTTCTTTTTTTTTTTTTTTACATAGGTTGGGTCCAAATTAGAGTAAATCTTTGTTTTTACTTCCCATAGTTTAGTAACATGCAAAGTAATAATTACATATTTTAAAATGAGAAGTGTATCAGTCCTAAGTCGCCTGCTTATTACCAGAGTACAGATTTCAATATGGTTTTTCAAAGCTTCTGTAGGCCTTAAAGATGAATTACAAACTACTCTTTTTTTAAAACCATTTTCGAATCATTGCCAAGTCTTGCTAAGGTCATCGTGGTAATCTGCGTTATTTTTCAATGTATGTCAGCGATGGTAACAATGATGCTTTGTTGTGCTGTTCTTGACCTTGTCGGAACCAATTTTTTAAATGTCGTCTGCCTTTACAATGGACTGAGCCTGGTTTGGCGTGCTTTTCGTGTTCAGAACGGAGGCCAGGGCGCCCCGCCAGCAACATGATGCCCGAGTCCCCGTGTCGATGCAGAATCCCCCTCCTCCCCGCCTTCACCGTCCAGGAAAGTAATGCTGTGTGATGGAGCCCCCGAAGGGTGAATCTTTGCCTCTGGGGAGCAGGCAGGTGGGGCAGGGCCAGGCGGGCGGGGCCCTGGCCTCACTGGGTGTCCCAAGGCCCCTCCTGACTGCCATTCCCTCCTTGCTGGACCTCACGTTCGCTGCTAGTTGAAATGTACAGTAAAGGAGGTGACAGCGTTCTAGCTGTTGGACCTGCGCTGTGAGCACGCCCCCTCCTTTATCCCTCCTGCCCTTGGATGGGACCACCTGCCCCAGGGCATCGGGGCTGCGTCTGCCTGAATCGCAGGCACCTGTGAGCACTCTGGATTCCGGCACCAGAACAGCCAGAATCTCGATCTTCCTTCTCTGCCCCCCAGCAGGTTGCTGCGGTCTCCGTGCACATGTCCCCATGGGACAGGGTTTCTGTAGGAACCCCCCACCCTAGCACCTGCCGGGGCTGGAAGGCGGGGAAGGAAGTGTGAGTGGGCAGAGGGGCGAGTGTGCAGGCCAGGATGCTGCGAGTGGGGTCCTGGCTGTCTGAGTCTCACGGGAGCCGTGGGGCCCCCAGACGCCACTCTGCCCCCAGAGGGGCGTGGCCACCAACCCACCCGTGTTCATTCCGCACCAGCTCCCGCCGACCGGCTGCAGGTGATTTCTCTCATCCCGCCACTCCGTGAACTGTTTACATTAGGACTTCCTTCAGAGCCGGGTCCCGTGTGCTCAGAGGGAACACGTTAGGTGCCTGTGCCGGGTGGGCACTCAGAAGGACCCCCATCCCTGGGAGGGCAGCTCTGGGAGCCCAGGAGACCTCCCACTTCATTTCTGCCCCGAGGGTGCTGCTCAGGCTGGACCCTCAAAGCACAGTGACCCAAGTGCACACATGCGGCCAGGGAGCTGGTGCTGCGTGTGTGTGTGTGTGTGTGTGCGTGTGTGTGTGTGCTGCAGTCGCTTTGTGGCAGGGGCGGTCGGGTGGTCGGGGGGCCTTTGAGGGTGAAAAGTGTCAAGAACCTTGAGTGCTTGTTTATAGAGCCCCCGCCCCCCCCCCCCCCCCGCCCCCCCCCCCCCACAGGTTGCAGAATCCAGCCCTGCACTTCCACCCTCTGCCGGCAGGGGGCGGGGCAGGCCCCAGCCTGGAGCTTGCACACATCGCCACCCCGTGGCGTAGTGCACGGGGCTCTAGTGCTAGTGACAGGCACTGGGCCTCGGGGTCTGTGTCCCAGGCTGGCCTCAGTGCTGCCCCATGGTGGCCAGGTTCCTAAAATCCCGGGCTTCTGGTGCATGAGTCTCCCCGTGGACTTCTGCAGGTGATTCTCGGTGCAGGACGTTTCCTGTCTTACTGAGGGGAGACTCTGACCAAAGCACAGGGTCTTAACAAACCACATTCCTGCCTGTCTTAAGAGGTCGTGCTCACAGACACCACCAACCACATGTTCCTTTGCTTAAGGCGGAGTTTAACGAGTTAACTTTAGTTCTGACTTCGAGAATATTTCCAAGCTTTGTATGAATGGAAAGTTCTTCCTAGAATTTTCTCTTTAAATTCTGGCAGAGTAAACAGCTGTTCTAGAAGCTTTCCTGCTGTCCCCGAAGAGCAGAGCCCTGTGCTCAGAGCAGGCCACTTGGTTCGGTCGCTGTACCCTGGCTGCAGATGAGCCCTGGGTGGGGCAGCCCCCACACCACGGTGGGCAAGTTTCCACCTTCTGCCTCCGGAAGCCCATTCTGGTGGGAAGAGACTTCCTGAAGCCCCTGACCACTCCCTGCCCCGGCCGTCCCTCGTTGCCCTGCAGGTGTCCTGGGGAGCCGGATGGCAAGGGTGCAGCAGAATGGGGCTGACGGTGAGGAGGGCCTACCACCCTCTGTCTGCTCCGCGGAGCCCGGCGGTCTGGGGAGGGAGCGGGGCGCACCCCACCCCCACACTGTTCCGAGCTGTGGGACAGGGCCTCTGGCTTCAGAGAGCCACTACATTTCGTTTCTCGTGCGGGACTCGGCTCCCGGCATGAGGGGGTGAGTGCGGCGGGGCGGGGGAGAGGGGCAGAAAGGGAGAATTGGCGGGCTTGGCAGCGGCCTTCAGGACATCCCAAAGAGCACAGGTGGGGAGCGAAAGGTGCCTTGGTGCGCCCCGCAAAGCGTGTGGGCCTGTTGTCCTGACGGGTAGCACAGATGTTCCTGTTTGGGGAACTGAAAGTGAATTCCTAACGTACAACGTGTAGGCTCCAAGATGAAGAGTGTGTGGATGTTTTGAGTGCTTTTGGCTTCATAGCTGCGTACTTTCTGATGTCGAATTTTAGTTGGGATTCCAGCCAATGACTGCACGACTGGGCGGACAGGAGGGTTGAGGTGCTGACTCAGAGCCCAGCGGGTGCTGGCCTGGGCCTTCCTGGAAATTACCTCGGACTGTGGAGGCTGTGTGACCCCCTCGGGTCGGAGCACGTTGCCCCTGGGGCCCGGCTGCGGGGGAGGGCCAGGGGGTGGTTTCTCCAGTGCTGGGGTCTCCAGCCCTCCGTCCTGTGCACGTGTTTGTAAAGTCCCTGTCGGCGCTGTAGAGGCCGTGTCTGTGTGCTGGTCCTACTGACTTATGATTATCCGTAAATAAATCTTTTTCTGGCCATGGTGTTGAAGTGCAATGATTCCTCCCGCCTCAGGAACCCCCCGTTAATTATCCCCTGGTACCCGAAGCCCCTGCCACCAGCCAGCCAGCCCAGCAGTGCTGACTGCTGAAAAGCATGGGAGCTGAGGCCGTAAACAGGTATGTCTTAAGGGAAAGAGATTGCCCAACCCACCCTCGGTGGCCCAGGTCCCCTTGTCCCACCCACTCTGTTCTGTGCCCTGGGGGCTGGCCTCTAAGCTCCTCCTGCGGGCAGGACTCCCAGGAGGGTGGGTTCCCTTTCTCAGGCCCCGCCCCCAGCCCCGCTAGAGTCCAAGGACCGGCCTCATCCCTGATGAATGTCACTGCTCCTGGGTTTCAATCCCTTCACACCTGGGTGGTGACAGCCGGTCCTACAGGCCGGGCAGGTACTGTGCTCCCGTGCTGTGATTCACCCACACCTTTGTGAGTAGCTCCCCAGGCAGTCTCCAGAATGCCAGGCCCCTTGCCCTGGAAGGAAAAGCAGGAGAAGGGTGGGGGAGAACGAGGGATCTGCTTCATGTCTGGAACACCTTGAACTCCGCCTCTCCACCCCCCTGCTGACTCCTGTGCCCCTTAGCTGGCCCGCAAGGCCCTCCTGGTGGACGACCCTTTGTGGCCGCTGTGGCACGCTTCCACAAATGCAGCGACTTAAAGCGACTCTGGAGATCAGACTTGTACAAAAATAGGTGGGCGGGGCTGGGTCCTCTGGAAGGTTCCAGGGAGAATGTGCCCAGCCTCTTCCAGACTTTAGAGGGGCCCTCATGACTTCACAGCCGTGGTGTGGCTTCAGTCTGACCCCGACCCCTGCCTCTTCTTCTGAGGACCCTGGGATGACATTGGGGCCCCAGAGAGTCCGGAATCACCTCTCCAGCTCAAGACCCTTAGCTTCATCACATCTGACAAGTCCCCTTGCCCTGTGAGATAACATCCACAGGCTCCGGGCACTGGGCCAGGGATATCCCTGGGGGCATTATTCAACCCACAGCCTCCTGTGATGGGGATGGGGGTGAAGCCCAGTGAGTCCCGACACGGTCACCTTTCCCTCTCTGACACTCCGCATGAGATGTCCAGCGGAGGACACACACGGCCTTGAACCTCAACCATCAGGAGGATTCCTGCCGCAGACGTCCCCTGGGGAGGGCGGGAAGCCTGGCCTCAGGTGCAGGCCCCACCCTGGAGACCACACCGGCCGGGGCTCCCTCAGGCCGAGTTCCTGGAAGGGAGCCCGGGCCCCACCCTTGCACTAAGTGGTACGGGGGGGGGGGGGGGGGGGGTGCCCTCTCAAGGGGCCGGTAAGAACAGGAAAAGGGACAAGGCAGGGAGAAGATGCATGGCAGCGTGTGACCTAGCTGGCCAGGTGGTCAAGCGGGGGCATCTCTCCCGTCTTCTCCAATTGGTCGAAGTTCACCCCACAGGGGCGGGCACCCCTGGGTTTTTGAGGTGTGCTGCCTGGCCTCGGGCAGGTGTGGGCCCCACTGGGTCAGACGCTGGAGCAGAGCCGTTACGGCAGAGGCCAGGGCAGGTCGGGACGGACAGGCGAGGGGGGCCCAGTCCCAGGCCCTGCAGAGGTGAGCCGAGAAAGCCCCGAGTTAGAGAAGAAGTACAGCCTCCTGCGTTATCTGGTCACTTTGTCAACTGCCTGCCCGGTGCCAGCCACTGGGGACTCCGTGCCCGTGGCCAGGTCGGGGAAGTGAATGACCGAAATATCCGCACCAGTAATCTGGGCTCACAGACCAACGTGCGGGGGAGCGCCAGCGAGAAGGGCGCGTGCCGTGTAGTCCCGAGAGGTCACCCGGGTGTCTGTGAAGGGCTTGTACCTGTTTGCATTCCCGGCCCGCATCGGGACGTTTGCCTGTGGGGCAGGACAGAGACCGGCACCCAACGTGGTTTCACTCTGCTCTTCTCATTGTGTGGACGTGTTACAGATTGTCGTGGCTGTTCAGGTCTTTGCCCATTTCACTATAGAATTTTTCATCCTTTGCCCCGCTTTTTTTTTGAGAGCGAGAGAGCGAGCGAGTGCGCATACAGGAGCGGGGCAGGGGGGCCCTTACTAAGCACTCCTCTTCCACTCACCCCCGAGTGTTGTGTTTCTCCAGGACCGAGAAGGCTGCTACAGGGACCGGTCCCACCGCTGGGAGTCAGACCCCAGTCCTCATGCTCCCCGGGTGGGACCAAGCACCCTCTCCCCGGGCCAGCAGGGGGGCACCTTCCCCCCCCCCCCCACTGCCCTCAGCTGAGGCTCCTCTCCTCCACCCGGGATTTTCTCGGCGAATGTCACTCTTCCCAAGGCCTGACCCCGCGCCCCCGCTCGGGCTGAACAGGTCAGTGCACCGTGCATGCCCTGCTTCTGCCCTGGCAGAGCCTCCCCAGCTCGGAGCACACCCCGCAGCACCCGGTCTCGGAGTGCTCCCAGAACCCGGTGCCGGCACAGATCCAGCCAGCCGGCTCACGAGGGAGCAGACGCACGTTAGCCTAGAGATAGAGGAACAGATAACTGATGTCACTTGTGCACTGGACACAATCGTTGGTGTCACTAATCCGTCATTACCAGGCGGGGTGCCTCGGAGGCCCTAACGGAGCTGCCCGGAAATGGCATTAATGCACATTTTCTGTCCTTGCAAAAGCAGGGCCGTGGCTCCAGCATACAAGGGCTGGAAAAAAAACTAGAATTCTAGGGGCGCCTGGGTGGCTCAGACGGCATCCGACTCTTGACTTCAGCCCAGATCATGATCTCATGGTTCGTGGAGTTCGAGCCCCGCACTGGGGCCTGCTTGGGGTTCTCTCTCTCTCTGCCCCTCCCCACTTGCTATTTCTCTCCAAATCCATAAGAAAACATTTAAAAAATTAAAATTCTAGAGGAACGGGTGAGTTTCTCTACAGTCTGGGTCTGGAGAAGGGCTTTTAATCTAGGACTCAAAACAAATTACAACTTGGGGAAAATATTTGTGACTTACTGAGGCACGACATTGCTAATGTATCAATAACTCTTAGAAGTGGGGGGAGGGGCACCTGGGTGGCTCAGCTGGTTAAGCCTCAAGACTCTCGATTTTTGGATCGGGTCGTGATCCCAACGTTCATGGGATTGAGCTCCGCGTCAGGCTCTGTGCTGACACTGTGGAGCCTGCTTGGGGTTCTCTCTCCTCTCTCTCGGTTAGGTCTTCATTTCAACCCCAAATTGCTTCACTACCAAGAACAAGAGCCTGTTGGGAAAGCTCTTCATTCTTCTAGTTCAGGAACGGAGATTGGGACACACACAGCTGGCATTAAGGTGTTCTTGCCACTTACACTTCTTTTTAATGTTTATTTATTTATTTTTTTTTTTTTTAATTTTTTTTTCCAACGTTTATTTATTTTTGGGACAGAGAGAGACAGAGCATGAACGGGGGAGAGTCAGAGAGAGAGGGAGACACAGAATCAGAAACAGGCTCCAGGCTCTGAGTCATCAGCCCAGAGCCCGACGCGGGGCTCGAACTCACGGACCACGAGATCGCGAGATCCTGCGAGATCGGGACCTGAGCTGAAGTCGGACGCTTAACCGCCTGCGCCACCCAGGCGCCCCAATGTTTATTTATTTTTGAGAGCAGAGGGAGGGGCAGAGAGAGAGGGAGACCCAGAATCGGCAGCAGGCTCCAGGCTCCGAGCGGTCAGCGCAGGGCCCGACGCGGGGCTCGAACCCACGAACCGTGAGGTCACGACCGAGCCCCCCGGGCGCCCCTCTTCTTGCCGCTTTCAAGCTGCTTGCTCACCCTGCGACCCTGGTGTGCTCTTCCTTCCCTCGCGATCCGGACAGCCCGCGCCTTGCACTGCCGACCCAGCACCAAGCACCACACGCCGCCGATGCAGAGTGGTGTGGTGATTTGAGACCAACTCGAACCCTCGGGGATGGTTTACTGCCATGACCCGAACCACACAGCCGTCTCAGCCCCTACTCTTGCAACGATGCGCGTGCTCTTTGTTTGCAGAACAGACACAGGGCAAACCACTGCACTGCCTTCGCTCATGGCGGGGACCCTGTGTCGAAAACCGGAGATGTGCCGTTGCCCAGATGCTCAGAGGCTAAGTTCAAGAACCCTTCCAGGTGGATGGTGCTCAGCGAGGCCTCACAACTATTCTACACGTACACGTACACCTATGGCGTCCTCTGCACACGCGTGTGTGTTTCTACTGGGGTGTAAGGGTGGTGTGTTGGTGCGTCTAAGTACATCCAGAGCTAATGCTCTAGAATCAGATTTGCCCAAAGCCTTTTATTTTACGGGGGAGACTAAGGCCTGGAGACAGGACACGGTCAAAGCTGAGCGTGGGGAGCTGTGGTTGGAGCACAGGCTCCTGGAGTCCTGGGTCTACCATCCACTTGCGGGGACCTTGAGCGACTCCCCCGGGAGGCAGCTCTGTAGGTAGAAGAGGTATCCGGCCAGCTCAGGCCAGTACGTGACCCAGGAGGGGCGCCACGTGGCACAGCGGTCACGTGGCCGTCAAACAACCATATTAGCACGCCACTCTCACGCTTCCTGACGCTTCTATACGGGACTGTGGTTTCCGACGAAGCCAAAAAAACCCAAAACGAAGGAATATATTTGCCAAGACTTAAAAATATGTATTTAAAAGAGAATATAAGCCTTCTTTGAAAGTAATGAAGATCGCTGGTTGGGATGACTTTGTCTCTCCCAGCTCTCAGAAGAGCTGCACAACACACCCCCCCCACCCCCAGTGAAGAAATGGCACCCGTTTATGACCCCAGACGTGTCCACAGAGGACAGAACCACACGGACGGGCCATGTTCACAGCGGGAACTAGAAATACGCCAGTTCGTCGTGCCTGGCTTTGTGGGTCTGATAGCTGGACAAGGCCAAGGGTTTGTTTTCGTGCGGGAGACTCTGAAACACTCGAATGTGCACAAACTCCTCATCATCGACTTGAACCTGGAGACGGACAGAGAGGAGAGAGGCCAGTGAGGGGCAGGCCGGAGGACCTCTGACCCCAAGTGCCCCTGCCGGACCAGTCTGCATGAGGAGGGCCCCGGAGAGGGGCGGGGCCCTGCCCCCCCACCCCCCCTCACCCCCGCCCACGGCTGACCCTCACCTTGATGAAGTAGTTCCTCCCTGCGACCACCTGGCTCCTGAACTCCACCGCCTTAAAGGTAGTGTACTTCTTATTCTCCTGCTCCTCCAGCTGGGGCTTCACCTAGGGGAGGGGACAGAACGGAGAACTTAGTGGCTTCCCTCCTCACACAGCCTAGTTCTCCTACGGAACGAACGTTACAAACGGGATTCCTGCGCCCGCCCGTTCCAGATCTTCTCCAGCAAGAGCGTTCTTGAGAGCGGAGAGGGGCATTACACGGTCAGCTCTACCGACAGAGTGCGGAAAGCTCCTTAAATCTAACGGCTCCCGCGAGAGTGCTGGAGCAAGTCATTGGCCCTTCGTGTTCTAGGCATGGGTGATTTTTAAATTTCCATCATGACGCTATATACGAGTTGACGCCCCGTTTTCCTTTCCAGTTCACAGCCGAACAGTTTGACGAAGAGGCCGTATGTAATTATTCCCTCTTAAAATTCGAAATTTTAAACTAAGTTCAGTCATAGATTTAAATTTCCCCTTCTAGTCTAGAGAGGTCATGAGTGTCTTTGCGGCTCCTCTCCGGAGGGCATTACAGCCTCCAAATGTGTCCCCAGACACCGGAGGCGGCAGGCACAGGGCTTCGCAGGTAAAATGCAGTTGACTGCATGTTTATTTTATTTTTAAATGTTTATTCATTTCTGAGAGAGAGAGAGAGAGAGAGAGAGAGAGAGAGAGCGCGTGAGTGGGGAAGGGGTGGGGGGGAGGGGGCAGAGGCTCCAAAGCCGGCTCTGAGCTGACAGCAGCGAGTCCGATGCGGGGCTCAAGCTCTCCAACAGCGAGATCATGACCTGAGCCGAAGTCGGAAGTCACCCAGGTGCCCCTACTGCGTCTTAAGATGTAGAGCCTTTCGTGGGGCGCCTGGGTGGCTCAGTCGGTTGAGCGCCCGACTTCAGCTCAGGTCATGATCTCGCGGTCCGTGAATTCGAGCCCCGCATCGGGCTCTGTGCTGACAGCTCGGAGCCTGGAGCCTGGAGCCTGCTTTGGATTCTGTAACTCCCTGGCTCTCGGTCCCTCTCGCCCTCATGCTCTGTCTCTTTCTCTCAAAAATAAATAAACGTTAAAAAAAAAAAAAAGATGTAGAGCTTTTGGGCAGAAGTTGATCCTTATCTGTGCAACTCACGGTGTTCATTGCGCCAAGTGCCTTTCTCCAGGGTGGGGCTTACCTGTGTCTAAATACTCAGACACAGGAGCCCCCTTCTTTGTGCAAAACGCCAGCTAGGTCTGCAGGGAGTGGACTCTGCTGACAGTTTACGAAACGGGGGGCGGGGGGGGGGGGGGGGGTGGTCCGGGGGGGTGAGTGCCACCCCCACAACGGCCCAGGGTTTGGGGAGGGATTCACCCCTCTCTGTCTGCTTCAGGAGGGGCCGAAAGCCCCAGGCCGCTGGCAAAGAATGGAAAGAAAACCCAGGCGCCAGGTGGCAGAACAGGTAACGCGACTGCCAGGCCCGGCCCCTCCCTACAGAGTGGGAGCTCATCGTCCCAGGACTGACCAGGAGAAAGACGGGCTGGGCTGCAGCCAAGGGGGCATAGAGGCCCAAGGCCCAAGCGCCCAGGGCTGGTGGCGCTGCTCACGGGGCGGGGGACGGCGCAGAATGTCTTCTGACCCGGGGTCAGTCACAGACGCTCCCTTTGCGTGCCCCAGAGTGCTCCAGAAAGGAGGCAGCACCAGGTGCAGAGGTGGGGATTCTCCCTGCTCCTGTCCTCTTAGACACCTCCAGCAGACCGGCTGGCCCCCTCGGTGCCTGCCAGCAGCAACACCTCCGCCACAGGTCACTTTCACACCAAATTCAGGAGCAAATGACCTCACACCCGCTCCAACTCCCCTGACCGGAGAGGACCCTCCGCTCCCGGCGAGGAGGGGCTGCGGGGGCAGGGCCGGGAGCCGCGGCCCAGGCGGGGCTCGCGCAGCAGTCCCTGCGAATTCCTCATTTCACGGGTCTCGTGGGGCTGAGTCACCAGCCTGCACTGCGGTCGGGCGGTGGAGCCACCCGAGCGAGGCCCGGGGCGGCCGGGGGGGCAGCGGGCTGGCGGCAGGGGAGGGGCGCCGCGCGAAGGAGCCGTTCGGGTGCTTCCGCCCGCTCTGGCCCCGACCGGCCCGCTCGGCCCACCCTCCTACCACCTGCCTGCGGCCGCAGAGGGGAAACCGAGGCGGGGCCCCGGGGACCCCAGGGGCAGGCTCGCACCCGCAGGCCTCACAGCCGGGAGCGCCTTCCGGAGCCCCACCCGCTCCCTCCTACCTGGTCGGCGATGGCCTGGGTCTCGGCCGTGGCGGGCTGCGTGGCGGAGGGCGCCCCGCACATCATCCTGGCGGCGGGCGGATTTGCTGCGGCCAGAGCGGAACCCCGGCCCGAGGCGCCCGCTCCACTTAAAGCAGGCGACGGTCACGTGACGCTAGGGGCGGGGCGGGGCGGGGCGGGGGCGGGGCCTAGGGCCGGGGGCAGGGGCGGTGTGGGGCGGGGCCTAGGGCCGGGGACAGGGGCGGTGCTGGAGGGGCGGGGGGCGAGGGCGGGGCTCGGCCGGTCGCCTACCTGCCCCTAGGGCGCGCGTCTCGCGGGCGACATCCTGGGTCCCCCACTGCCCGCCATGTGGGTGTGGTGTCGTCCTTCTCTGGCCGGTCAGGTTGGGGTGGGGGCTATCCTGCAGGGAGCAGTTGGGGGCAGGTCCCACATGGGGTTGGGGTGGGCTCTGTGGGGGACTGTGTGGAGTCTGCCCTGTACAGGGCAGGACGCAGCGTTGGAGGGGGGCGGGTGCGGGGAGCGGGTCACAGGCAGGTGGTTACCTAGACCTGAGACGACAGCTGCGGAAGGGCAGAGGGGAGAGAAGCTCGTACCCAGCCAGGACCTGCAGGAGCTGGGGACCGGAGCAGGAGGCTGCCGGGGCATCCCGGAGTCCAAGATCAGACCCTGCCCGGCCTCAGGCCCCTGTGCAGTCAACTATCCTGCACCCCTCATCTGCAAGGCCTGGCCCGGCACCCCACTTGTGCCGGCCACTCTGGAGGTCACCAGCCTGTGACCCAGAGGCACAATGGAGCGCTCGTGTGTGTAAGCAGAGGAGGCACAAAGCCATGCCGGGATGGGGAGGAGACGGCTGCCAGGGCTTCAGGCTGGGCAGGGGTTGTGGTCAGATCGAGGGCATTAGGAAAGGGCTAGGCTGTGGCAGGATTTGGGTTCAGACTGGGCAGATTCAAGCACCCAGGGAAGGGAGGGGTCCCACACTCTGTTTGGGGCAGGGGTGGGGCCCATACTAGGGGCTGACTGGACAGGATTGGTCTCTTAGAAAAGTCCAGGCCCTCCAGCCCTCTGGCCCAACCCTCAGTGGACACAGGCCTCTCCCATCCCTGGGTGCTGACTGTGCAGGACCAGGCCCAGCCTTGCCTGCTGTAGGCCCAACACAGAGCCCCAGCGGGAGTGGCTGGAAGCAGGTGTGTGGGGGAGACAAGCCTTTCTGATACCTGCCAGGGGCAGAACCTTGTTTGTAACTTCAGGAAAGGTGAAAGGTCAGGTGTGGTTGAACAGTAAGGGGAGAGGAAGGGGAGATCTGACAATTCATTCATAATTGCATGAATGTACGATGAGTCAGATTTGACTCCATAAAAATGGAAAACTGTTCTCCTGCCTTTTCCTATCCTGCAGCTCAGTGGGCTTTCCTCCTCTCCCTCCTCCCCTCCTCCCCCTCCTCCCCCTTCCCCCTCCTATGCTGGATGGCATAGGACTAACTCCCGTCCCGTCTGTGGGAATAATACTCGTGACCAATCTCCAAGGGTTTTGAGTTTTATAAAGTTCTAAATGAGTTAATAAGTGTAAAATGTTTTGAGCCCCAGGGCGAGTTGATAGTGTTCTTACTATTACTGTCTGTAATTAGTACACTAGCTTAAATCTCTCCCATAATTAGCATAACTTTTTCTATCCAAAGGCCCTGGAAAATGCTGGCATTTATCTCTCATTCCTTGATGCTCCAGGTGTCCTTCTTGCTGGAGCCAGAGAAAAAGACCAGATAGCAGGTCTCCTCACCCAGGGTCCTGGAGCCACTCCAGGGCCTTGGACATCACTTCAGCTTGAAATCTGTGAAGCCTCGCCTGTGAGGTTTCTGACTTTCCCAGCATAAGGAAGCCAAAGGGTTCTTTTCTCAGCGTCTCAGGGTTCCTTCTTCCTCAGCAAGACACAGCTCCTTTGCCTTCCTCTTGGTGTTCTCAGGCAGGTGATCTACACGCTTGTTTCTGGAGCTAATCAGTTGCTTGTGTTCCCTCGTGCAAAAATTTGTCATCAGAATCCATTGCTAATTAAATTCTAGCCCAAGAAATCCTAAGAAAGAGAGAAAGAAAGAAGAGAGAAAGAAAGAAAAAAGAAAGAAAGAGAGAGAAAGAAGGAAGAGAGAAATCACAGAAAGAAAAGGAAATATGTAGCATTTACTCAACTAAGCATTTACCAGCTACCAATTCATCTTTGCTAACAAGGGAAATAATAGCGAAGGTAAACCTAAAAACAGGTGCAGCACTGTCCTGCCTCCCATCACAGGCCTGGCCACCTGGGGACGCTACAAACTGAGTGGACTGTGGCTTTACTTCCAAGCTCCTTGAAGGGAGCCAGCCCCCAGCCCCTCTGGAGGGATGGAGGGAGCTGCAGGAAATTGAGACGCGTCAAGGGAGGGAACAGATATACAATCTTAGAAGGCCTTGCTGTAAGCTAATGCAGGCAGGGGGTTTCCTAAGTGGAGAAGCGTCAGCAGAATCAGAGGGAAGGCTGGGACCCAGGTGGGGGGTACGGCCGGTGCACCTGCCCTGGACACGCGAGAGGCTCTCTCTCACTAACCGCCTGTGTCTCTAGTGGGATCCCCGGCAGGCAGACAGGCAGCACTGATCTGTTCCTCACCTTCATACCTGTCACATAGGAGGCAATAAATAAATAACCGATTCTCATACACTTCTGTAAATTAAAAAAAAAAAATAAAACCAGAGTTGGAGAACTCAATGCCAGGCATTAAGGAAAACTCCTGGACGGACAGAAAATTTATAAAAATCTCCATCCTAGAATTTAGAAGCAATGCAACATCCAGCCGCCATCTATAGCAAGAGGCTGGGCAGGTGGGAGGAAGCGCTTCTAGAAAGGCATGGCCCCACTTCCCTGCTCTGGGCTCCACCGGCTGATTGCCGAAGCACCAGTCCCAGGCTTCTCCCTGGCAACCCCGGTTCCCGGCGGCTCAGTGGCGCCCGGGCGCCGTGGGATTGACGGATGTTCTCTGAGCTGTGAACAGTAGCCATCTTGGAGGGTGGGATACAAGCATTTAATAGCTTAGTTCTCTGTGATTTTCTGTATTTTTCCAAAGTTTTATTTAAACAAATTTTGTTTTTAGAAAAAACGAATTGTTTTCTTTTGGAATACTGCATATTCTTGAGAAAGTACTAATGCCATGGGGAAAATGCTAGGTATGTTATTGAGAAGCAGTTTCAAAACTGTCAATAGAGTGTAGTTAATATAATTAGCAAGTTTTATTAATTAATTAATATGTAATTAACAAAAGTCTTATGCACAGAAAATAAGCAGATGTGTGCAAAGCTGTTCCTTTAGATCATGAGACTATGTCTGACTCCTTCCTTTAACCTTATTTCCCTAATTTTCTATAATAAAAAATTGAGAGCATACACAGGAGGAAGATGCATACGTATGAAACAGGGGTGAATGAGTTTGAGTCCGGAGAGAAGGTCTGTGGGCAGCAGGCGCGGGGCTCCGGTGAGGTGGGGGGGGGGGGGTGAGGAGGGGGCGGGGCTGTGACAGTATCTGTTTGCTGTCTAACTGGCCAGGCCCAGAGCAAAGTGAATCTTTGGGCCCCTCGTTCAGAAAATATGAAGAATTTGGGGTGCCTGGGTGGCTTAGTCAGTTAAGCATCTGACTTCAGCTCGGGTCATGATCTCATGGTTCGTGGGTTCAAGCCCCGTGTCGGGCTGTGTGCTGACAGCTCGGAGCCTGGAGCCTGCTTTGGATTCTGTGTCTCCCCCTCTCTCTGCCCCTCCCCTGCGCTCTCTCTCTCTCAAAAATAAACATAAAAACATATGAAGAATTTCAAGGTGGCAGCAACAGAGCCACACCAGCCCTCCTGAGGATGTGGGTCCCCTGGAGGGCACACACACGGATCACCTGTGGAGCAGTCCCAGCTAGGATGCGAGACCCTCACGGGCTGGGCACCATGGGCCAGCCTGGCCGTATCCTTTGCCTTGTCTCTTCCAGGCTCTGGGCTGAAGGATAACTTGTGAGCCAATTTGCTCGCAAGTAACATGGCAAAAATCACGCCTCCCTAGGAGCTTTGTTTTAAGGTTTGCGAAGGGTGTGCATAAAGTCTTAGGCGCCTAGTAGTCGGCCTTTAGATGGCAGCGACTATTATTTCTCTTATGTTCTGTGCCCCTTTCCTGGTGGGATGGCTAGCAGCTCCCTGAAAGTCACGTGCACCGGAAACTGGCAGTGTGATGTTAATTTGGAGATAGGGTCTTCCCAGAAGTCTTTAGTTAAGAGAGATTCCTAGTGGATCAGGGAGGGTGGGCCCTACACCCAATGACTGCCCTTGTAAGAAAACGAGAAGACACAGAGAGACAGACGGGAGGAAGAGTACGGGAGAAACAGCTGCACAGGGGAGGGGCCACACGATGCGGAAGGCGGGGCTTGCAGCAGTACAGCGACGAGCCACGCCAGGAGCCTGGGCGAGGCAGGAAGGATCCTCCCCTGGAGTCTTCCAGGGGGCCATGGCCCTGCCGACCCCCGGATTTCAGACTTCTGGCCTCCAGCTTATGGCGCCTCGTTCTGGCGGCCCCCGGGGAACTGATACACCTTCCCTGCACGTCATACACACGCGTCCTAGCACAGATGCACGGCCACGCTTCACAGATGTCGCACACACGCTCCAGGCCTGTTTCCATCAAGTTGAGCTTGGAGTTGAAAGACAAGACTTAGGAAAACACACACGATCCACGAACACCGGTTTTTCTATGTTCTAGAAAACAAAACACAAGCGGGACAAGGATGAGAAGTGGGTCCCCGTGATATTGTATGGCAATGTAATGGTCCTTATTATTTGTGGAACACACAAGCGCCCTTCTGTTGCTAATTTGTACCCAGTGAGGTGTTCACAGCTCTTCTGACACACTGTCACCACCTGACCCTGTGCTGGGTGTGGGCAGATAGACAGACGGGGCTCTGCCTCTGCGGGCAGACCTCATGCGGTACTGTGTATGGAAGTTGGAAAACATCTGTTCCCCGAACTCCCATCAGGCTTTCTTTTTTTTTTTTTCTTTTTCTAATATTTAAAACTTTTTTACACGGAAATAATTTTAGGGTCCAAAGACTGTGTAGTTTCTGTAAACTCCGCATGCAGTTTCCCTAAGTGTTAGCACTGTACCTAAGCAGAAATAGCAGTTACCAGAAGCAGGAAATGAGTGTTGGTTTACAGCAAACAAGCTGACCCACAGAATTGACTCATTCACCATTGTCCCCATGAAGTTATCTTTCTGATCCAAGTTCCTCCTACAGGGGGGGGGGGGGGCACTCAGCTCTTAGACCTTTGTCTTTCGAGACCTTGATATTTTTTCCTTAAAAAAATTTTTTTTTAATGTTGATTTATTTTGAGAGAGACAGAGCACGAGTGGGGGAGGGGCAGAGAGAGAGGGAGACACAGAATCCGAAGCAGGAGCCAGGTTCCGAGCTGTCAGCACAGAGCCCGATGCGGACTCAAAGTCACGAGCTGTGAGATCATGACCTGTGCAGAAGTCGGACTCTCAACTGACTGAGCCACCCAGGCGCCCCAGGACCCTGATACTTTTAGAGTATAGATGACCTTTTTTGAGGACTGATCCTCATTGGGGCCTGGCGGACATTTCCTCATGATCAGGTTGAGGTTATGCATTTTGAGCAGGAATACCACTGTCGGTGCAAGATAAACAAAACTTTAGAATCTCTAAAAGAAAGAAAGAGAGTTTTCTTTGAACCAGGGTTAGGACAGCTGTCCAGGAAACACGGTCTTCACAGAGAAGGAAGTGCTCCGGAGAATGAACAGTTTTTACCAGAATTATATGCTTTTTTAAAATGTTTATCCTGAGAGAGCGAGAGCACCTGAGGGAGGGTAGGGCAGAGAGAGAGAGGGAGAGGGAGAGAGACAGAGAGAGGGAGAGAGAGAATTCCAAGCAGGCTGTGCACTGTCAGCACAGAGCCTGATGTGGGGCTCGATCTTACAAACTGTGAGATCATGACCTGGGCCGAAATCAAGGGTTGGAGGCTTAACCGATGGAGCCCCCCAGGTGCCCCCACATTTGTATCCTTTTTGACATCCTGCGAAAGCTCGGGAGATCGTAGAGCAGCCTGTAGGCAGGAGTCGTGGGTTTTGTCGTAAAGGAACGTGGGGAGCAGGAAAGTTGATCAGTACGTCAAGGACGAGATGGTCTTCCTCTAGCGTAGTCATTCCCAGAGCAGGCGCCCGGTGCAGGGGCGGCGGGCTGTAAATCAGGCTCTGGGTCCAAACAGACTTTCCCTACAGCCGTGCTGACTGAGAAATCTAAACTGGTCCCCCCTCGTAAATCAGGCCCTTAGAGGGTTCTTCTCTCATCACCACCAAAGTGATGCTGTGCCCTTTCAGTGCCTCTTAGGGCAGGTACCTGGTATCTGTGTGTTTCATCGCTGGTGACGTTGACTTCCATCCTGAATAAAGTTACCACTTTCCTATTGTAACCAAGTACCTATGAGACCATGCAAATATCATGGTCCCTATCATACTTTGCCTCTAATTTTCGTATCCATTGCTGGTTCTTGCCTGCAATGCACAGCAAACTGAAAAGTTTCCTAAAGAGGGATAATTTTGCATTTAGGACAGAGCACATTTATTTTTTTGGTACACTGGTACACTGATGCAAACCTTTCATTAGGTGCCAGCACCTACTAGCTGTATATATGGTAAAGCCTATTTTAAAATTATACATTGGTGCACTTCATTGCATGATGTTGGTGAAATTTCGCCTCACAAATACACTGTGTGTTTATTAAGATTGTTCTTTTTGGGGTGCCTGGGTGGCTCAGTCGGTTGAGCATCTGGCTTCAGTTCAAGTCATGATCTCATGGTTCATGGGTTCGAGCCCCGCGTCAGGCTCTGTGCTGACGGCTCAGACTCTGTCGGATTCTGCGTCTCCCTCTCTCTCTCTGCCCCTCCCCTGCTCGTGCTCTGTCTCCCTCTGTCTTTCAAAATTGAATGCTAAAAATTTTCTTTAAAAATTGTCCTTTTCTTCAGGTTTGGCTGTCTCCTGCCTTCTGTCTGGATAGCGCATGGATGTGCGACTTCATTGACCAACCTTGTCTTGTTCATTGCGTCACTGTTTATCAATGGGACCTAAACAGCGGGTGGAAAAGCGCATTCTGGTTCTAAAGCCAGTTTCTAAAATATTTCCCAAATTTTTTCATGGAAATATCCAAAAATAGAGACAGTTGGAAAAATACAGCACCACACACCTGTACTCCTGACCCCTCCTTTGCCAATGTCAGCCTTTGTTAACATTTTGCCACGTTTGTTTATGTACTGCGCATGCTTATTTATTTATTGAATTAACTTCCAGATATTGCGACACTTCACTATGGTTCATGGCCCAAATCCATCACACCACCTGTTTTTGTTTTTGTTTTGTTTTTTTTTAAGTAAGCTCTATGCCCAACGTGGGGCTCAAACTCACAACCCCAAGATCAAGAGTCACACGCTCCACTGACTGAGCCAGCCAGGCACCCCACGTATCACCTGGTTTTGAAAATAAAGTTTTATTGGAACACAGCCATGCTCATCATTTACATGTTGCCTATGGCTGCTTTTGCACCACAGTAGCAGTGGTCTGGCCCATAATTCTGAAAATATTTACCATCTTACAACTGTGTAGAAAAGAGTTGACTTGGGGCGCCTGGGTGGCGCAGTCGGTTAGGCGTCCGACTTCAGCCAGGTCACGATCTCGCGGTCCGTGAGTTCGAGCCCCGCGTCGGGCTCTGGGCTGATGGCTCAGAGCCTGGAGCCTGTTTCCCATTCTGTGTCTCCCTCTCTCTCTGCACCTCCCCCGTTCATGCTCTGTCTCTCTCTGTCCCAAAAATAAACGTTGAAAGAAAAAATTAAAAAAAAAAAAAAAGAAAAGAGTTGACTTAAGTCTTGACTGCTTTCCTTAGAACCTCCTGCTCATACACGGTTGGCTGCTGTCTGGGAACGTGGATGTCAAGAGGGTTCCTACCACCTTGTGATGAGAGTGCCTCACTGGGCCAAAACCATTTGTATCAACGATGGGCTCATTGACCTTAAAAATAAAACCATTATGTCAGCTAAAATGGGTTTATTCAGGAATAGCAGAGATTTACAACCGGGAACAAGCAAGCTACTAAAAACCCCACACGCTAGTCCAACAGAGGAGAGAAACTTTATTTCATGGGGAAGAAGGAGGAAATGGGAAGGGGCTGTTTTGAACAAAGGTCCATTGGAGAAAAGCCCACGTTCATGGTGATGGTGATTTCTCATTAGCTGAATCGCACAGGTGGCCAATTCCTGGTGGGAGATAATGCAAGTACATCTTCTCCTGTCGGGTCCGTAACTGACGGCTGTTCCTGTACTCGAAGTTGAGTGGTAGGGATCCCCCTTCTGGCTTCACGACTCCATTTGAGTGAGGTTTCCCTTTGCTAATTTTCACAGGCTGACGCTGAACACTTGCTCTCCCTCTGGGAGTCGGAATTTTGGTACAAGCCAGGCAGAGGGTTCCCATGTGATTAGCCCCTGGAAAAGCCTTGGGTGCTGATCTCTGACCAGCTCCCTGGTAGATGACATCTCCTGTGTGTGTCACAGCTCTTTGCTGGGGAATTAAGTGACTTCTGTGTGACCCCACTGAGAAAAGCTTCTGGAAGCTTCCTCCTTGACTCACTTCACAAGCCTTTTCCCTGTGCTGATTTTGCTTTATATCCGTTTGCCATAATAAGTCATAGCCATGAATCCTCCTAGCAAATCAGGGAATCTGGGGGTAGTCTTGGGGCCCCTGGACACATAGCCCTTTAAAGAAAAAAGCTGCTGATGGGGTGCCTGGGTGACTCAGTCGGTTAAGCGTCTGACTTCGGCTCAGGTCATGATCTCATGGTCTGTGGGTTTAAGCCCGGCCATCAGGCTCTGTGCTGACAGCTCAGAAACTGAAGCCTGCTTCGGATTCTGTGTCTCCCTCTCTCTCCGCACCTCCCCCACTCACGCTCTGTCTCTCTTTCAAAAATAAATAAACATTAAAAAAAAAAAAAAAGAAAAAACCTGCTGAACCCCATTCTACATAAACACCAGTCACACCTGGAAAAAGAAACAATTATTCTGTACTATAATCTAACATCTAGTCTGTATGCACGCTGTCCCAATTGTTTCCCAAATGACCTTTTAACTTTTTCTTTGAACCAGGATCCAATCAAGATTTGTATGTTTCACTCCCCCATCCTTTATACATTCATTCATTCATTCATTCCTTGTTTATGACATTAACTTTGTGAAGAGATCAGGGCAGCTGCCCGCAAACTGTCCCAGACCCGGGTTCACGATTGTTTTCTCGTGCACTGTGGATGGCCTTCCTCTGTGTCCTGAAAGCAGGGGTGCAGACCTAAAGGCTGGGCAAGGTTCAGGCTGGACTGAGCCGCAAGTGATGCTGGTGTTAGCGAGCCCTCTTGCTCAACTGTAGTGGCCAACAGTTATTTCTTACTACACTCTCTTGAGACATTGACAATGACCAAACCATCGTTAACGCCTGACCAGAAAAGTCCTAATAGCAACAGAATGCTTGTAGAGGACCGCATGCAGCACGTCCCCTTCCCTGCCCATGACCAGGGGCTGAGCACATACCGAACCCCACCTGTGATTATGCACTCTCTGCCTGCTCTCTTGCACGTACCCCCTGAACCTCTCTCGAGAAAACTCTAGGTGTCCATCTTGCCAACAGTGGAGAGGTGGGTTGGTGAAGCTCGAGCCTGCTGCGTCCCCTGGTTGCCGGCACCCAGAGTAAATTTCTACCTTTCTCTTTTCCAAACCCTCCTCTCTTGAGTGCTTGGCTTCCCTTGCAAGATGTTTATCCACGTTTGTTCGACAACACTGTTGGCAAACCCGGCCCTGAGCTGTGTTTCCACTTGTGCAGGCTCCTCGATTCCTGGGAGGGAGCAGTTGACCGGGCAGCGCCAGGGCTCCCCTTCCTTCTCTGAGTTACTGGCTGTGATAGACCCTTTGGCAACACTGGTACACGGTGCCCCGGTGGTGCCAGACATTTGGGGTGCGGCTGACACCCCCCTCCCCGTGACATCTTTTCCCCTCCGTTGTTGCATTTTCGGATGACCTTCGCCTGCACCAACCGTTCATTGGGGGCTTCACAGGGGTCTGCCTCCAATTTGACCACTCCTGTGCTTGCTCTCTGGCATCCTTCGCCCACTGGCGGGGTTGATGCATCCACACGACTCCTGAAACAGAATGCTACGGGCACCAGTGACAGTCACAACAAAGTTTATTACAATGAGAGGCAAGGCCGACCGATCGGGACCAACACGCTTGATAAGAGTGCAGCCCGGAACAGCCGGGGTACAGAGTTTTTATAACCGACCACATCGTTTTATCATCACCTGGGAACAGAACAAAGAAAGTTTCCAGATGAGTCAGAAACAGTTGCCAGATGAGTTAGAAACAGTTGCCTAATGAGGTGTTTATTTTAGACTTTCTGCCTCTAAGTTGCAACCAGTGCGTCTCCTTGACCCTGCCTCTGATGCTCTTTTCTTTGAACTTTTGTTTCCTTAATTGGTGAGGCCTAATTTACAAGAGTATGAAGCTAGTTTACAAGAGCAAAGCAAGGCTGTTCTCTCTTAACCTTCAGTGTCAACACAAAGCTGTTATTTTTCAAGCTAAGCGTTAGCCCTACACTACAATTTAACCCTTACAGGGTGAACTACAGCCCCCCCAAAGACTGGCACACGCTTAACGACCTCTTCCTCTTTTCTTTTTTTTTAAGTTATGTATTTATTTAGAGAGGGAGACAGAGCCCACGCGCGCGCAAGCAGGGGAGGGGCAGAGAGAGAGAGAGAGAGAGAGAGAGAGAGAGAGAGAGAGAGAGAAAGGCAGAGAACTGCAAGCCGACTCCGCACTGCCAGCATGGCGCCCCACGCAGGGCTCGACCTCACCCACGGTGAGATCACGACCTGAGCCTAGATGAAGACTCCTGACACTGACCCCGACCAAGCCACCCAGGCGCCCCATAATGGTCTCTTTTTAACCCCGAGTGTCCAGGGGCAACGGCCACCCGCAGAACCAGCGAAGCGGCATCCCGGAGCCGCCGCTAGGCGGCGGGAGCTCACGCCCCGAGGGAGGCCCGCGCGGCCGGGAGGCGTCACTCACGCGCGCCGAGAGAGACTGGCGGGGCCGATGACGTCACGCGCACGCCCCAGAGAGGCCGGCGCGGTCCTGTGACGTCACGCGCGCGCGCGCCCCGGCGAAGCGAAGTGGTCGTCGGCGCCCGAGGGTCCGGGGCGTTCGCCATGGGCCCGCGCGTGCCGCTCCCCCCGGAGATCCAGCTGGCCCAGCGCCTGGCCGGGAACGAGCAGGTGACCCGGGACCGGGCGGTGAAGAGGCTCCGGAAATACATCGTCGCCAGGACTCAGCGGGCCGCAGGTTGGCGTGGGCTGGCGGGGCGTGGGCGCCCTGCGGGGGTGGGACCGCGGCGGGGGTCGCGGGGCGGCCGGAGGCCTGCGGAGGCGCGGGGCCGGGTGGGACCTCCGAACCACGCGGGACCTCCACGTGGCCGGGCCGGCGCGACTTCCGTGTGGTGCAGGCCCCCCTGTCCTGCCCGGCGAGCTCTCGCCCTGCGCCCCTCCCCTCTCCGGCCCCTTGCGGCTCCTCCAGGTGGTGGTGGTGACCACGTGTCCCTCTTCGTGGACACCCCCCCCCCCCCCCCA
>NW_024412403.1:2570068-2637008 GCF_014898765.1 Herpailurus yagouaroundi | reverse complement strand
AAAAAAAAAAAAAAAAAAAAAAAAACCTAACTCACACCACAACCCAGTGACTACACAAAAACAAATACCTCCTTTTCCCAGCTCAGACCTCCCTCCCCCTGGGAACCGGCGCCGTCATCAGACCGTGTGTCCTGATATCTCTGCTACCCGGTGTTCGGGCACTCGGTATTTTTTCCCCCAGGGCGGCATTTGTTGCCGTTGGTAGTTTTCTCTTTGTGTAGTCACTGGGTTGTGGTGTGAGTTAGGTGTAGCGTGGCCTCCGCCGGGGCGGGGAACGTGCTTCTTGTGAACTGATCTCTCTAACGCTGGTTCTGAAAGTGTGGCCCCTATCAGCAGCTTCCGCGTCACCCGGGCACGTGTTAGAAATGCAAATTATTGAGTCCCATTCCAGCCCTAAAGAGTCAGAAACCTTCCCAGTGATTCCATTCCTAGTGCTGAAGTCTGAGAACCATTGCTTCAGGAACGGAGTGCCGGGCACATTTTTCGGACCCCTGTAAATATTTCAAGCGCTTTTCTGTAGCTCCCTTACTAGTTTGAATGAATTAACTTTTTCATTTAAAATTTGAAGCTTAACACCAAGATGCACAAATCCCAAGTGTAGAGCTGAATGCGTTATGACAGACGCATGCAGTGTTGAGAGTCCAGAAATGGAATATGGATACTTGTAGATTCCTGTTTATTGGATGAATGAAATGGCTGTTACCTGGGAGACTAGGCCCAGTCCCAGCGGGTTCTGAGTTGAGGGGACGGCGCTGGAGGAGAGGGCCGGGCACCTTTACAGTGAGAGGGTTCGATGTGATTCGGGCAGTCGCGTTTCTCTGGCTTCGTTCCCGGCACTAAAATCTTGGTTCACCTCGAGTGTTGCTGTTTCTGGTGCAGGTGGTTTCACTCATGATGAGCTGCTGAAGGTTTGGAAAGGACTGTTTTACTGCATGTGGATGCAGGACAAGGCCCTCCTCCAGGTGAGCGTATGAGGCGGTAGCGGGAGAAGCCGGAGTAGCCGTGCCAGTGGGAGGACAGATGGGCATTTAAGGTAGCCTCAGACACTGGGCGCACTTTCACAGCTTCGATGCTGGATTTTTTGTTTTTTGCTAAAAAACCAAAAAACTGTGTTTTTTGGTTTTTTTTAATGAAAAATGGAACTACCCTACGACCCAGCAATTGCACGACTAGGCATTCATCCACGGGATACAGGTGTGCTGTTTCAAAGGGGCACAGGCACCCCCATGTTTATGGCAGCGCTGTCGACAACAGCCAGAGTATGGAAAGAGCCCAAGTGTCCACCGAGGGATGAACGGATAAAGGAGATGTGGTATATAGATACGATGGAGTATTACTCGGCCATCAAAAAGAATGAAACCTTGCCATTTGCGACTACGTGGATGGACCTGGAGGGTGTTATGCTGAGTGAAATTAGTCAGAGAAAGACAAACATATAACTTGACTCGTATGAGGACTTTAAGGGACAAAACAGGTGAACATAAAGGAAGGGAAACAAAAATAATATAAAAACAACAGGGAGGGGGACAAAACAGAAGAGACTCTTAAATACAGAGAACAAACAGGGTTACCGGGGGGGCTGTGGGAGGGGGGATGGGCTAAATGGGTGAGGGGCATTAAGGAAGCTACTCCTGAAACCATTGTTGCATTATATGCTAACTGACTTGGATGTAAATTGAAAAATAATAAGTGAGTAGACAAAAAACCCAATATTGTAAAAAACATCCTTTTATATTAAAATTTTTTCAGCGTTTATTTATTTTTGAGACAGAACATGAATGGGGGAGGGGCAGAGAGAGAGAGAGAGAGGGAGACACAGAATCGGAAGCAGGCTCTAGGCTCCGAGCCGTCAGCACAGAGCCCGACGTGGGGCTCGAACTCACGAACCGCGAGATCGTGACCTGAGCCGGAGTCGGATGTTTAACCTACTGAGCCACCCAGGCGTCCCTCTCTGCTGATGCTTCTTGTTGTAAGACCACGTTTCTTCAGGGTCTGAGAGCGGTTTTTACTGTTTACCACGCAGGAGGAACTAGGGAGGACCATTTCCCAGCTCATCCATGCTTTTCAGACCACAGAGGCACGTGAGTATCCCTGCCCTGGGGTAAGGGCAGAACGGCTGAGCGTTGGCTCCCGGACGTGGGAGGCTTGCGTCCTGAGACCTAGAGAAAAGGGAGGTCCCGTTCTGCCTGGCATCTGCTGGTGCTTAACTGCAAAACCCTGCTCTAGGTGTCCGACGGTATTAACCTGTTTATCCACCGTGGACCCAGCTGGAGTCTAAAGGGCCGGTATCTTACGTTTTAAAATAAAAACGGAGACCTAGAAATGGAGACCTAGTGCAGGGTTGCCAAATTGCTTGGCTGAGTCACCTGATAGTTGGGGTGTTCCCTCAGTGTTTCCCTAGCGCTTCTGTTTTTGTCCTGCCCAAGATGCGTCGTTCTCAACCCTGCTGCCTGCCCGCTGTGATCACTGGGGCCTCTTTACAAATCTTGATGTCTAGACCCTGGTCCAGATGAATGTGGCTCTGGCGTTCGGGCCGGGCACCGGCAGTGTTGACCTCCCCACGGTGTTCGGGTGGCCACAGCCGGGGTGGCCCGGTGTCACCCTGTGGATAGTGTGGCCGTTGCTGGTGAGGACCGGGCGGGTTTAGTTCAGTTACACTTACGTGGGTGGAGTAGTTGCAGTTAGGGGTGCACAGGTAGTCGAGGTAACTACATCTGAGCAGACAGCGGAGGTCTGTGTTTTCTCATTTGTTCTCTCTGAGAGCCTGCAGAAGGCCAAGTAGAAAGACTCGCCTGGTGATAGTTGTACGAGTTGGACTTGGGCTTGTCTGTTATTGAAGCGCCTGACCAACCTTTGCTGTTGGAGAAACTTGTCCCAGGAGATCGGGGAGGCCCCACGTGTGTCCCAGGGTCAAGGCGTGGGCAGGGCTGGTTCCCGGAGGCCTTGCTCCTGGGCGTGCAGACACCGTCCTCTCCCCGTGTCCTCACCTGCTTGTCCCTCTGTGTGTCTGTGTCCTGATCTCTTCAAGTCAGATTGGCTTAGGGCCCCCATCGCTCGCCTCATTTTACCTTCGTTCCCTTTTTAGAGACCCGATCTTCAGATAAAGTTATTCCGAGGTCCTGGGGTTAGGGTTCGACGAGAATTTGGAGGACACAGCTCGTAGCACTGTGTGTGACTTCCCGCCATTGGTGGGGTTCTGTGCCTGAGCGGGTTAGGGAATGTGGGGGCCGGGCGTGGGTGTCGGGGAGGGGGCGGGGGGACTGGCTGGAGCCGCTTCTCTGCTGCCGGCTTTGCCAGCTTTCTGTGCCTGTTCTTCAGAGAACGTGGCTGCGGTTTGAGGTTGTAGCTGGGCGCTTGCTTTCTGAGGTCCCTCCTGGTCCCATTTCTAGGCCCGCTTCCTAACACCGCTTCTGAGCTCCGCGGCCTGGGGCAAGGACCCCAGCGGTTGGTTGCGCGTGGCGTCCTGATCGGGTTTCTCCACATTCTCTCACCCCACTTTGCAAAGCAGCATCCGTGTTCCCCTGTGATTCTCTTCTGGCCTTTCTCCTTCAGAGCACCTGTTCCTTCAAACATTCTGGCAAACCATGAACCGCGAGTGGACGGGCATTGACAGACTGCGCCTGGATAAGTTCTACATGGTGAGGAGGCTCTGCGTTCTTCTCTGGGCCCCGCCGTGCCGGCGGCGGTGGGCATGAGGGCAGGTGGGGGAGAGCTGGGGGCACGGCACCGAGAGATGTGGCCTCTGAGACTTTCCTGCCCTGCCTGGGCAGCACGGTGGCCCTGAGGACTGTGACCCGTGAGTCCAGCGGGCCTCGAGGGGAGCACGAGCCCGCGATTCCACAGCGTCTGCCCCATCTCAGGGTCGGTGAGCGTGCAGACGGTTCAGAACGTAATGCACGGGCTTCGGTCTCAGGCAGGGGTGTCAGAGTCACCTGTCTGGGGAGAGTCAGCGGTGCAGCCATCGCATCCCTGCTGGAGAGGCCGTGGACCTGCGAGCCAGCAAGCCTCCGTCGGGTTCGTGCCCGAGACACAGACCTCGGGTCCACGGTGGGCTCCAGCCTGTGATGTTTTCCTCTGCGTGAGGACGATTCATGTGACAGTTGGGTGCAGAATCCCCTTTTTCTTTTCTGTGCTGCATTCCTGCGAACTTCGGTTACTTGTTTGCTCTCAGAAATGCAGGACAAGTGGAGTTTTACGCACTCAGGGTCTTGCCGTCCACTCCCCTCCCCCCCGTTTGAACCGCAGTCTCCTTACTACAGTGGTATCCGCTGGGACTTGGGGCAGTATTGCCGTCTGAGAGCAGGGGACCCAGTGGGAACCCAGTAGGGCATTGGCTGGGCCTCACTGAGGACGGCCCCGTGGGGCTGTAGTTACTCGGGATCGGCTGCCAGCTCAGACTTGGCCCAGGGCTGCGTGGACACTGTGTATCTCAGATGTCAGGGTGAGGACCAGCTAGCGGGCAAGGCCCGGAGCCCAAGTAGGAAGGAGGGTGGACGCTAGGGCAGTCGGGGTGGGGCCAGGGCCCGAGCCGTGCACGTGCACAAGATGCAGGTTTACAAGACAGAGGAGCTTCTGTGTAAGTCAGCTCCCCGTTCCCTGAGATGCAGTTGCCGCGACCTTGGAAGGATGGCTTCTGTTGCTTGGTGGGGGCCCGTGTGAGCGCGCCCAGCAGCACAGCCCCCTGTAGAGGCCAGCCCTCTTGGTGGCGCCGCCAGCCCCAGGAGTGATGTCACATGAGACCCCGTGTTCCTAGGCACGGGTCTTCTGGCTGCCAGCTGTGCCCTGTGCACCCTCTGTCCCTTTACCACTGCCGGACCCCTCTGCGGGCGTGCTGCTCGGCCTCTGGACGGTGGGGAAACCGGGTGGAAAGGCTGTTGCAGCGGGAAGCGGGGAGTTGTGGGGGGGAGCCGGGACCTGATGTGAAGGCGAGAGAGCGAGCGAATGCTTCCATTCTGTCGGGCCAGCAGCCCTCGGGGGGCCCAGAGGGGCCGTTCTCCGTTTCAGACCTGGTTTTCCCAAAGCGCTCTGCCTCCCCAGGGGGGACCCACGCCTGGTTCCCTGCTCCCACCCCTGAAACGAGGACACTTCCGTTTGGCTTTTGTTGGTGGTGCTGCCGGTGCCCCCGGATGTGTCCACTGTGAGCTGGAATTCCGGGTGCTCTTGGAAGGTGGGAGCATCCCAGCCTGGGGGCAGCGGCGTATCCTCTGGACTCAGGGTCCTGAAGCTTGGTGTCCTGTCCACCAGCAGCTCTGGGGGGCCTGCTGTGCGCTCTGGGCCACAGAGACGACCAGGGTGGAGGGGATTCTGGGAAGTCGGGGCCTTGCTCCCACTAACGGGGGTCTCTGTTCATGCCACAGCTCATGCGGATGGTCCTGAACGAGTCCTTGAAGGCCCTGAAGATGCAGGGGTGGGAAGAAAGGTTGGTACTCATGGTGCATCCTGAGCCGCTGTGCTTCTCACGGGCGAGCCCACGTTCCTTCCCTGGGGGTTGGGTCACGTGCCTCTTCTTTAGCTCTCTGTCATAAAGAGACGTCAGTCTTCCCGTTAAAGGGTGACCCGGTGGTGCTTCATAGGAAGGCATTTGTAACATCATAGTTGGTTCTTGTGTTCTCAGAAGTGAACGTTTTCAGCCTCGATGGTGAGTTCTTACTCTGAATCCCAATTGAGTTCTCTCATTGTAAATAACGTAGTGTCATTTCTCAGTATAGTTAACGCACAGCCAAGGTGGTTGTTTTTGTTTTTTGTTTTGTTTTCATACGGGGTGGCATAGTTGGCTCTGTTATCAGTGGTATTTGCTTCCAGTCACAAAAATTTTTGACTCATTCAGACTTGTCACTTTTGACAGTGGTGCTTGTGATGGGGGAAGTCCGTGTCCCCCACATTAAGAGGCCCCCTCGGTCTGTGGCCGGCCTTGGGCTCCCCCGGCCTCCGGGCTGGGGGGCTGTGCCGAGCCCCAGCCCTCCTCCACCCTCCTGGGCCCGCCGGGACCACGCCCGGCAAGGCCACCTCGGCCGTGCCTCCCAGGTATGGCACCACTGTCTACACCTTCAGGAGGCAGGCCGAGGTCTGCGGCTCCAGATGGGTTTCTGAGCTGCCATTTTAAAGCTTTTAAAATTAAAACTGTTTCTTTACACTTTTTTCTCATTGTGAGAGTGACACTTCCCTGTATAGGAACTCAGAACACATTTAAGGTGCTGAACAGCAACAGGTAACGACCTTTAAGGTTCTGCGGTGTTCTGTGTGCGGGGCACAGAGGGGCGTGGAGCAAACACCACGTTTGCAGAGCGCTTTTTTATTTCACTGATGATGCATCGAAGACACCCCCTGTGTCCCGTGTTCTGCTGCAAGGTCTGGGGAGCGGGGAGGGTCAGAAACAACATATTGTGAGTGGTTTCGTGATTAAGAATCGTATGTATGCTAAAGTGCTCATTTCAAGCATGCGGACCCTAAAACCAGTGCCACTGGCCTAGCTGCTACACCAGGCATGTGTCCCAGCCCAGGCAGTGCATCTTCTGGAGAGTAAGGGGACGTCCTTGCCTCTGGCCTGCGTTTTCCCAAAGAAACGTGGATCAGCAGGAGTGGACCGTAGTTCCCTGATTATGAGTGACTTCATGTTTAGGGCAAGGGTGCCTCTGCTTTTGAGTGATTTTCATCCTTTACTTCTGGGGGGGGGGGTGCCCGGGGTCAGGCGCCCACCAGACGGGACTCAGGATTTCAGTCCCCGTAGGTGGCTGGTGCCTGAGCAGAGGGGCATGTTAAAGGGACGTCTTGCTTCTGTTAACTCTTCGGTTTATCATTGCGAGAGTAGTTCCAGCCTCGTTGTGGGGAATTGAATGCAGAGGTCCTCTTGAACAAGCTGGTAGCCTCCCATCAGCCTGGGGTCACCAGTGCTGTCCGCCCCAGCTGTCCTTGCAGCCTGTCCCCGTTCTCGCGCTGCCGGATGGCGCCGGTTGCCTGGCAACGTTCGTTACTGGCACTGGCCTGGGAGGAGGGGTCCCGGGGCTGAGCCGCAGACAGCATCCTTTCCTAGCCAGCGAGTCCCCGTGCGGCCAAGCGTCCACTTCAGCCGCGGAGCTCGTTAAAGAAGGCGCGTTTTACAATTCAGGTGAAGGGAACGCTACGTCACTCCGCACCTCGATGTGTCGGGACCATCGAAGGCTGGTCGCCAGGGCTCTCTGACCTTGGAGCCCCAGGCCTCAGACTACTGAAACCAGCATGCTAGGGGAGGGCAGACGTGGTCTGCCCGGGCCACGTACTCCATGCAGTGGAACCGGGGAAGCGGCTCTTCCCCCTCGCTGGCCTCCCCTCCTTTCTTTGCCCTGTCCTGGCGTTCCTTCCCCGCGAGGACGGAGCCATGTGAGACGTGGTGGTGCGGCCTCTTGTCACTCCAGGCCCCCGGCATGGTGATGGAAGGGAAGGCCCTCGTTGCTGAGATTGTCTTGCCACGTGCGCTGGTGCCGACAGTGGTCCCACGTCTGTAATGACGAGTCCTTTGTGCTGGAACAGACCCGCCCGGGTCACCAGGTCGGCACTGACGGAAAGCGGCACGTTGGGAGGATGGGCGCTTGCCTGTCACCGTGCCCCGTCAGAGTTCCGCTTCAGGTAGAGGGACCTCACTGGCTCGTGGCCGGCTGTGGCCGCCTGCTGTACCTGCCCGTCTCCGTCCTCAGGCAGGCGGAACGGCTGCTGGAGCTGCTGACGACAGAGATCCTGCACCCTGACAGCCAGGCCCCCAGCGGGGTCAAGAGCCACTTCCTTGAGATCTTCCTGGAGGAGCTGAGCAAAGTGGGCGCCGCGGAGGTGAGGGCGGCGGGCCGAGGGTGGCGGCCGAGCCCCTCACCTGTGCTCAGGCACGAGGGCCTCAGGCCACGCCTGTCTCTCCTCGTAGCTGACGGCGGACCAGAACCTCAAGTTCATCGAGCCCTTCTGCACGATCGCCGCTCAGACTAAGGAGTAAGTGGCAGGGGCTTCCTTCGGCCGGTTCTTTCTCGCTGAATTCCCCGGATGCCCACCTCCGGGAAGAGAGGCTGAGTCCTGTCCGGGTGCATGACAGGGCCACTGGAGGGTGGCTGCCGTGGGCGGGGCTGGATGGATGGGCGCGACCTAACTGGCCTGCTCCTGTGCGGCTGCCCCTCAGCTCCCTGGTCTTGCATAACATCACTCGGGGCGTCTTTGAAACGATCGTGGAGCAGGCCCCGTTTGCCATCGAGGACCTTATGAATGAGTTGGAGGCACCAGAGGAGGAGGAGGGGATGTCGGAGGACGAGTGGGAGGAGGACGTGCCGTCCAAGGAGCCACGGAGAGGTGAGGGTCACAGCGCATCTGGTGTGCCGGCACCCGTCCTGGCCCGGCAAGCTTCGGTGCCTGCTGGGGTTCCCACATTCGCCTCTGGCCTGGTCCCCTTGTTCCTGAGCTTACCCCCAGCTTTTATCCGTGGCCCAGCAGCCGGGTTGACTTCCAGAAACGAGCACGTGTGTTTTTCCTCTCCAGCCTCCCTTTCCCAGGATGCGATCCTGACTCCCTGGCTCCTTTCTGACTTACGGTTCCTCCCCACTCACCCTTCCTCTCTGGTCCCAACCCTCCATCACTGGGCCCACCCAGACCACCCTGTTTAAACAGCCTCCCAGCCCCTGCCTTGGCTCGCTCACTGGGTTTCCCCACAACACATCTCATTTTCTGGGATAAGTCACTTAGATAAATGACGTTTGTCATTTGTGGCCCTTTCTCCCCACCGGACGTGGGCTCCCCCAGGACGGCAAGTGTTGTTGATCACAGCTGCGTCCCCAGTGCCGGGAGCGTCACTTGGCAGAGACGAGGTGCCCACGAGCCGGGGTGGGTGGGTGAGTGAGTGGATGGAGCGTACCACTGGGAAACCTGCCACGGGGGATGTCCCGGGGAAGGGCTTTGGGGTCTGTTCACCGCCTCGATGCTCATGTGGGTCCTTGTGGGACGTCAGTTGATCTCAGGTGGCCTGTGGCCTCGGTTGTGGCCTGTGGCTGTAGGCGTGCGTCTGCCGCCAGCTTTAGGACTCTGCCTGCCTCTGACTCTTTTTGTGCGAAAATATGCGTTATGTGAAGCTTGCTACATTAACCATCGTTAAGTGTTCAGTTCGGTGGTGGTAAGCGTGTTCACACTGTTGTGCGGCTGTCCCCACCATATTTCTGGAACTTTCCATTTTTCCATACTGAAACTCTGTCCCCGTTAAACACTGACCCCCTCCCCTCAATGGCTCCCTCCCCAGCCAATGGTGCCCACCATCCATTCTCTGTCTCTGTGACGCTGACTGCTCTGGGCCTCATATAAGTGCGTCCCACGGGATTTGTCCTTTTGTGGCCGGCTGATTTCACTCAGCATCACGTCCTCGAGCACATGTCAGTTTCTTTTCTTTCTCTTAAGGTTGAATAGTGCACCACCGTGCATAGACCACGTTATGGGTGTCCAGTCACCCATCGAGGGACCCTTGGGTTGCGTGCACATTGTAGCTACTGTGAAGGAGTCTGCAGTGAACATGGGTGAACAGGGATTGCTCGGAGTCCCTGCTTTCAGTTCGTGGGGGCAAATGCCCTGAAGTGGGATTGTGGGATCATACATCATTGTTTTTAAAATTTTGGGGGGACCCCCTCCATGCTGTTTCCACAGCAGCTGCACCGTCTTGCATTCCTGCCAACAGCGCACGAGGGGACCCATGTCCTGTTTTGCTGGCGGGAGCATCCCCGTGGGTGTGAGGGGGTGTCTCGCTGTGGTTTTGGTCTGTGTGTCCCTGATGATCAGGGATGTGAACACCCTTAGGCACTTGGTGGCCGTCTGTGTGTCTTCCCGGAGATGGGTCTGCCCTAGTCCTTTGTTTTGGGCAGGGGAGGGTGCCCTGTGCCACTGAGTGTTAGGCCCTGTGTGTTTTGGACACTCACGCCTTGTCGGGTTTGTGATCCGCAGATATCTTCTCCGTCTGCGCGCTGCCCTCTGGGTAGTGGCTTTAGATGCACGGAAGTTTTCATCATCACAAAGTTCAATTGCCCTGTTCCCTGTGTCTTGTGGGCCACACCTGAGAAGTCCTCGCTGCGTCCAGTCTCGTGAGGGCCTTGCTTTATTTACTTCTCAGAGTTACGCTGTTTGGCTTCTTACACGTGGGTCTTTCACCTACTTCCAGCTGATTTTTGTTTATGGTGCTAGGTCAGGACCTAGCTTCGTTCCCTTGCACATGGATGTCCCGTTTTCCCAGCACCGTCTGTTGAAGAGCCTGTCCTTCCCCAGTGAGTGGTTCTAGAGCCCTTATGGAAGCTCATTTGACCGCGTAGATTCAAGGGTTAATATCCGCCCCCTGCCAGCTCTTCACGCCCCCAGTGGAGCTCTCCTGGTGGCTGTGTTTGTGCCCCCAGCGTTTATCCGGCCATCTTGTGTGTCTTGCCCATCCTTTTCCTCTGTAGCCGAGTCGCCCCGACACAGGCAGGTTTAGTAGTCTCCTGGAGGGCCCCCCGAGCCTGCCTGTGGCCCTGCCGTCCCCCTTCTCTGTCCTGCCTGCCTGCCTGTTGTCCAGAACCATGCTGTAGGTAGGCCGTGACATCATAGCCCCGAGCGATCTGAACACTGTCTCTGCGGCCCCTTGATCCGGGGCTCTCCCGTGGTGGCATCTAGCACCCCTCTTCTTTGTCTCTGGAACTTCTGACGCTACGTTGGCTATGTAAGATGCCCGCTCGTAATTCTTAGTTTCGCTCTAAGGACTGCTCAGGCCCCGCCGCCTTTGGGACGTTGCTTTCATTTCCAGGCCTGCAGTGGCACCTCACCCCTCGGTGTGAACCCCCACCCCAGCCTGCACCTACCTCTGCCCAGGTCTTGGGCCCTGGTGCACGGGGCTCCAGGTTCCCAGGTGTTTGTGTTGGGGTCCTCTGCACCCTGGGTGTGTGCACCTGTTCACGGGGGCCCTTTTGTTCTAGGCTCTCTCCACGGGGCCGCACCTGACACGAGCGAGGAGCCAGCAGGAGATGGCGAGGACAGCATGGGCCCCGTCCTCCAGGTGGGTGGCCTGTGATCGGGGCCTGGCTCCGCCTCTGCTCTCCAGGAAGGCGGGCGCTCCAGCCCCTCACGTGCCGAGTCACGGAGTCCTTGCAAGCGGTGTGCTCCCTGTTCGCCTCTTGGAGCACTAGACCCATGAGATAGCACTGCCGATGGGTCACCTTTTGTGTTGCGCTCGGGGTCAGAACCCTGCAAACAGGACCTGTGACTTCAGGCCCATTGGAAACGTACACTTCCTACTGACTTTTCAAACGTTGACTACTTGTTAAAGGAGTAGGAATTAGGTGTATGGCCTAAGTAGCATCTGTCAGAGTTGAACTAGTGTTTTTGCTCATCTTGATGTGGCTGCCCGGGGCGCGGCGGGGGGGGGGGGGGGGCCACAGAGAGGCTGGCCTGGGTGGGCCCTTTACATTGTCAGCAGCGCTGGGGTCCTGCTCGCTGCCTCATGCCTTGTACGTGGTGTTAGCGGAGGGGACTCGGGAGGACGTCATCAGGACCTGTCCTTGTGACCCCATCGGAGAGTCTGCATGTGGTCTGCGTGCTCTCTCTGCTCGGTGTCCGCTCCCAGAGCAGCTGGGAGGTGACTGGTGTCTCTTTTTGGGCAACAGTTTGACTATGAGGCTGTGGCCAGCAGGCTGTTCGCGGCGGCCAGTCAACAGGACACCCCTTCCCAGAACAGGAAGCGCCTCTACAAAGTGATCCGGAAGTAAGTTGCCCTTCCCTCTGTCCTTGGCGTTGCCCTCGCTCCTTTGGCCTGGTGCCTTCCCTCCGTCCCGACCTCAGAGCACTGGTGGGGGGCTTCATCGCGGGCGGCCTGGTGCAGAGATGGGCGCGGCCTCCGCCCTCGGGCAGCGGCTGTGGCCGTGCTGAGTGCCTGTCTTTCCTTGCAGGTTGCAGGACCTCGCTGAAGGTGAGCATCTCGCGCCGGGACCCCGGCCTTTCTCCTGGACGTGCACTAGCTCGCGTGGTCACCCTCACGGCTTGACTGGTCTCCGGAGGCGGGGCTCTGTCTGGGGAAGAGGGGGCCCGAGGGGTTCTGCGCTCGCCCTAGCCCAGTGCTGTGGCTGTCAGCCCTGCACGTGTGCTAGAGCCCCGGGGGCTTGTGACGCTCTGCTGGCCCCCCGGGCACGGCGGCCCGAGAACCTGCATTTCTAGTGAGTTCCCAGGCCTGCCCTGCTGCTGGCACGCTGTGTGGCAGACGGTAGCAATTCTCAGTGCGTGGCTGAGGGGGCTGGTAATGAGGCTTCTTCTGAAAGGTGTTTTCTCGGCTTATGACTGGAGACGGGCATGACCCCCATTTCGCTGTGAGAACTTTTAAACGCAGAGCGACGTCGGGAGGGTGTCCAGTTCTGCCATCAGTATTTACTGTCCCTGCTGTGTCACATGTCTCCCTCTTCTTCCGTCCCACCGTAGCCCCAACTACTTTGTGCGCACCGTGAGCTGAAGTGTGGTATTTTTAGGTAAAATTCATGCACGTACGTGCGTGCGTGTTGCGTACGTCTGGGTGTCACAGGCGCTGTCCCCGTCAGCATAGAGAACATCGCCATTGGCCCGGAGGGCGATCTTGGCTCCCTTTCAGCATGAGGTTTTTAGGGAATGGGTCACGACCCACCATCAGTGCTGCAGGAACCGCCCCCCCCCCCCCCACTTCCTGCTGGCGCGGCTTCGAGCCGGTCGTGGCTGTGGGGGCATGAACACGGTCTTCCCACTCGCGGCGCCTGGAGGTGGACCCTGCATGGTGGTTTGCAGTCCTGAACGCGCACTGACAGCATCACAACCTGCCTTTTGCCTCCTGATCACCTGCCTTGGTCCCTAGGGCTCTTCCCTGAGGATGACGTTCCGGAAAAAGCCTGCAGGAACCTGCAGGAAGACAGGCGGGAGAGGAAGACGAAGAAGCGTTTGCCCAAATCTGCGTTTCAGAACAAGGCAGGTAGGATTCGTGCCTTGGCGCTAACCTTGGTGTTCACCCACGGTGCTAACCGTCTCAGGTCCTGGCATCTACCCTTTGAGGGGTGTCCTGGGTCGCCACTGCTTCTGCCCGTGCCCAGGCCACCTCCCCCCGTATTGGCTTGTGCCCGGGCCCTTGCTGCAGTCAGTGGCCCAGCTCGTGCAGCGGTGCTAGGCTGGACGCCGGACCCAGTCTGCCCCATCCTGCGTTCCGGGCCTCCTCACCCCTCGGGTCGCATGTTTGTGGCCGCCTCCTCTCTCCTGAGTCTGTCAGCTGGCTTTCCTGGAGGTCTGCTTCCGGTCCTCCTGCCCGGCCGGGAGCCACCATAAATAGCCTCGCTGGTGCCCGATGGCTGTGGCACTTGACCTCCACGCTCCTGGGACGCTCCTGAGCCCGTCGGTGCTTCTGTGTGGGCTCCCTTTGTGTGGAGGCCCCGGAGGCCGCAGCGTCTTTGGTCCGGGTGGAAGCGAGGCAACCAGGCCCCGGCGCCTTGTTCACGTGGCCTTGCTGTTGTAGGGAAAGGCGGTGAGGAGGACTCGTGTCCAGACCTGAGCTCCGGAGCTGAGAGGATGGCGAGGCGGCAGGGCTCGGGGGCTGAGCGCACCGGGCCCCAGGAGCAGCCCGGGGGCCCTGTTGGGAGAGGGGCTCGGAAGAGGCGGCGGCGGCGGCGGCCTCGGGCGGGGGCCAGAGCGAAGGTGACCGATTGCCAGGACCTGCGGATGAGGAGGCGGCGGCCGCCACGGAGCGGGAAGTGACCCCGGCAGGCCCCGCACGTGCGGGGAGGCCCTTCGCTGCGGCCCCTCCGTCTCGTGCTGAGGCAAGCGGGGGATCGGGGCCGCAGGGCCCCGCTCCTAAGACCGTGTCCCGATGGCAGCGGCTCCTGACCTGCTGTGTCGGCAGAGGGTCGGGCCCCTTGCTCGGTGGCCGTGCCCCAGGTCCGAAAGTGCTGGCGCCGTGCTGACCTTGGTCGGGAACCCCCGAGACGTGAAAGTGCCCTGCAGACCCTCTCCCTGGGCCAGTGACCCGCCACACCCCGGGGCGTCCATGAATAAAATGCTGTGCAGGTCTTTCCAGCAGAGTCCCGCTTCTGGTGCATTCGTGCGGGAAGAGTTCCAGTGGGGAAAACTGCTAGGTGCTTGTTCCCAGTAGCGTTTGTATCTCGTACCCATTTTGTGGAGAAAAAGTTCAGACACGTCTCGAAATTTGGGAGAGGACACCGAGCGTTAATTGTGGTTTTCTGGACAACCTCTTCGTAAACTTGTGTTTGGAGCTGACAGTCAGCAGCCGGGCTGACACAGAGCCGACTACTGCTTGGTTGGTGTGTCCAAGGCAGGGAGGTTGGCTCTGCTCATCCCTCAGCCCTGACTTGCCCCCGTCTCCCTTCAGCGCCTTTAAATTCAGCGTCGGCCCTGCTGCTCATCCTGGAGGGTCTGAGGCAGTCGTGTGTTGCCGGAACGTGACCGGGACCCTGACCAGAACCGGGGTGCCATGAGAAGCCCCTGGCCCAAGAATGCGGATTAGGAGGACCGTAGGTGTGAGTCAGTGCCACGTGGGTCCCTGGCGGCCTCCGGGCTCGGGGCTGTGTGGGTGACAGGTGGGCACCATCTGGGTCGGCCCGCCGGGTCACTGCTGAGCTGAGGTGTGTGGGTGAGCCCAGCAAGGGGACCGCACGGTCTCTCACTGAACCCCGGTTCCTCAAGCCTGCTGCACGCGAGGGCCGGTGGCCCCCGGTGGCCCCATTCAGTCAGTTCAGCTGGGTGGGCAGAGCCAGGGGCCGACGGGGCGGGCCCCTGGACCCTGGAGGGCACGGTTCCTGCTGTGCAAAGTGACTTGGAAAAGCAGCACATCCCACCCAGAGCTCGGGCCCAGGCAGGGGCCAGGCGGACGTTGCTGAGGCCTTGTTTCTCCCCCAGCCGTTGGTGCCGTTTTGTGTGTGTGGCGGGGACGGCCTGTGCTCTGTTGTCTCGGCCGAAATTTCTTTGGTCAAAAGGTAAGGAAACAGCCACACGCGGAATTTGTGAAGAAACGAAAATCCGACCAGATCGTAGCCCTCAAACAAGAGGATCTGTGGCTTCCTCAGTGCTGTTTCCAGGTGGTTCTCCTACCACGCTGTGGTCCTTCCCTTACCAACCGCGTCGTGTGGACGATGTGACCGTTGGCGCGCTGGCCAGCCGTGGGCGGCTTGCGGTCGCTCCTGCATCTGCCAGCGCCCCTCCCTGTCAGGACGGGCTCTCCTTGGGCCAAACAGGGCAACCTCAAGAGGAAACGGAAGGTGACCGCCACCCAGTGCCCCCAGGAGAGCCTGTGTCCAGAAGAGGACGTTGTGTTTATTACTTGTGTATTCTTTTTCTAGAATCACTTTACTGAGCTTTAACTCACAGGCATTATAAGTCACCTCCATCAAGCGTAGGGCTCCGTGGGTCAGAGTTATGTAACCATCCGCATTCCAGCCTTTGTCAAAGAAACCAGTGTCCTTGAACTGGCCCTCTCGCGGCCCCCACCGCCACCCCAGCCCCTGGCCAACCCGCACCCATTTTCTGTCTCCGTGTTCTGGACTTTCCATGTAGATGGAATCATCCGGTGTGGGTCTTCTGCGTGCGGTTTTTGGTGCGGATGTTTTCTGTGTGCATCCGTGTCGTCCCACGTCGTCTGGGCCAGGACTTCATTCCCTGTGTGGCCGAGTAATGTTCCACCGTGTGGATGCCCAAGTGTCACCTGCTGTCCGAAAGCACAGTGTTCCTGTGAGACCTTTCTTCAGCCGAAACGGCATAAAGCAAAACAGTTACCGTTAATTTACGTGGAAAGTTTTTTGGGAGTTTCCAGACCCCAAATCTCTTGTGATTCTACTCCCCGGGACTTACTTTGCTAATGGAGACCCAAAATCAGTTGTGATCGAGCCCAGGTGCTCACGGACACCGCTCAGAGCTGTGGCGGCTGGAGGCTGACACGGGTCCCGGGAAGGAGGTTGGCGGGGGCCGCGCCTGCTGCTGGGGTTCGCGCCGCCTCTGTTACAGCTCGCTGCGGAACCAGTGCTGGATGCTCTTCCCGCTTTTTGTCTTTTTTTCCCTACATGCAGAAGTCTTCAGATTGAGTCTGATTAGCAAGAACTGGTACTGACAGGTGTTTCGTAAAAGCGAAGTGGAGGATGCCTCCACCGCATTTCCGTTTACCGTTTGTGTGTGGGGCGCCTGTGACCATTAGTGCCGCTGTAGACACGCACGAGCTTCTGCGGGGACCCGCTCTCGCTCCTCGGTGTGTACCCAGGGACAGAATTGCTGGGTCGGGCGGTAGGTGACTCCTTGACCTGCCTGAAGACCCGCCGGGCTTCTCACAGTCGCCACACCTCCTGATGTTCCCACCTCTGGACGGGGCGCAGCTTTAGGCGGGCGCTCCCTGGTGCCGCTTGACCTGTGAGCCTGTGGCGTGCCCTTGGCGCCACGGCACCACGGCTGATCAGAGCGGACTGATGGCCATGAGGGTGCCTTGCGGCTGCAGAGAACCCGCCTGGCCCCTGTGCGGGGGTGCACTCCGGACTGTCTCACCCCTGCCCCTGCCTGGTCCCGCTTGGACCTGACTGGCTCAGCCGTCCACCTGTGTGCTGTCGGGCAGGAGACAGTCACTCTGAGCCTTCACTGACCTATCTGTGAAATGGGGGTAACATGGCCGGGCTGGGGATTATATTGCTGTTTTTTCCAAGGCAGCCTGAAACTTACAGAGGAGTCACAAACGCGATGAGCGTTTTTCACCCAAACCGCTTGAGAGTTGTGTGCTGACTTGATGCGTATCACCCGGAATACTTTAGGTGCATTTTCTGCAACCAGCATTCTCTTAACCACACACAGTCATCGAGTCAGAATTAGCATGGGCCCCTCTGTGCCATCGAAGCCTCCGGTCTGTTCAGCGATGCCTTCTGCAGCCACGAGACCCCATCTGGAGTCACCCGCGTCTGATTCTTGTTTCTCTTCAGCTTCCTCTGAACGAGACTAGGTCCTCCGCCCTTGTGTACCATCCAGGACCTGGATGTCGGGTGGATCTCAGGCTGGCGATTCTTTTTTTTTTTTTATTTAAAAAAAAATTTTTTTTTTCAACATTTATTTATTTTTGGGACAGAGAGAGACAGAGCATGAACAGGGGAGGGGCAGAGAGAGAGGGAGACACAGAATCGGAAATAGGCTCCAGGCTCTGAGCCATCAGCCCAGAGCCTGACGCGGGGCTCGAACTCACGGACCGCGAGATCGTGACCTGGCTGAAGTCGGACGCTCAACCGACCGCGCCACCCACGCGCCCCTCAGGCTGGCGATTCTGTACATTGTCCCCACTGTGGGTGACTGGTGGTCCCTTGCGTCTAGACTCGGGTCACCCCTCTCGGCAGGAATCAGAAACAATGCTCGTTCTCCCCGTGTCCTGCCCGGGCCTCCACTTTCCACCTGCCCTGGTGTGGAGGCACCTGCTTGTGAATGTGGCCTCTTCCCTTGGTTGCTAACGGTGTGTGTGGCAAGGGCCTCCGCGGCCCCCAAACGGAGCTTCTCGCCAAACTTCATTTGCTCCCTGGTTGACTTACATCGGTGGCTCATGGTTTTCTGTTTTATCTTGTGGGTTGTAATCTGTCCCTGCCACTTATTCTAATAGCATGTCCCGTTTGGGCCAGTGGGAGACTTCAGGCTGGCTTCTGCTCCCCGTAAGGAGCCCCCACCACCCCTCACCTTTGTCACAGTAAGAATCCTCAGCCCTGGGACTGGCCGCTTCTCCACAGAGCACTGACTCGATTGACGGTACAACCCTGCCCGGCTCGGGAGGAGCTGGTGTGGACGAGGGCCTACTGGAGTCCCTTCATCTTGCGTTCTGCCACCACGTCACTGAGATGTACCTCACGCGGCGTTCAGTTCTCCTGCTTAAAGTGTCCTGTCCGGGGGTTCTTCATGTATCCGCAGGGGCGTGCCTCCGTCACCACGGGCCAGCATGGGACATTTGTACCCATCCCCCCAAAGAAACTCCATAGTGGGGGGCCTCTTAACTTGGAGAAAGCCTGTGTGAGGCTTCTGGACCAGCAGGAGCCCCCGCCAAGAGGTGGTGATGGGTTGTTGCTCACAAGGCTAATAAATGAATTTATAGTTTTCTCGAACCACTAAGAGGTCTGGAACACATACAGCTTGTGTCTGAGGCGACCTGAGGAATTCTCTCCTGGGTGCTTACACAGTAGCTCTGGGGGTCAGTGGTCAGGTAGGGGCCTCTCGGGACCCTTTGCCTCCTCTGTGTCAGCAGTACAAGTAGGTGGGACTGGAGCTTTGGTCCGGGGCACGTGGGCTGCCCCTGTGCCGTGGGGTCTCGGCTCACCGACCTCGGAGATAAGTCTCGTCCCTGCCTCGCCTTGCTTGGCAAGGCAGGCCTGGCCTTGAATCAACCGGACGGGAGGGCTCGTGTCAGCCAGGGCCGCCTCTGAGTTAACTGCTCATCGGTCACTACCGTGACCCAGAACTCCCGTTTTAGCCACAACCAGCAAGGGGTCAGGCCCGCTGCTTCGCTTTTGTAATGAGGACCGGCGGGTTGGGTGGCAAAGCAGGGGGCAGCTTTCACCCAGGGCAAAGAGACACCAGGGCTGCGAGGGAGGGGGTTTGGTTGGGGGTGAGGGGCGGTCAGGTGAGGGGGTCCTGTGTGCTGAACGTTCAAGCAGGGGCGTGACCAGCCAGGGACGTTCAAGCAGGGGCGTGACAGTTTTGCACCTGTCCCGTTGGTAGTGGGATAGGGGGTGAATTTGGGGACAGTCCTGCCAGCAGCCCTAGGTTGGGATGCCTTCTGGCCAATGTCTTGGGTAGGTCCGGCCTTTACACACACTGCCTTATAAAAATAGCCTCTTAATCACTAGGGCCTGGCAGCAAAGGCCAGTCTCCTCATCCCCAGCCCAGAAGTTCCCCACATGGGCAGCAGGGTTTCGATGGAGGACCCAGACTCCAGGTGGTTGTGGACTTAGTGGGGTGGAGGGGCGGATGCAGGGGAGGTCCCATCCTGTGGCCTGTACCCTGTAGAAGAAAAAGGAGGGTCCTGGGGGGGGGAGGGGTCTATGTGCTGCTCACCGCCAGCCAGTGTGGGGGAAGGACTGAGGCTCCAAGTCCCAGCCCGAAGCCTGTGAGGATCAGTTAAGTCTCAGATGGGGACGTCTCCCCAGACGACCTTTCTACTGTGAAAAGCCATGCCAACCAGCTGACCCCAGCAGTGGGCGGGCTTGGAGCCTGTTGAAAGGGGCCGCTCAGCTGGTAAATTGGGCTGATTTTCTTTCCCAAACCGGATTTGGCTGGAGGGAGCTGTGTCAGGCGGTGCCTGGTCTCCCCGTAGCAGCTGTGCCCGGGAATCTTGACTTCCCTTTTCAGTCCGGTGTCACCGCACGTCCCTTTCCCATGGATTCTTTTGCTTTGAGCTGGTGATCAGCCAGGCTTGTCCGCTGTGGGGTTGCACCGAAGACGGCTCTGCTTGAGCACCGCGTGCAAAGGCACATACTCACTTACGTCTCTGTCCACCTCCTGAGCTACCTACCTACCTGCCGACCTGTCCCTTCCACCTACCTACCAGCCGTCTGCCCTCTTCATCTGTCTCCCTCCATCCATTTACCTGCCCTTATCCTGTCCGACACCCTCCCTCCGTCCCTCCCTAAGTGAAGAAGAACTGGAAATTCTGTCTGAAGTAACCTGTCCCCGCACCCCGCCAGTGTCGGCCCCCATGCGGGCATCCTCCATGGAGTAGCCTTGTTTGCATGGAGCTCTCTGTCCTGATGTGGGTGAGGGGCAGGGTAGAGGTGTAGGGAGGGTAGTCTAGCCCCCTCTGGTGGCCGCTGGGGATGTCCCCTTCCCCATGTCATCCCATCCCATCCTTTTTGGGACCCGCCACGGGGAGCGGGTGCTGTCCCGCCACTGGCCTCTGGGGGCGCCCGTGACCCTCAGACGGGCTTGTCTAGTCCCTAGTCCCTCCAGCCAGGTCATGGGGGTGCTGCCCCACCTCCCCTTATGGCCAGTGGCCAAAGCCCCCAACTTGTTCTTTTCTTTGAATGGAGCCCTGAAGGTGCCTCTCAGGGATGGTTCCCTGCAGTCACGGGCCTCCTGGCGCTCGCCCCCGTGCCCTGGGTGGGTGGGCTGAACCCTGGGTCTGTCTGATGGGGATGGGCTGCGTGGGCCCTCGCTCTTCCCGGTCGGCCCAGCAGCCCACCTTGTCCTCCAGGCCCCAGGATGGACACAGGCCCTGAGGTCCTGGCTCTGCTCTTAGGTGGCTGGTGTCCATGTAGCTGGCTCAGAGGGCATCTTACCCCAGCGTGGCCGGCCCCACTGGTGAGGCCGACATGGGGGCTTCCTTTCTGAGGGGCCTCAGGAGCCCAGACCTCTCCTTCCAGGGGTTGGCCCGGAGCAGCTGGCAGAGCTCCAGGCCACCATACCGCACGCTCGTCCCTGTTCTGGACCCTTCAGACTCCTCGCTACCCATGGTTGGGAAATACACCCCGGGAGGAAGCTGCCCGGGGCCCTCTTGGCTGGCGCTACAGACCTTGAAGGCGTATGTGAGGGCGGGCAGGCAGCCCCACACACTTGGCAGCAGGCTTGTGGCCCCAGGGCCTGCAGCTCTGCCCACCTCTTGGAAGCCTCTGGATTCGTGGGGTTGGAGAGTACAGGCAGAGGAGTGTGGCCCTGAGGGCCAGTGGGAGGCGGGTTTAGGGGGTGGGGGGCGGCGGGTGCTCGGGCCCACGTGGTGGGTGCTCCTCTGAGGTCGGCAGACCGAGAGGTGTCTGGTCCCTCCTCGCGTGGGTCCCTAACCGCTGTAGCCTCCGTGACCTCGTCCGCACGTGGGGTGGGGTCGGTGGTCTCTGAGGGCTCCGTGGGGGTGTCCCTGCTGCCGCCAGCGCCGCGTTTCTGGAAACCCTAGAGCGTGGTTGGAGTCCCAGGCAGACAGACGTTAGGCCTTTCCCAGGCCTTTCCCAGGCCGGGGCGGGTGTCGACCCTGACCTCAGGGCTTGCCAGTGCGTTGCCACGGCCTTCCCGGGCACTCATCTGCGCGCCTGGCGGCGGTGTGCCGGCCGGGCTGCGCGGAGGACGGGAGGAGAGGCACGTTGCGGGCTCAGCGACCCGCGGCCAGCGGAGCCAGGGGCCCCGGGTGGCAGTGCCGCTTCTGGGTCTGCCACGCGGCCTGGCCCCTGGGCGCGGCGGATACCCGTCGGCACGCGTCTCACCCTCGTTCCCGCGCCTCCCTTTGGGATTCTGACTCATGACGTTGGGTCGTCCGCAGACGTCGGTGCTCCCTGGCGGGACCCTGGACCCTCGGCCGTCCCGTGCCCCCGGCAGCCCGGCTCGCTGCCCCCCTCTGCGGTCACCCTCTTGTTTCTCCCCTCCCCTCTTCTCTCTCCTTTTCTCCCTGAATGTTCACGCAGTCCCGTGTGAGGTACCGGTGGTGGCCAGCAATTCACTGCGGACGCAGGGGCTGGAGACCGTGCTGAGGTCGGGGGCCAGCGTGAGGCCTGGCGGGCTCCTGCTCGGGGTCTCAGGCCGAAGGTGAGGTTGGAGCGGGGCTGCCGTGACATGAGAGGCTCAGGGTCCCATTTCCAGCTCACCGGTTGTTGGCAGAATTCAGGTCTTTGCGGCTGGAGGTCCGAGGTCCTGGTTTTCTTGCTGGCTGTCTGCCCGGATCAGTCCGAGCCTCTGAGGCCGTCCGCAGCTCCCGGGCCAGCAGGACAGACTCACCTCGGAGGCCTCCGGCCACTCCTCTGCGTTCCTGCTGACCTGATTAGGACAGGCCCACCCACGCTGGGGCCGGGGGTGGGCCTCTCGGGGCTGACAGAATCCTGCGCCACAGTCCCTGTGTCCAGGCTTTCTTCCTCCTGAGCCTCACACTTCAGAGCTTGGCCCTGTCCCTTTCCTGCCCTTGGAAAATTCCCTGCTCTGGGAGGTTTGCCAAAGAGTGAAAGGGTTAGAAAACACTGAAGTGTGGGGGTGGGGCCGTTACGATTGACAGAGCCAGAGATTGGCCCCAAGCTCCCTGGACGTCCAAAGTGCTCTGCCTCGCTTGGCAGTGCTGCTCATTTCCCCGGCCAGGGTCCGGGGGTTGTGGGGCTGGGCAACGTGGCGGGGGGGGTGGGGGTGGCGTTCTGGGTCACCTCATCACCCCACCTCAATCCGCAGCCTGGCTCCCTGCCTCACCGTAGGTGTTTCCCTGTATACTCTCACCCTGCACGCCCCTTCCCCCCCCCTTCCCCCGGGAGCACCCTGAGGCCAGGGACAGGGTTGACCAGGCTTGAGGGCACCAGCCTGTCAGGAAGCGGTGAGGGCTCGTGACCAGCGGGGCCCGGGCCTGTGTTGGGGGGGGACGAGCATGTGACTGAGGGCCCGTGGCTGGCCCCGTCCCCTCCTGTGGCATGGTGGGTCAGCTTCTGGGCTGGCTCCTTTCCCGTTACGGACTTGGAGCTCAGCTTTCTGGGGACTGGATCCTGTCTCCCAGGCTAGAGGGCCAGGCCACTCCCAGGGGCCCGCGGCGGGGCTGCTGTGCTCCCCGGGCACCGGCGCCGTCCTGTCCTCACCCGCCCCGTGGGCTCCTGACCTGTCGGGTGACCCCTCCGGCACACCCCAGGGCCCCGTTTCCGTCATGGCGCTTGAGTGGCCTCGGCCTTGCCCCGGAGCCTGGTTGGGGACGCTCCTGACAGCCCTCCTGTTGGAGAACAGAACATCCCATTTCCCTGAAGGCTCTGGGTCTCCCGGACGTGGAGAAGTCATGGTCCCTATCCCATCGTCCCTTGTCTCTCTGGAGGCCTGGTCCCTGCACAACCGCAGCTCCCTTCTTCCCTTCCCGGGGTGCCCTGCCCACCGGGCCAGGCCCCACGTCTCTCAGCTCCCAGTGCCCCGATCAGCCCCGCCCTGACATCTCCCGTCGAGCCTCTGCTTTGTGCCTAAGCGGTGCCTCGTTCACGCTGACCCGGAACCCTCTCTCCCAGATCCTTCCCTGGCACGAAGCTGTTTCAGAGTTGGACGGGTCGGGCCCTGGGCTTTGGGGCTCCCTGAGTTTGTGTCGTGTGCGGGGGCTTCTGGGAGGGGAGGCGAGGCAGCCGTTCCCTTGCTGCCCAGCCACACGTCCAGACGGTCACTGCTTTCTTTCCAGCTTCTAATTATCGTAGTAAGTTCTGCCTTCATGTGAATCGATGACGTGCTTGAGTTTCAAAAGCGGGGGTGTTTTGATTTGGGACCTTCACTAACTGAACTCAGACTCAGGCCGGCTTAAACGGGAGAGGGGCTCACTGGCCCTCGCCTCTGGGGCTTCTGGAAGTGGTGTTGCCTCAGGGGAGCTCACCACCGGTCAGTTCCCTTTTCTTGCCCATCCCTGCGTGACTGGTGTCCTTTAACCAGGTGGTGGCACCGGGGCTGCCCTCGCCGTGCCCGCCGCCGCTGAGAGGCTCTGTGTTGCTGGCCCCCCCCCCCCCAAGAGCTTCTAGGGCTGCGACCCGGCAAATGGGGGCCGCTGGGTAGGGCGATGCAGGTCGTCCACTCTGGTCTTCTGGACCTGGGGTGTCGGAGCAGGAAGCAAGGTCTTTCCCGTGTCCCAGGGTGAGCTGACAAGATGGAGTGGCGAGCTCGGTGGCATCCAGCAGAAGCGTGACTCATGTCCGTCCGCGCCGCGCTGAGAGGCTCCAGCCCCAGGACTCACGTAGGCCTTCTGGTCCGCACAGGCGCCTTTATGTGTCTGTGAAGGCTCTGGAGGCTGGCGTTCCCTGGGACCCCTGAGGAGTCCTGCGGTCTGCCGGAGGCTGGCTTCGGGTCGGGACCGGAGCCCCCACACCCCTGCCCAGTTCCGGATGCCGTGGGAGGGCCCTGCTCTCCCTGTGAGCTGCGGCCCCCCCACGGCCCCCACGCGTGCCTGCAGCAGGTCCGTCAGTCATCGATGTGGCTCTAGGACGCTGAGCCTGAGGCTGGGGTTCTCCAGGTGGCCGATGGCGCTGCCCCCGCAAGGTGGAGGGGGGGCAGGAGGGCAGCACAGGGCAGCGGGGTCGTGGGCTCGCGCGGCTGGGCCATAGAGCCAGGCCCGTCCCGAGGTTGGGTTCTGCCGTCCGGACGGGGTCCCCCTAGCCCTCCCTGCAGCCGGTCACCGGCCGTGCAGTGGAGCTGCGACCTCGGTGAGAATGTTCAAGGCATGTGGTGGTGTCTTTGTGCCCGTGTCTGGAACAGGGTGGGGGCCCCAGAGGCAGGACCGGCCGCCCTATCCGCGGGGCCCCTCCGTAAAATCGTTAGGGAATTTGGGCTGGCAACGGCAGGACGTCAGCCTGGGCGCGGGTGCCCGCAAGGGCCGCGAAGCCGGCCGCACCCGTCGGGGGTTCGCCTCGGCTGTGCCGTGGGGACTCCCGGGGTGGAGCCCCCATCTGTGACTCCGCTCAGCGTCGTATTTGGGAACACTGGGCAGCGTCCGTGTGCGCCGGGCAGAAGAGGGGGTGGGTCTGCCCCGTTCTAAAGCGCCCCCGTGGCCCTGTGTCCCGTAGCGAAGGAGGCAGGAGAGGAAATGTCACCGGGACCCAGCTCCACGTCAGGTCAGGATAGGAGGGAAGAGGCAGGGCAAACGTGAGCGCGAGCCCTCTCCGGATGGGCTGCTCCCCACCGTGTGCTCTGTCCCCAGCGTTCTTGTCACGCACGCCCGTGATCAGGTCCCACGTGGATGCTTGGCCCGGAGTGTGGCGTTAATGCCGCGTGGGGTCCCGCTGCGCGGATTCTTGCCGACACTCGGCACGCGGTGAGGAGCGTCGTGGGGACACAGGCTGCGGCGGAGCGACGTGGTCGGGCGTGCGTGTCTCGTGACGCGGTGAGGAAGCACGGGACTGTGGGCCGGTAGGCGGTGCTGGGGATCCCGTTCATTCTTTGGAAGATGGCGAGGGGTGAGAGCCCCACGCCGACCCTGCCCTTCCAGATGCTCCCAGACCCGTCCCTGCCAGGGGTGGTCCGGACTCGATGAGGGCGAGTTTCTGTAGAGAAAAAGTGAATCCGTTGTGCGACCCTGACTGAGTCGGGTCCAGGGGACGAAGACCAGCGGGTGTCACCTCCCAGAACCGGGAAACCAGCAGGTGAATGAGCCTCCGGTGGGAGAACACCCCCCGGCCTCTGAGGACCTCCCCCCGGGAGAGGAGGACAGAAGGAGAGTCTGAGCTGGATTGAGCCCGTGGAGCTGATAGCGGTTCACAGACACTGGGGACAGAAGGACACGTCACCCGACACGGTGGGGGCGCAGCGTCCTTCAGTCTGGGGAACCGCCCCAGGACAGGCAACCTGGTTCGGCAGAGAAACTGTCAGAAGGGAACGGGGTGGTGGGGAGCCCCCCGCCAGCCTCTGTCTGGGGACTGACCTTGTCATTCCAGTAAACAGACTGGGAAAGTGCAGATGTGGCCGGAGCAGCAGGGACGAGTGGCGGTCCGGGCGTGTGACGGTGTTGATGCCTGATGGCTGCTGACGGGTGCGAAGAGGCCGCGGCGTGTCGAGGGGGCCTGGCCGCTGGCTCTGAGCTGGACGGTTTGCCCTCTAGGCTCCAGGATCCGAGCGGTCAGCACAGAGCCCGACGCGGGGCTCGAACTCAGGAACCGTGAGATCGTGACCCGAGCTGAAGTCAGACGGTTAACCGACTGAGCCATTCAGGTGCCCCGGAGATGATATGTTTAAAAAGCCACGTGTGGCGTGTATGTGTGTGTGTGTATCTGTGTGGCATGAGTGTGTGCGTGTGCAAGTGTGCACGTGTGTGTGCAGGATGGCCGGCCACCCTGCGCGTGCCCGCCCGACGGTCTCGGTGGCAGGTGGCGGCCAGTTGGCCCCACCTCTCACGGCAGCACACGGACGGTCTGCCATGGTGAATGTGGCCTGCCCTCTCTCCTGACTGTGACACTCGCTGTCCCCTTGCCCGGCGTCTGCCCCGTCCCCTCCCAGAGTGCGGATGCCCCGGAGCCTCCAGGACGGTGGACCTGGCTGCTGCCCTGCTGGGACGCCGTGCTGGTGACATGAGGGCGGGCCTCGGCGAGGTCCACGCGGCGCCTGCTGTGTTTTGAGTGAAGCGGAGCCTCCTTCATGTGCACGGGAGCTGCTGGCGTCCCTGAGTCTCCCCTCGGCGGTGCCGTCTGCCCCACCCCCCACCATTGCTCGGGAACCTGAGGTGGAGTCGTCTCCCAGGGGGCGCGCATTGGACACGACGTCCCGCAGCCACCGTGACCCAGCGGGAGGGGGAGATGTGCGGCCTGGGCGTCCCTCAGACCCGGGCGGTAGCCACCGACCGTGCCCTGGGCTTCCCCGGGGGTGGCCCTAAAATCGCCCAGCTCCCGTTGGGGTGGATGTGGTGGGGGGGACACAGAGGCCGCCGCCTGCTGGTCCCCTGGGGCCTGTAGTACGCGGGGCTCCGGCCCAGCACCCAGACAAAAGCCCCAGGGAGACGCGTGATAGGCAGCTGACATTCAGCTGGAGTCGGCACAAACCGGTGAGACGTGTAAGAGTTCTGGAAAGGGGCCCCACACGACAGGGCTCCCACTCACGCCCGGCCGCTGCGGAAGGGCCTGGAAGCCCTGGCAGGGCGGGGGCGGGCCGGGAGGGACTGAGGCCTCCGGCGGGGTGGCGTGTCCGGCTGGGGTGACGGAGGCTCTTCAGGCATCTCCTTGAGAACGCGAGGAAGCCGGAGCAAAGGCTCCCTCCCTCTGGCGGGCAGCGCGGTGTCTTGGGGCCCGGCCGTCGGGACTGTAAACACCCGAGCCTCTCGGGGTCTCCCTCAGGCCCCCCCGAGACGAGCACGATGTGGGTCGTCTTTTTCAGTTGAGGCAGAAGTCGCACGATAGCTGATGAAAGCGACGAGAGTACACAGCCGAGGGGCGTTGGGTGCGCCCACCGTGTTGCCCGACCGCCACCCCTACCTCCTTCCAGGACGTTCTCAGCGCTTTCTCTGCTGCTTTTCTTCACGACCTCGCGTGAGATTCTGTCCACACCTCGCGATCGTGTCCGCGGTGCCAGGCCTGGCGCTCTGACGTGCCGCGCACTAAGTTCACTCTCTCCTGTGCGTGTGGGGGGTCTTTCGTCGGGGGCGGGGGGCTGTTCCATTCCTGGCCAGACCTGTGGGAGGCGCTGTACGGACGCACCGCGGAGACCCCGTGGCCAGGAGACTCCTGCCTGGAGGGTGTGCCGGTGCCCTGCCCCTGCCACCGTGCCTGCTGCGTAACTCAGGGACTCTGTCACGGAGGCCAAAAGCATGTCAAGGCCGTGTCCCCGACACACGGCTTGAGTGGCTGCTGAGCCCTGGCCGGCCCGGGTTCACCCTGTCGCTGCTGGTCACTTGGAATGGGTGCCATGCTTTGTGGGCCCTGTGCCACAAGTCCCTCTCCCGCGGTCTCCCCACGCTGCTCCTCTTCCCTCGAGTCACCCTGGGCTGCGTGATCCGGCAGCGGCTCCCTCACCCCTGCCGTCGTGGGGGCCGCCGTCCCTGGAGCGTCTCTAGAGCCTTTGGGCCTTGGAGTCTGCAGGGCGTTCTCTTCCCTGCTTACAAAAAATAGGCACAAAGGGGAGGCGCTCCTGCACGAGGACACGCGTGCTGTGAGATGGGGGGGGGGGGGCAGGAGGCGGATGGCGTGCATGGCTGAGTCGCTTCTGTCCACTCCTGTGGTCCAGTGGCTCTCCCCGGAGCCGGGAGTGGGGAGCCACCGCGAGCCCCGCGTGGTGTCCTCGATAGGTTCCCGTTGCTCTCAGGGTCTGAACGTCCCACTGCACTGGAAAGGTTTGGGTTCGAGAAGCAGAGGTCCGTGTAAAAATGGGGCACGTGCCAAGGGCACCTCCTTGCACGAGAGCCCGGAGGCGGCGTCCTGGGTTGCCGAACCGCCCCGGGCCTGCGGGCACAGGCTCGGCTCCAAAGACCACTTTCTCCAGCCTCCGAGGGAGGAGGGCGGGAGGGAGGCTCCCCGGCACCGACGCCCGGCCCTTCCGTCCTGGGCCAGAGAGGCACGGCCGGCCCCAGGCGGCCCTGTCAGCCATCAGGCCCCATGGACACTTACGATGACTCGGCTGTGGATTACGGAAACTTGCCCAGCAGGCAGCCCTAGAACCCTGATGGGGAGGCACCCAGTGCCCCTTGGCCTCGTGTCACCTGTTCCTAATGTTGCTGACCCATAGCAGGTCGGGGGGCAGGGCAGGGAAGGGCTGGTGGCCGCCAGGCCAGCGGGAGGACGAGCAGAGCTGAGTCCCCCAAAGCCAGACCTGTCTCACAGGATCCTGGCTTCTGTGTGGAAATGCAGGCCTCGGGCAGAGGGGAGGGCGCCCGTTTGCCAAAACCAGTAGCAAGAACAAAAGACGGGAGGGGGGTGGGGCAGAGCAGCCTGGGTGGGGGGGTGCATGAGTGTCTGGTCTGGCCTTCCTCCCCCACCCCTGCCCCACTGGCCTTTTGGAAGCGGGCTGCCCACCTGTGCCCCCATGGTCCCTCTCCCCCTCCCGTCTCCAGGATGAGCTAGTCACCCTCCCGGAGGACACCTCGCTCCCCAGGGGCAACCTCTAAGCTCAGGCTTTTCCTTTTGTGCCTTCCTGGCTAGCACGAGCCCGACCTCCGCCTCCTGCGGGTGGGCAAATCCCGAGTCTCCTCCTCCTGTGGGCCCATGCAAGATGGCGTCCCCGAGGGCCGTCCCGCGTACCTCTCCAAAGGCCCCCCCCGGCGGTCGGGACCCCCACAGTCCGACTCAGACTCTGGCTTCCTCCCACCTTGCTGCCTCCTGGCCCTCCCCTGTCAGGAGTCCTCAGAAGCTCCTCTCAGGAGCTCCCTCATCCCTGCCAGGAGAGACCACCCGAGTTTGACGTTCTCATGTCTGTGGTGACTCCACTGACCCCGGCGCGTCCGTCCTACAAGTGTCTTAAGGGTGAGGCAGAGGTCAGGCCCAAGTAGGGGAGCTGCTGGAGCGGCCAGGCCCCTGAGGAGCTTTGCCGCGTGGTCATGCGGGGTGGGGGTGGGGGGGCTGGCCTGGGGGGTCCAGGGAGCCGGGCCGTCTCCCCTCCTGCCGCACAGGGATCGGCAGCGGCACCCGCCTCAGGTTGTTTGAGGATTCGATACATTAATACGAGCAAAGTGGCGAGAAGCGTGTGGGCGCAGAGCAGCTGTGGGCAGCATGATGTTTGTGGGTTGTTCCGGCCTGCTGGTGCCGAACGGAGGCCGATCTCCAGGCTTGGGGGGGATGTCGGCGGGTGGGCACGGAGTCAGCGAGGTCGGAGCCGAGGGGAAGGTCGGGAACGCTTTCTAGAGCCGTGTGAGAGGGACGGCCCGCCTCCCCTGGCCACCGGTTGGCAGGGAGGAGGGTCGCGCCCGCCCTTCGGGAAATGCAGCGGAGCAGTTTATTTAAAGGAAAGTACATTTTTGGGAGAGGCCTTGAAAGCACACTCATCGCTTAAGAGAAAAGAGGCAGTTTCATTGCAAACCCACCAGAGACATGAAGTCCGTTAGCAAACGTTTCAGCCCGTTGTATCCTTTAGCCTCCTGAAATTTAAAGGCGGTATTACAATAGTGATTTGTGGCTCTTAAATAGTCCGCTATAAATAGTGCGGCAGACTGAGCTGGAAGCAGCAAGGAGCAGCGACGGTGCCTGGAATGGCAGTCAACTGGCACCGTCAATCTCGGCCGAAAGGGACAGGAAGGAGCAGAGACCTTCTGTCCCGAGGTCGTCCAGCCTCCCGGCTGCAGTGGCCAAACCAGTGTAGGTGGTTCCACGGGCCCCCTGTGCTCTCTAAACCCTCCCTGGCCTTGGACCATTTCAGGGGGCCTAGTTCTGACCCCAGCTGCCGGGCCCTCCCCACTGCCCAAGGAGCCACGTGGCTGGCATGTGGCCCTCGTCCAGCCCTGTGCCAGGGCACAGCCACCCTACAGCGTGGGAGCTTCCTGGAGACACCCCGCATGTCGTTCGCACACTGCAGCCGTGGGCAGTGTCAGGGTGTGGACGGTGCAGGAGGGCTGCGCCCGTGGAGGTGACAGTCCAGGTGGGGGAGGAGACACTCTCTCTCTCTCTCTCTCTCTCTCTCTCTCTCTCTCTCTCTCTCACACACACACACACACACACACACACACACACACACACACACACGGAGGTGGAGCCCCCCGTGGGATCAGTGCTGTCCAGAGCAGAGGCCTCGCGTTGGGGGCATCTCGTCGATTCCACCCCATCTGGGACTCTGGCTTCTGCCAGTTCCTGCCCCCGTGGCTTTGACCTGGATTCAGAAATCTGCTGTGGCTGAGTGAGGGCCTCTCCCCGTGCTGCCATGCGCTGTGACGGCAAGCGGGGAGCTCCCAGGAAGCTGCTGCTGGGTGCACCCGTGTGCGTGTGTGCACGCGTGCATGTGTCGGGGGATGCCCGCAGCGAGTGGCCGTAGTATCCAGGGAAAGGCCCTGCCGCACAGGTGACAGGAGGGCCTCACCCGCTGCAGAGGTGGGGGGGCCCTGGCCCATCCTCCACCCTTGCTCCGGGGATCAAGCTGCTGTTCACCTTGAAAATAAAACTGTCCAGTCTTACGGCGATGGGTTTCTTTGGGAATAGTAGGGGATCACAACCCAGAACGATTAGGTCATGGCAGAACCCTAGTCCAGTCGGAGAACAAGGCCAAGGAGGCTCTTCTGCAGAGGAAAGTGGGGCTGTGAGGGCTGTTGTCAACGCAAAGTCCCCTGGAGAAAACTGGGGGCCGGAAGCAGAGTGGCCTCTCACTGGCTGTGTTGGGACAGTCTCTCACTGGCTTGGCTACGACTATCTCTCACTGGCTGGGCTGTGAGTGTCTCTCACTGGCTGGGCTGTGAGTGTCCCTCCTCGTTGGCTGGGCTGTGACTGCCTCTCACTGGCTGGGCTGCTGCTAGGGGAAGAGAAAACCTTCCCTCTTTTTTATTTATTTATTTAAAAAAAAAATTTTTTTTTTTCAACGTTTATTTATTTATTTTTTGGGATAGAGAGAGACAGAGCATGAACGGGGGAGGTGCAGAGAGAGAGGGAGACACAGAATGGGAAACAGGCTCCAGGCTCTGAGCCATCAGCCCAGAGCCCGACGCGGGGCTCGAACTCACGGACCGCGAGATCGTGACCTGGCTGAAGTCGGACGCTTAACCGACTGCGCCACCCAGGCGCCCCTTCCCTCTTTTTTAAAAAAAATTTTTTTTAAATGTCTATTTTTGAGAGAGAGAGAGAGAGAGAGAGAGAGGCAGAGCATGAGCAGGGGAGGGGCAGAGAGAGAGGGAGACACAGAACAAGAAGCAGGCTCCAGGCTCCGAGCTGTCAGCACGGGGCCCGACGCGGGGCTCGAACTCACGGACCGCGAGATCGTGACCTGAGCCGAAGCCACACGCTCAACCGACTGAGCCGCCCAGGCGCCCCCCAAACCTTTCCTCTTTCTGCTGGGGTGATACAGTAGCTAAAACAGTAGCTGCCTTTGTTGTCAGGTGCGCCGGTAAAGATAGCGGTGGGATGTGCGAGCACCCCCATGGCCCCCAGACTCCGTTCTAAATGCAGTTTCCCCATATTGATGGTGATGGTGCCCAGGACAAGGACCAAGGTGGGGCGAGTGAGAAGAGACAGCCAGGCCAGTGCCTTTATTTAAAATTTTGTTATTTTCGTTTATCGGTTTTTTTTGACATCTATTCGATTCACTAAAATATTGAAATAAAGTTATTGTTCATCTAAACCGCTGAGTTTTTGGCACCACCTTAAATTTTTCGTTCAGGTGAGAAAGGCCCTCCCGCCCAGCCGTGCCCTGCCTGCAGGGTTCCCCCGGGTTCCCCAGGCCAGCCCGCCCTGGATATGGCAGTGCCCGTGGGCTTTGGGGGGGTGGGAGAGGCAGAAGAGGGGGGGCCCTCCAGCGGGACCCCAGCCCTGCAGGCATGGGGAGCGGCCTGGACAGGCAGGCAGGGGAGGCCTGCGGTCACCCCAGCCCCAGGGAGCCGCCTAGAGCTTGCCCTCAGATACCTGTCCCGGCGTCAGCGCGGGCTCATGGGTTTTATCGCCGAAGAAGTAAAAATAAAGTGAAACAAACCCCCAAGGAATGCGTCACCAGGGCAGCCAGAGAGCAGCGCAGACGAAGCAGGGGAGCAGCGGCCGACAACAGACGGTCTGACTCTCCTCCTGCCTCGAGCTCATCTTGGAGCGGCATAAGCCAAGGAGCGTAAAGGGCCCGGAGTGTGAGCCCAGCCCCTGGTGTGAGTGTGTGTGTACACGTGTCTGAGCGTGTGTGTGTGAGCCAGTGTGACCACAGGTTGTGTGTGTGTGTGACCTAAGCCAGCTGGACAAGTCTGCAGAGAATTCAGGTGAGTAGAAGTCAACCCTGAAGGAAAATCTTGGGGCGCCCGGTGGGTCAGCGGGTTGAGCGTCCGGCTTCGGCTCGGGTCGTGATCTTGTGGTTTGTGGGTTCGAGCCCTGCACTGGGCCCTCTGCTGTCAGAGCAGAGCCTGCTTCAGATCCTCTGTTCCCCTCCTCTTTCCACTCCTCCCCTGCTGGAAAATGGGTACACCTTGAAGAAATAGCCGTGCCTCTTTCGCACACCCCAAAATCCTGGCAGCTGCAGAGACGACCCACGAAATCTTTTGCGTTCAACCCTTTCCTCCCTTTGGTTTGCCAGTGTTTTGTGTTGGCTTCAACTGGACTTTGAGCATGTTTGCAAAGGGGGGGGGCACGTGGCTCTGAGACGATAGCAGGACGGGGGAGCTGTGCTGGAGGGGAGCGCGTCCCCTTCCTGACCTTGGCCGTGGACCTGGTGTCCCGCTACCCGGCTTGCGGCGGGGGCTGCTCTCTGGGCCCCCGCCTGGGTCCTCACCTGCAGCCCCGTGGTGTCCAGCCAATACCATCAGAGCAACCACGCGTCTCCTGGTTTGTGTGTCACTTTATGGACTCAGCATCGGAGCAGACTGTCCCAAGTGCAGATCAAGTTCCAGAGTAAGATGCTCTGCATTTTCATTTTGGATTTAGCTGAGGTGAGAAGAGGGTGGAGCCAGAGGCTCATGGGGGTCCACATGCAGCAGGTGCAGGGCACGGGTGGTCACCGGGGACCACACATGGCAGGTGCAGGGCACGGGGGGTCACCGGGGTCCACGCACAGCAGGTGCAGGGCTTGGGGGGGTCACCGGGGTCCACGCACAGCAGGTGCAGGGCACAGGGGGTCACCGGGACCACGCACAGCAGGTGCAGAGCACAGAGAGTTTTAGCCATGGTGTTGGCAGAATGAAAGAAATACCAACAAAGCAAATCCCCTCCTCTGATTTCTCCTGGTGGCTCATGGCTTAATGTGTTCATTTCTCCCCATTTATTTTCTTCTATTTATAAGTTGCTAGCACTGTGTAATTTTATCTGGTTGCAGTCACAGAGAAGAAATGAGAACTTGATTTTAGGACCATCAGTAGAACGAGAATTGCTGTCATCTGGCCTGTCTCCTCCCTGAGTGTGGGGCTGAGCTCATGTGGCAGGAACCTTCTCTGCACTCATGGAGGCCTTCCATCCCGCAAGAAGCCCTACTTAACCCCACAAGGCTTCCTGTTTTGTTTCAGCTCTGTGTGTGTGTATCTTGAGGAGGGAAGGGTTACAAAGGGTGAAGAATATAGGTTTTAGAATCAAAAGTCCAGGGGCACCTGGGTGGCTCAGTTGAGTGTCCACTCTTGATTTTAATTCAGGTCATAATTCCAGGGTTGTGGGATAGAGCCCCATGTCGGGCTCTGCTCTGAGTGTGGAGTCGGCTTGGGATTCTTTCTCTCCCTTTCCCACTCTCTCCTGCTCGTGCTCTCTCTCAAAAAACCAAACAAGTCCAATGCGTGGCTCTAGAACTTACCTGCTGTTTAAACTTGTGCCTCCCAAACTCAGGGTCACATCATGTCACAAAATGGCTACTTGAGCTCCAGCAATCACAACCATATTCCAGTCAGGAACAAGGAGGATGGAGGGGGGAAGAGAGGAAAAGAACTCATTTCTCAGCGGAGGCAGCCCTCTTGAAGGAACTTTCCTAGAAGTCCCAGCCCATCATTTTTATTTCATTGGCAAACCCCTGCTGCAAGGGGGAGCTGACAAACATTTTTAGGGCTGCACAGCCAATACTGGGGTTGTGTTAAAAGGGAGGGGAGGGAGAGAGGGTGTTGAACAGGTGGTTAGTGGTCTTCCTCGGGCACCTGCTGAAGGAGGCTCCCCTGCTCGGTCTGCTTATCTCAGCCCCTCTTTATATGTCCATGGCACTAACCACAGTTTGTAACTTTGGGTTTTGTCTGTGTCCCGATGAGAATACAAGCTCTGTGAGTGTAGGGGCTGGGCTGATCCATCGCCCCCTCTCCGCCCCCCTGCTCCCGGCCACTGGTCCACAGAGGAGCACAGCGTGGGTGTTTGCTGGAGGGGGTCTGAGCCCTGCCTCTCTGGGCAGGTGAATGAACCCCACCGGCTTCAAATCCATACATGCTCCCTCCAACTGGGGTCTCATTCATTCGTTCATTCGTTCATTCATTTATTTTTTAACGTTTATTTATTTTTGAGACAGATCCAGAGCATGAATGGGGGAGGGTCAGAGAGAGGGGGAGACACAGAACCTGAAACAGACTCCAGGCTCCAAGCTGTCAGCACAGAGCCCGACACAGGGCTCGATTTCACAAACCACGAGATCATGACCTGAGCCTAAGTCGGACGTTTAACCGACTGAGCCACCCAGGCACCCCTATTTATTTTTCGAGAGAGCGTCTGTGAGTACGAGGGGGGGAGGGGCAGAGAGACAGGAAGACAGAATCCCAAGCAGGCTCACATGGTCAGTGGACTCCCCCCACCCCATCCCTGACTCTTCTGTTCTTTGGTTGTTTTGGGGGAATGAGCTCTTGTTTTCTGGAAAGCAGACCCTTGCTGTCCTAACTGTATGGATTCAAGCTGTTAGGACCCCAGAGGGAGGTCCAGGGCCTCAGCCTCCAACCCGAAGCATCAGGTGTGACCGCCCCTGACCCAGGACCTTGGTCTCAGACAGCGTGTTGCTGTCGGTCTCTCAGAATCCTCCCAAGTTCCTGTTTCTGACGTCTTTTGTGCAGGCGAGGAAGTAGCCCAGAGAGATGTGCCCAACTGTCCGAGGTCACTCAGGTCACCGGGGACAGGCTGGTCCCCTCCCTCCCACAGCTGTTGGGGGGGCGGGTGTTCCCCGTTGACACCAGCCGGATCTGCCACCCACAAGGGGCCCCAGTGGGTCCACTGCCCCCTGGGGACTCCTGACTCTGTGTCTATCCCCAGGTGACCTTGGCCGCCTGCTTCACCTTGGGTGACATGCTGGCATCGGCTGGGAGGCCTTCAGAGAGTCCTGCAAGGGTTGCATCCCCGCCTGAGCCCTGGAGAGCCCTCAAAAATGCCATCCTTCGCCATAAGGGACCCATTCCCAATCCTGTCCTGAGACTCGGGACAAAACTGGCCCCAACTGGCTGAGTGGAAGGCACTGGCTCAGGACTGCACCCCTTCTCCCTGCAGCCCCCCCCCCCCCAGGATCCCCACCATCCCTACGGCTCCCTCCCCACCCTTCCTGAGCCTCAGGCCCTGAGGGTTTTTCCTCTCCATCCGTGGTGCGCTTTGCAAAGGAGCCCAAAATATCTGTTTCTAGAAGTGTTGGCCTTCAAGAGCTGCAGATGACTCACGTCTCAGCCGGTGTCTCCCTCCGTGGCGCCCACACCGCTGGGCCTGTTTCTAGCCAGCTGGGTGGCAAGCGGTGTTCGAACACCTGCGTAAGCCGCCGTCACCTTCTTAACGGCGGCCCGTCTCCCCGTTTGTTGGTCCTGAGTTCAAAGTGGGCTGGGTGCAGCCCTGTCCCTGACGGCCGCCGTGCCTTCTGGTTGATCGAGATTCTCAGGTGATTGGAGTTTGGAGGGAATAACAGCAACGTGTCACGTTCGGGCACCGTTTCCAGGCGTGCGCGCTTTGTCTCTGGCACCTTCACAGGGAGACCACGGTGGCGGTCGTCCCTGCCCCAAAGATGAGGACACTGAGGGTCCGAGTGGTCACCTGGCTTAGAGAGTAGCGGGTGTCCCAGCTCTTCCGTTCAGAGGGCTCCAACTTTCTCAGCCGCGAGGCAGAGAGAATGACACCTGCAATAATACAGCTTATCTCTGGGGATTGTTTTGAAGGGGTCATTGTGAAGGTGACTCCTTGAGCACACACAGCAGGGTGGCTCTCCTTGCACCTGTGGGCGTCTCCAGGGCGCCCTCCCCGCTGTTCCCTCTGCTGGGACTGCGGCCACTGCTCTGGCCCTGGGGCCCCGGAACGTCCCTCGGGGCCCAGCTCCTCCCGGCTCGGTGGCGGGGCGAGTGCACTCGGTATCTGAGAGCCGTAAACTAGCTAAGGGTCTGCTCTCTCCTCCCACCTGACACATTTTTGCCGAGACCCAGCCAGGTCAGACCTTGGAAACTGGTCCTCTGAGGTGGTTCTGGAAGGTGGTGATGTGGGGAGCACTGACCCTGTTCCCTGCTGCCCCTCCTCCTGCCCTCCTCACCCTTCAGCAAGCAGCCCCTTGGGCCGGGGGTGGCCCTCCCTCGTAGGATGTGGACCCCAGAGGCGGGCTGGGGGGTCGCCGGGCAAGAGATCCAGGTCCTGGAGAGCTGGAATGGGGCCTGGAAGGCCAGGGTGAGATCCAGTCACCCCCACCTCGGCCCTGCAGATGCCTTGCCCTCTGGGGTGGGGCTCAGCCTCTAACTGGAGGGGCCTCCCTGCCCGGTCTGGGGGGTCGTGACCTCATGTGCCCTTTCCGAGACTCTTGGCTTTGCTGTCTCTGGACCTTTGTCCGCTCTCTCCCTGCCCTCCGGTGGCCACACAGAGACCGGCTCTGCACCAGCAGCCCCCCTGCCTGTCCCTCCGCTCCAGAGGCCAAGGAGGGGGTCCCAGAGGCCTCCAGAGCACGTGGCCCAGGGGTCAGGGCAGAACTTTGTCATCTGGAGGTGGCAGGCAGAGGTCACAGACCCCGCCCAGGGGCCCCGGTCAGCCTCCTGGTGCAGGGGCTGCAGGCTCAGGCTCAGGGGAGTGTCCCCACCCACGGTGAGTGCTCTGTCCTTAGCGTCTGTCCTCAGCGTCCGCGGCTGCTGCGACCCACGGCCCGCTGTATCACAGAATTTATGGCACGAGACCATGCATCCAAACACTGGTGTCCCAGGCCCTTCAGGGCAGAGGGCCTTACGGTGGGAGGACGCGCTCAGGAAACTGCCCACGTGTGAAGGTCTGTGCTCGGGAAGACCCAGGGCTGGCAGTGAGGGCACTGAGGCCCTGCCTCCGGGGGTGCCTGACGGCCCAGAGGGAAGGAAAGGTGGCGCATGGAATACGGTGGCCCAAGACGATTACCGAGCAATGATGGGGGGATTCAGTGGGGACCCCAGAGGGCACAGACCTGTGGACCTGGTTAACCCTCCCCAGAGGATGGGGAGGGCGGTGAGGGTGGAGGGGGGTGCTGGGCCCGAGTGGGGAGTCTGTGGGAGGGGTGGCCTCCGTGAGCTCTGCCCCCCAGTGGTCCCTCTGACGCCCTGGTCCCGTGAGAACAGACGAGATGGACGAGACCTGACCGTGAGGTGCGGTCGGGTCGGGTCGGGTGTGTGGTCTGCAGAGCCTTGTTCACTAAGCGGAAAGGAGTCGGGGGCAGGGATAGCAGAGCGTCGGCGTATGGGGGGGGGCGCCCCCTTTTCTTCTGGGCCTGTGGCTGCCAGCTCTTCGGTCAAACGGCGCCGGCCGTCCCAACAGCGGGCTCTGTGGTCATGCTGTCCGGTGGTAACTTTTCTTCCCCCCGGGTTGTGTTGCCCTTAGGCGGGTGCCGCATCCTCCCTGCGATCTCGTTCAGGTCCCTCACTTGTGGAGCATGGAACCGGCCAGCAGGGCCACCAGCCTGCCCGCCCGCGGCTCACTGTGGGCCCTCCCCGGCCATCTGCCTCGTGCCCCTTCCCAGCCTCACCCCCGGCTTGGCGCTGCCCTGGACAGAGGCCAGAGGAGCGGGTAGCCCTGTTGGAGGGGCTCCCAGGGCTGTGGGTGCACCTGGCCCTCCCCGATGCACTTGGCCATCAGGATGCCAGGGGCTGTGAGGAGTGGGGATTAAGGAGGGAGCCGGTCCAGGTAAAGGAAGTGCCCTGCCTGCAGGACGCCTTGCCCTTCCCCTGCACCCCCCACCCGCACCTGGTCACCCTCACTAGGCCACAGTGCCCTTGCGTGGCCGGCCCCAGGGCCGGGCTTCCTGGATTCTGGAGGAAGCAGACAGCCTTGCCTCTGTAGAATGTCGTGACCCGATTTCAAAACCTAATGCCCTTGTCGTCGGCCCGGGGTGTGCGGCCTGGGTCGGGACTGGCCTTGGGTGACCCACCCCCTCTGGGTGTTTTTGTGACTCTAGGGGGACTCCCCTGCCCTCAGGGGCTGAGCACATCCTCTCCCTACACCCGAAATGCACGCTTAACTGCATGTTCCTCTGCCGGCTCCCCGCAGCCAAGCCCCCCGAACGGTCCTGATCACGCCCACCAGAAGGGGTTCTGCTTACAGAAAGGAAATGCACACTCTGATCTGCCCCTTGGGCCTCCTAAGACTTCTGAGCCTGCTGGACACTGGCTGAGGGGCTCCGGGAGGTCCCCCCCACGATGGGCCACCTTGGAAGGTGCTCTGTCCCTGGGCAGGATGGTCCCTCCTAGCCTGTCTTGTCACCTGGCACAGTGCTGTCCTGGTCCTGTGGTTCCAGGGGTGGCCAGCCCTTCCAGGCAGCACTGCCCCTTTCTTTCTTCAGATGAAGACACCAGCCTTTGTCCCCATCACGGCCCTGTCAGTGAGCTGCTGTTCGTGGGTGCTGTGGCAGGTGCCGAGTGGGAAGGCCATCCGCCCCTTTCGGGTCATAAAACACATTTCACGTGAAAAAAGTGAAAACTCAAGGGCGCCTGGGGGGCTCAGTCAGTTAAGCATCCAGCTTTGGCTCAGGTCATGATCTCACAGTTCGTGAGTTTGAGCCCCGCATCGGGCTCTGTGCTGACAGCTCAGAGCCTACTTCAGATCCTCGGTTTCCCTCTCTTTCTGCCCCCCCCCCCCCAAATAAACATAAATCATTCTTGAAAAACAACAACAACACAGAAGGCCAATTTCACTGTAGCATTTAAACCATCCGGGCAATTTATATCCATTAAAATTGTTTTCTGACTGAATCTCCCCGTGGCTCTGTTCATCTTCTGATGAATAAGGGGCAGCATGGAGGCCAGTGGGGCTGACCAGGCACCAGAAAGTCAGAAAATTTAGTAAGACAGATGAATGCCACCAACACCTGACTCTTTAATGTTTATTATTTATTTTTGAGAGAGACAGGGCACAAGCGGAGAAGGGACAGAGAGAGACAGACAGAGAGGACAGAGAGAACCTGAAGCAGGCTCCAGGCTCCGAGCTGTCAGCACAGAGCCTGATGTGGGGCTCGAACCCACGAACCGTGAGATCGTGACCTGAGCTGAAGCCAGCTGCCTAACCGACTGACTGAGCCACCCAGGTGCCCCAACACCTCACTCTTTAAAAAGCAGTCAAGAACAAAAATGACAATCCTTCGGCAAGAATGGCCAAGGGAAAAAGCCCCCAAGTTTTGAACAAATGATACGAACCAAGAAAGGGATGTATGTAGAGGGCAAACCTCACAGGAGAACCTCACGAATGACTTCACACCCATATATTAAAAAACGTGGACAAAAGACCCATTCCTAAAAAACCCAAACCAGTTTTTTGCTAGCATTGGTACAAAAGGAAGAACTCTGGAAACACAGAGAACCATCGAGGAGAGGCCTCCGTGGTTTGCGACCGAGTGAGTGGCATCATGAGAGCGGTCAGCAGACGGGGAGGCAAGGGGGCGCCTGGCCCAGGCTCAGCTGGCTCCACAGGCGGGCCTGTCCCACTTCGGGGCGGGGACAGGTGCACACACGGCGGGGGGGGGGGGGGCAGCTCTGAGTGTAACGGGGGCCGAAGTCAGGAGCGGTCACGTAGTGGTGTTGACTGTTGCACAGCAGTGAAAAGACACGAGGCAGATTCACGGGTGTCAGTGTGGATAGAGAGGCGGGGCACGCGGGACGGGACTGCGTCGCGATTTAAAGCTTATTTTTTATTTTATTTTTTTAATTTTTTTAAAAAAAGTGTATTTACTTTGAGAGAGAACAAGAGCAGGGGAGGGGCAGAGGGAGGGGGAGTCAGAGTATCTCGAGCAGGCTCCACACCAGCGTGTAGCCAGGCACAGGGTGCGACGTGACCTGAGCAGAGACCAAGAGTCCGGCGCTCCACCGGCTGAGCCACCCAGGCGCCCCTAAAGCATAGTCTTGACAAGAAAAGACCGGGAATGAAATCACCGGATTGGCAGTGTGTCCGAGTTCCAGTCTCCCCTGAATGGCCCTGAGCTGGAAGGAATAGGGATCACCACACTTTGTACGCAGTGGGCGCTTGATGTCGGCTCACCGGAAATCTCCAAGGAGTTCTACTTGGAACAGTGAGTGGAAGTTTCTGGCAAACGCGACCTCGCGGGCACGAGGCCGCGTTGAGCTCCTTCGAGGGGGCCGCGGGCACCGTGTGTCCCATCCTTTCTCCTCCTCCCGAGGGAAGCGGGCAGGGGTGCCCGTCTGGATGGACACCCGGGAGGAAGTGTCATCTACGCGGCCCCCGCCAGCACCCAGCGGGCCTGCTGCGCAAGGAAATCTGCAGGTGAGCTCGTGGGCAACTTTGTAAAGACGTCTGGTTCTTGTCCGATCCAACGTGCGGTGGAGCGAACCTTTCTCTTAAATTTGTGGCTGGGGCGCCTGGCTGGCTCCGTCGGTTGAGTGGCCGCCTCTGGATTTCAGCTCAAGCCGGGAGCTTCCAGTAGGTGAGAGCGAGCCCTGTGTCGGGCTCGGCACTGTCAGTGGGCTTCTCTCTCTCTCTCTCTCTCTCTCTCTCTCCCTCTCTCTCTGCCCCTCCCCTGCTCTCACACTCTTTCTCAAAATAAGTAAGCATTTAAAAAATAACGACTTTATGGCTCGTTTTAAACATCCAGCACCACCCCCCACCCCCACCCCCAGCTTCAGCTTCGTCCCCAGGCTTGTCCAGGGAGCGGCTTCCCGCGGCTATACCAAGTCCGCACGACGGCTCGGACCGTCCTGGGCCAGCGGTCTGTGTGCACGCTCTGCAGGGTTGGGGAAGCTGGTTGACTGATTGAAAAATCTATTAATATGGTGGACGCTTGAAGAAAGTGGTGTTTGTGTAAGAGATTTTCCTGTTGAGAAACTTTTATGAGAGTCCTTGATGTGCAGACGAGAGCGGAAAGTAACCTTTAGTTTCCTGTGGCTCCTGTAATGACCGACCGCACATTTGTCCTCACGGTTCTGGATGCCGGGAGTCCTGACTTGAAGGCTTTGACAAAGCAGGTCTCCTGGTGGCTCCACAGGAAGTCACTTCCTCGCCCCTTCCCCGCGCCAGCAGGTCACCGGCACACCTCCGTCCCTCTGCCCTCGGCCCCTGCCACCACACCACACGTCCTCCTCCTCCTCCCTCTCGCAAGGACCTTGCGGTCGCACCCAGTCCACACAGCCTGCCCAGGACATCTCCCCACCTTCAGCCTAATCCCGTCTCCAGAGTGCCCTTTGCCCTATAAAGTGACAGATTCCCAGGTTCCGGGGAGTACTGTGTGGGGGTCGCTGCTCTATACTGTGGGAACCACCAAAAGGTGAAGTGACACCCTCGGGCCAAGCTCTTCCAGGGTGAGGTCAATGCCGAGAGACTCCAGCTGATGGGATTCTTTGGATACCAAGATAAAAGGCTCGTTTCTCATAACCTGTTATTCATTAAACCACATTTCTGACTTACACACGCTTGTTCACCTTATTACGTTTTCTCAGCCAAATGAAAAAAACACTTGAAAACGAAAAAGCAATTTGTTCTCAAATCCTGGCCCTCAGTGAAGTGTTCTTGAGTCGCTCCAAATATAGGACAGACCCAGCTCATGGCCCAGAAACTTGTCTTTGTGGGCACTGCAGCTCCCCCGAGTGGGTGTCCACACCAGCCGCCTTGATAGAAAAGCACAGCTACTTGCCACACGAGACACGTGGAAGGACCCCATGAAAATCAGTCATGTGCCTGTTTTCTTCCCAAATGGGAAGAATTTTTTTCCTGAACTGGAAAAAAAAAAAAAAAATCACGCAGATTTTATTTTCCCACTACAGAAATGAAGAGTACATGCTAATTCCTCTTGGAAAATATGGGCCACTTAGCATATGATAAGATGTATCCTACTGGAAAGACTCTAAATTGGTTTAATTCTTTCAGAAGAGCATTTTGGCAGCGTGAATTCAGAGCCTTAAAGAAACTCCTGTTCTGGGAAATGATCCTGCGGAAATTTACTCCAGATACGAAAAACGCATCATGCAGAACTCTGGTCTTCATGGCACTTCTGTGAGAGTAAAAAGCTCACCAGAAGGAGAGAGGGGTTGAGAAAACAATAGTGAATATATTGGATGGAATATCGTGCAGGGAATCAAACTGGTGTTTCCAAAGAGTTATGGTAACGGGATGGGGGAATGTGTCTCAGTGTGGGTTCCCGCCAAACCCAACTCAAGGCACAGAGGTGATGGATCCCCTTGGGGCGCGAGATGGGGAGGGAGAGAGGGAGGAGAGTGAGCAGGGAGCCAGGTGGGAACCCAGAGAGGCTGTGAGCAGCCCAGGGAAACTCTCCCACAAAGGAGCCAGGCAGCCGAGCTCTGTGGTTGACGGTCGCTCCTGTGACACGAACTCCCCAGTGCTTCTGGAAGCTCCATGTGTCACCCACACAGGCCCCACGGCCGGAGCCCCCCTTGGGCCGAGATGCAAGAAACAGGTGTTGGAATCACCTTTGGAGGGGACTGAGGGCACATGGGCCAGGCACCACGTGTTTGGTACAACACGCTCAAGTCATAAACGTGAAGGTACACAATTTTATACACACCGTCAGCATAGCTCCGTAAAACACAAGAACTATGCATGAAAAAGGGGCCGGAAGAAAGTGCACTGAGGTGTTAGCAGTGATGCTCCCTGAGTGGTGGGGGACGCTGTGGAGTTCTTTTTTCTTTTCTGCTTACTATATCTACTTTTCCCCATTTTCCAGCTTTTTGCAATAATGTTTTATTATTTTAGTAATGAATAAGCCACACACGTTAAAAAAAAATGACATGGCGAGGTAAATTGAAGACCCGAATAATTGGAGGGGTATACCATATTCAGTGTTTTGGAAGCCTCAGGATTACCAAAAAAATCAACTCTTCCCAAATCAATCTAGTGATTTAAGGAAAAATCCCAGCCATAATCCCAGCAAACTTTTGTTGGAGAGATTGACAAACTGGTTGTAAAATTTGTATGGGAATTCAAAGGACCTAGAATGTCCAAAGCTGCTTGACAAAGAACAGTTGGAAATCACACTGGCAGATTTCAAGTATCACTATACAACTACAGTATAGGGGCGCCTGGGTGGCTCAGTCCATTGAGCGTCCGACTCCGGCTCAGGTCACGATCTCGCAGTTCGTGAGTTTGAGCCCCGCATCGGGCTCTGTGCTGACAGCTCAGAGCCTGGAGCCTGCTTCAGATTCTGTGTCCCCCTCTCTCTCTGCCCCTTCCCCACTCATGCTCTGTCTCTCTCTGTCTCTCAAAAATGAACCGTTAAAAAAAATTTTTAAACTACAGTATACACAGTATAATATTGGCAAAGAAAGTCAAATGCATCGATAGTTGGCCAGAATAGAGAGTCCAGAAATAGTCCCCCATTCATGCTATCATTCGCTTCAACAAAGGCACTAAAGCTATCTAATAGGGGAAAGAAAGTCTTTTCAATAAATAGTTTGGAAACTAGATATTCACATGGAAAGTAATGAACCTTGATCCCTACCTCACACTATACTCACGAATTAAACTGAGTTGGGTCCCAGACCTGAATGTGAAAGCTGACGTGAGAAACCTTTTAGAAGTATACATAGGGAATGTCTTTCTGACTTGAGGGTTGGCAAAGACGACTTAGAAAGCACACAGTATTGGATTTCATCAAAATTAGAAGGCTCTGTTCATCAAAAGACATCATTAAGAAATAGGACAGCCACAGACTGGGAGAAAATATGTAAAACACATATCTGTCAAAGGACTAGAGTCTAGTGTATGTAAAGAACTCCTGTAGCTCAACGATAAGACAAACAGCTCATTTAAGAAACAGGCAAATGATTTGGGCAGACACCTCACAAAAGAAGACCTGCAAATAGCCGATAAGCACATGAAGTGTTCCACGTTGTTAGACACCAGAGAACTGAAAGTAGGAACCACGGTGAGCTCCCACTGTGACACTCATCAGAATGGCTAAGATTAAGGAGATGGTGTGTCGGGGCGGGGGGGGGGGGCGCCTGGGTGGCTCAGTCGGTTAAGCGTCTGACTTCGGCTCAGGCCATGATCTCGAGGCTTGTGGGTTCGGGCTCTGTGCTGACAGCTCGGAGCCTGGAGCTGCTCCGGATTCTGTGTCTCTCTCTCTCTCTGCCCCTCCCCAACTTGTGCTCGCTCTCAAAAATAAATAAACAGTAAAACAAACAAACAAAAAAAGAAGATGGTGTGTTCAGCACTGACATGAGGCCACCAGAAGTCCTCGCACTGCTGAGGGGCGTGTGAAATGGCACAACCCTTTGGAGACAGATCTGGTAGTTTTGTTTGTTGTTGTTTTTGATCTTCTAGAGACAACATGCACGAGTAGGGGAGAGGGGCAGAGAGGGGGAGAGAGAGAGTCCCAGGCAGGCTCCGTGCTGAGCACGGAGCCCAACGCAGGGCTTGATCCCACGACCCTGGAATCCTGACCTGAGCGGAAGTCTAGAGTCGGATGCTCACCTGACCGAGCCCCCAGGCTCCCCACCGCAAAGAGACGTTTACAAGAATCTGTGTAGCCGCTTGTCTGGGCTCGGGCTGCTGTCGCCAAGCACCGCAGGCCGGCTGGCAGATCAGTACTGCTGTTTATTTCTCTCTGCTCTGGAGTCTGGGAGTCTGAGCTCGGCCGGGGGCCGTGAGGGCTTCTTCCCGGCTGCCAGCTTCTCGCCGCGCACTCACCTCGAGGACAGAGAGCCAGCGAGCTCTCCGGCCTCTTCCGACAAACTCATTTCACGTTAGCACACGTAACACATTCTCATGGAAAACAAACAACAACAACAAGGACCCCAAGAAACTATGTTCCCGAAGACCGAAAATTGAACAAGAAGCAGGTTCTTGGCTTATGATTTTTGCAGATGTCTTTAACTTCTGGCCTAATTGCGGACAGCCGGATCCTCGGCCTGCCTTTGTGATCCACCTGTTGTCACACGCGGTGGCACAGAATCCGCCTCCCACGGATACGGAGTCGGAAAAACGAGTGTCTTGAAAACTTCTGGCATGCTGGTGGCGGTGGCTAACACTGGCCGTGTCAGATCTGTGCGTTTCTTCAAGGAGATTCACAGTAATTGTGCGTTAATTACAATAATGCAAGACCCAGGCCCGCCTCAGGCATCCCTGCTGTGCTCGTGGGTCATGTGGGGGTGTGGGGTCGGGGCCCGTGGCCCCCGTGGAAGACAGTTTGGGGTCGCAGGCTCATGCGGAAGGCCCACGGTTTGGGTTTGGGGGGTTGATTCCTCAGAGGACCCCCCCCCCCCGCCGCCGCCATCCTCCGTCTCCAGCGCTGCCTGCAAGTGGAAAGTTCCATGTAAAGCACGGGGGCCAGACATTAGAAGTCACAGCGTGGCTGACTTCGGACAAACATCTGGCACCTCTTTGTAGGATGTGGTCTGAGCAGGAAACTGCAGCCGCACTGCTGTGCCCGTGACTGTAACGTGCGGTGTGAGATCACGGATCCATGCGTGTCACCGCAGGGCTGTTGCTGATATCCCGGGTGTCACTCCTGCTTCTCAGGACGAATAACCGCCACCGTGCCCTGTCCGAATCACCCGCGTCATCGGAGGTCCCCAGCTGACCGCTTTCCCACATTTCTTAGCCGTTCCCCATCACCTGGAAAAGCACGAGACAAAGGATGACTGTTCCCTTTAAATGCCAGTCTGCGGGGTGAGGAATCCACATGTCACCTCCCGGTGACAGGTGACGCTTGCCTCCCTCTCTCTCCCCCCCGCCCCCCACGCCAGCCCCACGCCCCCTGCCAGCTTCCTCGCTCTGGCCTGACCAGGGGCCCCAGGCCCACCTGGTCTCTGCCTGCCCCTGGCCTAGAACCGGCCTTTTCTCGACGAGAGGGCGCCCAGCCCCCTCTCTCCTGCCCAGACACTAGCCCCTCTCTAGCTCAGCGGATCCCCATGTCCCCTTGCGCCGGGCTGGGTGTATGTTGGTGACATTCCCCCGCTGGGGTCCCACACTGTGCTCTGTGCTGCCACTCTGCCACCCTCCTCCCTCTCGCCAGTCCTTCCAGGCACAGAATCTTCTGGGCTCTCAGGGGTCATGTGCTTTTCGTTTTTGAGTGGTTTTTTTTGTTTTTTGTTTTTTTTTTTACAACTGTGTCATAGGACGTGGCTCCTGGGGCGCCTGAAGCTGAGCCAAGGGTTTCCAACGTGGTGTGATCTTTTGGACTTTTGGAGCTGCGCTAGATTTTGCCTTCGGTATTTGTGCTAGAACACCAGGTTCCTCTCTTCTCTTTGCCCTCTGCCCCCACACATTGGCGTGTCGCGCTAGCCCCTGCTGGGAGGAAGACATTTCCGGAAATGTCCCGTGGAGGCGGGCCACTGTGGGTGCCCCGGGGCAGAGCAGGGCCACAGATAGTCCCTAGTGTCGCTGGGCCCCCCCTGAGGCCACTCCAGGCCATGCCACCACTCTGGGAGAGCAGGCCTGGAGGGAGCCTCCTTTGGCGTCTCCCTGGCGCCCACCTCCCCCAGCCCCCCAACACTGGCCTGGCTGAGTGTCTCCCCTGCTCCAGAACGTAGTGTGCCTGCCTCCTCCACACAGACCTCTGCCTCCATGCCACAGACGAACAAACAGCGGTAACCCCAAAAGCAGCCGCCAAGAGGTCCAGGGACCGACCCACATGTGGGAGGGTCCTTGCTCAGGGAACAACTCTCCTGAGAACCCCTGCACGTGGCAGTGCAGTGATGAGGTGCCTCGCAGGTACCCCCATGCTCTGGTGGACACCTGGGGGCACGCCTACCTCACCAGTGGGAATGCATGCGGGTAACCTCGCCTCCAGGGTCAGCTCTCAGGAAGGTAGGTTGCGTTCTGTAGAAAGATCTCTCCCTGTGCAGGGCCTTCTGTTTACAAATCCGCTGACCTCGTTCAGCAACGCGCCCTTTCCGTGCCGTGTTTCCCCTTCTGTCACCGTGCCGCACGTGACGGCTGTGTCGGGACTTCATTCCTTTCGTGGGGAGCGACGGTCCGCTGTACGATACGCAAGATTTTGTTGATCTGTTCGTCAGCTGGTGGGCATTGTTTGTTTTGGTTGTGATGTCTGTTACGAGAACATTCATGCACGGTATTTTGTGAATTTGTTTCCGCGTCATTTGGGTATCTACCCACGAGTGGAATTGGGTCACATGGGAACTCTAAGCTTGATCTTCTGTGAAATTGTCAACCTGTTTTCCAAAGTGGTTGTACCGTTTTACATTCCCAGCAGCAATGAAGGAGACTTCCAATTTTTCTCCATCCTCGCCAGCACTTGTTAGTCTCTGTCTTTTTTATTACAGCCCTCCTAGCGGATGTGAAATGATAACCTCGTTGCGGTTTTGATTTGCATTTCCCTTTGACTAATGACGTTGAACATATTTTCATGGGATTCTTGGCCATTTGTGTGTCTTCTTTGGAGAAATGTATATTTCTAGTCTTTGCCCATTTTTTATGGGGTTGTTATTTTATTATTGACTTGTGCATTCTGGATACAAGTCCTTTATGAGATCTATGACCTGAAAATATTTTTCCTCATTCTGTGGGTTTTTGTTTTTGTTTTTGTTTTTTTTTACTTTTTTGGATGGTGTCCTTTGAAGGACAAGTTTTTAATAAAGTCCAATTAATTTTTGTATTTGCTTGTGATTTTGATGTCCTATCTAAAAAAATTACATACTTCAAGTTATAAAGATTTGCACCTATGTTTCCTTCTTATAGTTTAATTTTTTTTTAATGTTTATTTATTTTTGACACACAGAGAGAGAGACAGAGTGCAAGCAGGGGAGGGCAGAGAGATCCTTCTTACAGTTTTATACTTTTAGCTCTTACAGTTAGGTCTTTGGTCCCTATTGAGTAAAGTTTTGTATATGGTGTGGGGTAGGGATCTAACTTTATCCTTTTGCATGTGGATGTTAAGTTGTCTCAGCACCATTTATTGAAAAGACTATTCTAATTGGATGGACTTGGGACCCTTTTTGAAAATCAACTGACTGTAAATGTGTTTATTTCTGTACTTTCAATTCTATTCTGTTGGTTTATCTGTCTATCCTTATGCCCAAATATACTATTTTGTTTATTGTAGCCTAGTATAAGTTTTGAAATTGAGAAATATGAGGCCCAACTTTGTTTTTCTTTTTCAATATTGTTTGGCTATTCTGGGTCCTTTGTATTTCCATTTAATTTTAGTATCAGCTTGTTAATTTATGCAAAAAAAAGACAATTGGGATTTTGATAGAGATTGAGTTGAATATGTAATCAATTTGGGGAGTACTGTCATCTTAATGATGCTAAGTTTTTTGGTCCATAAACGTGGATATCTTTCCATTTATTTAAGTCTCCTTTGATTTCTTTCAATGATATTTCATAGTCTTCAGTGCATGCGTCTTGCACGTCTTTTGTCAAATTTATTCCTATTTTATTCTTTTCTATCCTATTACAAATGGAATTGTACCCTTAATTTTGGTTTTTGATTCTTCATTGCTAGTGTACAATCGATTTTTGTATATTGATCTTGTATCTTGCAACTCTGCTGAACTTGTTTATTAGCGATAATAGGGTTTTGTTTTGCTTTTTAGCTATAGTAGTTTTTTTTTGTGGATTCCTTAGGATTTTCAATATGCAAGATCATGTCATCTGCCAATCAATGCCTTTTATTTCTCTTCTTACCTAACTGCTCTGGTAGAATCTCTGGTGTAGTATTGAATGAAATTGGTGAGCATGGGCATCCTTGTCCTAATTCCTCATCTTAGGGAGAAAGCAGTCAGTCTTTCATCATTACATGTGATTTTGGCTGTGAGTTTTCACAGATGTCCATTGTCATGCTGAGGAGGTTTTATTCCTGGTGTTTTAGAGTTTTTGTCATGAATGAGTGTTGAATTTAGTCAAATATTTTTCCTCCATTTATTGAGAAGAGCATATTTTCTACTTATACAGTGTCTTACATTGATTGATGTTCATATTTTGAACTGAACATGCATTCCTGGAATAAACTCCACTTGGTCATGGTATATAATTCTTTTTTTTAAGTTTATTTATTACTATTTATTTTGAGAATGAGAGAGCAAGCGGGGGGTCGGGGAAAGAGAGAGAGAGAGAGAGAGAGAGAGAGAGAGAGAGAGAGAGAATGAATCCCAAGCAGGCTCCACACTGTCAGTGCAGAGCCCAACATGGGGCTTTGACCCATGAACCGTGAGACTCATGACCCGAGTCGAAATCAAGAGTTGGATGCTTAACTGACTGAGCCACCCAGGAACCCCTATAATTTTTTATATACTACTGGATTTGGTGTGCTAGTATTTTGTTGAGGACTTTTGTATATATATTCATAGGGGATATTAGTCTGTGGTTTGCTTTGATTGTGATGTCTTTGCCTGGCTTGGCATCAGGGTAAAACTGACTTCATAGAATGAGTTGGGAAGTATTTACTTTTATCCCTTGAAAAAGTTTGTAAAGGATTAATTATTCCTTAAATGTTTTTTTTTTCATCATTTAGAGAACACTTGATTAGTTTCTGTAATCAAACCCATGTAGATAAGACCTTCCTTACACATTTAATATAGCACATTACCCCTGTACAAATGAAAAAGACATTTGTGTTTCATATTTCTAGACCAATATGACTGTTAATTTCTGTACAATGTCAGCCCATCATGGTACACATACACATACACACACACACACACACACACACACACTCATAAAAGACCAGTAGGAGTATGTTATGCATCAGCAGCAACAACAGCGTTTCCAGGTTCTGTGGTCATCTGCACAAATTGATAGACACATCCAGCGCACTCCATTAATAAAAAAGATTTAAAAAAGATAAAAAAAAAAAAAACAAGCCCCAGAAAACAGCAAAGTTATGTTACTGCTGTGGTACCCAGTACCATTTTTTCATTAGCTTCTCAATCATCATCTGGAAAGAAAACATTCTAGAATAACGTCATTAAAAATAGCTCTGAGAAAGCATAGTCACTACTGGGTATCATAAAGCAGGAACAAGATATTTTACATTCACAGAGGTATGATACGGTACCGTTCCACAACTATAACACTAGAGGATACAACTCAAAGGACTTGATGCTCCGTTTCCAGCAGAGGGCCCGAAGGATGGTGTGACACAGCTCTGGTAAAGAAACGCACCTTCTCAGGTAGGATTTCCTGTCATTAAGGGCACAGGTCTAGGTATCCACTGCTCTTGAACATCAGCTGAAAATCGCTAAGAAACCAAAACCCAACAAACCTCATTGGATTCATACAAAGATGACGGAGTGGAGGCAAGCCAGACTCAACCTAACTAGTATTCTACCCAATCTGTCGTGTTTGAATGGTAAGAACTCCATGGAAGAAAGGAGGCACCAAGTAGCACTTCAAAGCTTTGGGCCACAGCCAAAACACAGCGTCATTTCAAACAGAAGCAGTTAGCCAAACTCTGCCCATTTGGGGATGTCCAAGGGTGTGGACATCAATATTTCATCATCAGTTACTGTACTTTGTGTTCAACTCAATCACAAGGTTACAAACACAGCAAGCTGCCGTAATAAAAAATAAGGCTCCCTTGTCCAGCAGCGGTTACCTTCCATTCTCGACCACCAGGCCTGGTGCTGGGTAGAGGAGCCTTATTCTTTAAATGTCTGATAGAATGTGCTAGTGTAGGGGCACACGGGGGGCTCAGTCGGTTGAGCGTCCAACTTCGGGTCAGGTCATGATCTCACAGTTGTGAGTTTGAGCCCCGTGCCGGGCTCTCTGCTATCAGCGCAGAGCCCGCTTCAGATCGTCTGCCCCCTCACTCTCTGCCCCTTCCCCACTCACACACACACTCTGTCTCAAAAATAAATAAACATTTATAAAAAACTTAGTGTAGTAATCTTGGCCTAGTTTTTTTTTTTTTAATATATTTATTTATCCTAAGATAGAGAGAGTGTGAACAGGATGGGGAGGGGGGAGTAGAGAGAGAGAATCCCACACAGGCTCTGTGCTGACAGAGTGGGGCCAGAACTCAGGAACTGTGAGATTGTGATGAGCTGAAATCAACAGTCAGATGCTCAACTGACTGAGCCACCAGGTGCCCCTGCCTGTTTCTGTGTATGTGTGTGGGTAGTTTTTAACTTAATTTTTTAAATGTTTATTTATTTTTGAGAGAGAGAGAAAGCATGTGTGAGAGTGGGGATAGGAGCAGAGAGAGAAGGGGACAGAGGATCCAAAGCGGGCTCTGCACTGACAGCAGACAGCCCAATGAGGGGCTCGAACTTACAAACTGTGAGATCATGACCTGAGCTGAAGTCTGATGTTTAACCGACTAAGCCACCCAGGCATCCCTGAGGGCAGTTTTATAAAAAGTTACCAATTTAATTTCTTTACTTGTTATAGATCTATTAAGATCTTTCTTCTTCTTCTTCTTTTTAAATTTGTTTTTAATGTTTATTTATTTTTGAGAGAAAAAGAGACATAGAGCACAGGCAAGGAAGAGGCAGAGAGAGAGAGGGAGGCACAGAATCTGAAGCAGGCTCCAGGCTCCGAGCTGTCAGCACAGAGCCCTACATGGGGCTCAAACTCGTGAACCGTGAGATCATGACCTGAGCCCAAGTTGGAGGCTTAACTGACTGAGCCACCCAGGCGCCCCAAGATTTTCTTTCTTCTTGAATCAGATTTAGTAGTTTGTCTTTTTAAGAATTTGTTCATTTCATATAGGTTACTTAACTCTTTAGCATGCAATTGTTTATAGTTTCCTTATAATGCTTTCATTTCTAGAAGGCCAGTAGGAATGTCTCCTCTTTCATTTCTAATTCTAGTAATCTGAGTCTTCTGTTTTTTTTTTTTTTTTCTTGATCAGTCTAACTAAAAGTTTATTTTGTTGATCGTTTCAGGGGCTAACTTTTGGTTTCACTAATTTTCTATGTTATTTTACTATTCTGTATTTTACTTATTTATGCTCTAATGTTATCTCCTTCCTTTTGCTTGCTTTGGGTTTAGTTTTGCTCTTTTTTCCCCTTATTTCTTATGGTGGAAGTTTAGGTTACTGATTTGAGATCTTTCTTTTTTAACATTAGGTATTTACAGTTACGAATTTCCTTCCAAGCATTGCTTCACTGCATCTTATTCATTTTGGTGTGTTGTATTTTCATTTCCATTTATCTTAAAGTATCTTCTAATTTATCTTGTGATTTCTTCTTTGACTCATTGGTCATTTAGGAGTGAGCTGTTTAGTTTTGACATATTTGTGAGTTTCCCAAATTTCTTTCTATGAATGATTTCTAATTTCCAGATTCCCAGGAGAGTGTGAGGGCCTTTCAAGGTCTCCTGTGGACATCTCATTCCTCAGCTTTTCCTTTTAAGTTTCTGTTCAAGTTGTTCACCTCAATTTTGGTAATGCTGCTTTAGGCAGCTGTGATGTTAAACAGTTGCCACTGATTGTTCTTAACAATCGTCCTAAGAAAAAAGCTGTTCACCAAGAAGTAAGGTTTGAGTCAGGTCAAATAAAGATAAGCCCTGCTTGTCTTTGTTTCTGGGTTTCCAGGGAGCCACCAGACAGGCCAAATAATGACAGTTATCAGGAGATGGGGCTTTGGGCAAGTCCCAAAACCATTCTGACCCTTCCAGTGGGTGTTAGGCTGCTGGTGTTTATGGTTACTGGCATTGTGAAGCTGTTAGTTTTCAAGACCACTGCAGAGAGGAGGAGGTGGATGGGAGTGGGGCAGCCAAGAGGCCCTCAAAGCTCATTGTTCTTTCTGAGATTTAGCTGTCTTTCTTGAATGTCTTGAGTTTCTCAGGTTGTTGCAAGCAATTCTAGAGTTCTGTGAACTTCCAGAGTTCTGAAAAGGTTAATTATAATAAATGTTTGCCAATGATTTCATTGCTTTTATGGAGGAACGGAGTTTTGGAAGTCTTGTTCTGAAAGTGGCTATCCCTGAAGCCTTTTCTTTTTAAACGTCAAATACAGTGTTAAATTCTGTCTGAGGTATTCTCGCTCTCTAATTTTGCTGCATGGCTGGCTCTCCCTGTCAGGAGTCCAGCTCTGGTCAACCCTCAGCTCCAGGAAAGAAAATGGTCCATGGATGAACTGTGTGTGTCTAGAGGCCACCTGGCACCTCCTGGCCATGTCATCTAGTCAGCTGGTGAAAGGTGGTCGTGCAGGAGCCTACAGGAATGTGGTTGGGCCAGGCTCTAATTGTGTGAGTTGGAAAAAAATGTGGGAATGGAGCAAGAAAATTTGGGCTGAGCCGGGCGGGACCCTTCCCGTCCAACTGGTAGAGCCTGGAGCTGGCCGTGGTGCTGAAGCCCTGAGCTCTGGTGGTTAAGGCCGCCAAGGGGAGGAGAGTGTAGGGACACCTGCGGCAGGACTGGGCTGCACTGGGGCCAGACCAGGCCAGGGGACCGAGGAGGCATTTTGGATGTGTTCAGCCCTGAGGAAGCAGTCAATACATGAGACCTCGTCTTCTTACCTCCCCTGACATCCTGTTACATGTTTACTTACATCACAAGCGCTGCCACCAAATCGCACTACAGGAAAACTCACAAGCTGAGAAACAATTAAATCTAACAGCAGCTGTCTGAAGCAGGTACTGTTCACAGCTGCTTCTTTCAGATAAGGACAAAATTTAGACTTTGGATTTAAGTAGCACCTTCCCAGCTTCCCTTCAAGGAGCTCAGAGCATCACATGGAATTAACTAAACTAGTTAAACTTTTCTGAGTTACACAGTAATTTGGGGAACAGCTCAGAAGCACCCCCAGGTTCCTGACACCTGATTTTCCAAGACTGCCTAATTAAAAAGGATACAATAAAGAGGAAGATACAGTTTAAAGCAGCCATGAAATCTATTCTGTCATTCAGAATCATTTCTTCTGTTCCTTGAGCCTCAGGAGGGGGTCTGCAGACCCCTTGCCTGCTCCTATGGGGTCTGCAAGGATTGAGAGCAGTGCCTTGTGGTCAGTCTTGTCCTGGGTCCACTGGGAGGGGGCCAGGCTGGGACTTGGACTCAGGGCCAGGACCACATTTGAGGGAGAGGTGGATGTCACAGTATGTCTGAGGAGCATGGATTTTTAACTCTGCAGCTTTGATCATTAAAATATGCCCCGACTTTTAAAAAGATGCCTTTGTTGGCATATAATTCATGTACCATAATATCATCAGTTTAATGTGTGCAATTCAGTGGGTTCTCATATATTTACAAATACGTGTAAACATCCCCACACTCAATTTAAAAAAATTTTTTTAAGTTATTGATTTATTTAGAGAGAGAGAGACAGCATGAATGGGGGAGGAGCAGAGAGCAAGGGAGAGAGAGAATCCCAGTCTCCATGCTGTCAGGGCAGAGCCCAATGTGGGGCTCAAACTCATGAAACTGTGAGATCGCCACCTGAGCCAAAACCAAGAGTTGGACGCTTAACCAACTGAGCCACCCAGGTGCCCCCCCACACACTCAGTTTTAGAATATTTTCATCACCCCCAAAACAAACCTCTTCCATGGATACAACAAAGAGACGTTTTCAGCATCAGACTAATGTTTGAAAAGGCTTAAATGTATAAAGATCCTGTATTTTTTGATATTACTAAAAATACCCTCATATTTGGAGAATGATAAAGGACAAAATTAGCATAGTGAACAAGGGGAAATAAAGGGGGACACTTTTCAAGGGAAGAAAGAGAAAGCTTGCACCCTTTGGCTATCGACCTTCTTATCCCCCCCCAACCCCCACCCCAGGAAACCCCAGATCTATTTTATGTTTCCATGGCTGTCCCTGTTCTAGACACTTGACATAAATGAGTCATGCAACGTGTGTGGCCTTTTGTGACTGGCTTCCTTCGGTCCACTGGCCGACAACCTTTAAAATGGGAAAAGAATACTCATGACGGGGACCGACTTAGGGGAGCCTCGTCTTGGGACACGCTTCTTCAGATATTTAACCCGTAGCCCTCAGCTGCTCAGAACCTTCAGTAGCTCCTGGCCCGCTCGGGGTAAAGGCCAGAAGCTCTTCCTGACACTTGCGAGCTTGCCCTGACGAGCCACGCTAGCCTCCTTGCTGCCCCCCAAATTCACCAGGGGCGCTCCCCACCTCCCCAGCTCACGCTCCTTTGGAAAGCTTACCGCAGGCTGATGTCCTGTGTGTTTTATCTGCGTATCTATTTGTCAGCTCTCCTTCCCCCGGAAGAGGGTCAGCTCCACCGGCAGGGGCTCAGGCTCTGTGCTCTCTTCATTCACTGCCAAACCCCGCTGCCGGCTCAGATGCTCAGCCAGCATTTGTTGAGTGGATCGGTTCATGCGAAGGTCTTTAGACAGCCATGTTTGGCCCTGGAAAAGTTCGTCCTGGCCGTGGCTGTCCGCTTCTCCTGCCCACATGCCTACCCACACCCTTCTCGTTCCTGCAGCCGATAGGGTCCTGTTGGAAAAGCTGGCGTGGAGGGCTCGTGCTGACGTCTTACCCGGGAATGCCGCATTCCTCACGTGGAACCTTCTTTAGTGGGGAGGCCGCTCTACGGTTCCACGTGCACTGCTTCCCTCAGCGGGGAGAGCAGGTGTGGTCACTCTTTGCTGTGTACTTGTGCAAAAAATGTCTGGCTGATGTTGGCTGCGTTAGCAGGTTCGGCTTTCAGCTCTAGTTCATTCTAGACCCCTGCTGAGGAGCCGTGGCTCCCTGGGGCATCTCCTCGCTTTCCGGGTGTGTGGGGGGGGGGGCGGCGGGGGGCGGGGGGGGGGACTTGGCTGCCTCAGCTCAGAGCCCGCTCGCTCGCTGGCTCTTCCCCCGTTCTGTCCGCAGGCCTCGTGGTGGAGCCCAGGCCCACAGGGAGGCCCTGGCAAGGCTGGGAGGGGAGGGTCTGGGGACAGATGGTACAACCCACCGGCACAGGCTTCAAGGATGAAAAAGGAGGGACACACCCCCGCCCTGTTCAGAGTGCGCGAGGTCAGCTGGCAACGCTCTGAGTGTCTGGAGTGGAAGAGGGGGCAGGAGGAAGGAGCATCCAGGTGTTTCGTGCCCTGTTGACCGCCAACCCCTGGACCCCAGACTCCTAACTCGTCGGAGTCGGACTGGACCTTGGCACCCCGGGGTCCACACTCCTCCCCACCCTGGGAGAAGTACAATGACGAGCCAGGGGCCCGGTGTGTCACGGGGAGCAGCTGGGACAGAGACCGGGCGCCGGGGCCTGGCGGTGCTGGGGGCTGTGCCTGGGTCTTTAATCACGTGGCCCGTCTGAGAAAGCGCTGTCGGGCCAGAGTGAAGGAGCGACCGTGCCGAGCATCCGTGTGGGCCCCTGGCTGAGCCCTTCCCCCGTGTCAACTTGTTTGCTCCTGACAACAACCTTCGGAGGCAGGCGCTCTTCTGTCCCATTCTACAGAGGAGGAAACTGAGGCCCAGAGAGGGCGGCCATGGTGTGGGTGCCCCTGGCCCGCCTGCCCCCGGAGCGCGGGTCTCTAGCCTCCGGGCGGTCCCCGTGGCACGCACGGCTGGTCCCCAGCAGGCTCAGCTCCCACGGCCACACGGAGCCATCTCCTGCTCCCTGGGAACCAACTCTTGCTTCCGGCTGGACCCTCTGCCCTCCTGCTCCAGAGAGGGACGAGAGAGTGACGGCGTCTGCCCTGCCCCATGGACTCAGGTGGCAGATAGACGAGATAAACAGGACAGGCCGCCTCAGCTGGCCCGCCGCCCGGCCACTGTGGCTGAGGGCTGGCAGGTGTTGTGGGCTCAGGGCTGGGATGGGGGTGTTGGTGGCAGCTCTGACCTGTCCTCCTTATGGTCTCTGACTGATGGACTAGATTTAGGGTCTACAGCGTCAGGAAGCCACCCCAGGTGAAAAAGAAGCAGATAGAGGTTTTGAGCCCCAAACCCTCCGGTTTAGAGCACTCTCACAGCCCTGCACGGCCACAGCACCGGGGCCCGGGGGCTTCTCCCACCCGCCCTGGCTTTGGGGGGTGGCCTGGACAGCAGCTCAAAGGTGCTCCCAACTCTAAGGCCTGCTGCATGGCGGGGCCTGCCTCCCAGTGCTGGCCCGGCCGGAGTACTTCCCAGATGGCGCAGCTCAGCACGCCTGCTGGGAATGCCAGCTCAGAGCCTGGAGCCTGCTTCAGATTCTGTGTCTCCCTCTCTCTCTGCCCCTCTCCCACTCACGCTCTGTCTCTCTCTCTCTCTCTCTCTCAAAAATAAATAAACATTAAAAGAATAAAAAAAAAAAAAAAAAAAGAACAGGGGCACCTGGGTGGCTCAGTTGGTTACCTGTCCGACTTCGGCTCAGGTTCGTGATCTTATGGTTCGTGAGTTCAAGCCTCACATCGGGCTCTGTGCTGACAGCTCCGAGCTCTCTTTGGATCCTCTGCCCCCCTCTCTCTGCCCCTCCCCTGCTTGTGAGTGAGCTCTCTCTCAAAAATAAACATTTTTTAAAAATTTAATAAGAGAAGAACAGAACAGACAGCAGGAAGTGAGTTGTTAGGCCTGAAAGAAGGAAGAGAGCCCCTCCGCCAGACTCTGTGGCAGGATCCTGTGCCCTCCGCCACGACCTGCCACCCCCTCCCCCACCCCCGGCCCCGTGGAGGCCCTAAGACCTGCCGGCTTCTGGCTGCATCAGGGAGTCCACGTGTGGTCTGCCCACTGCCGGCTTCCACGCAGAGCTTTGAACCACACCACAAGCCCCCACCCTGGAGTGGAGACCCTCTCCCCACCCCAGCCGCCAATCGTGGAGCCCTCAGCCTCAGCCCCTTCCCACCCTCCAGCTGCACACAGCCCTCCAGGAGCCCTCTGCTCGCCCCTGAAAGCCCCACCATGTGAGGAACGACCTTCCCGTCCCCTCTCGGTGCAAGTGTGACCTCACCAGCCTCCGCATCAGAACCGAATTTGGGTGGGGGTCCTTCTGGCCTCTGAGGGGTGCCAGCCGGAGGGCCCGTCGACAGAGGAAGTGAGAAAGGAGGTGTGGTCTGTTTGGACAACGGAGTATCGCAGAAGGGAAGTCTGGCCTTGAGGCCGTGGTGCTCGGCGACGCGAGCCAGTCGCAGAAGGACAAGCCCTGGGTGGCCCACTCACGGGGGTCCCGGGGAGAGGAGCAGGGCCAGCGTTTCGTGGGGACGGGGTCTCAGTGTGGGGAGATGGGACAGTCTGGGGACGTCTGCACAACAGCGTGGACGAGCTAATGCCACCGAGCTGTATGCACTTGGAGGTGGTTGCGACCGTTCGTGTTACCTGTGTTTTGCCACAAAAAACGGAGGAAAACCAGAAAATGAATCAGCACGTATGTGGGTTTATTCAGCTCTGCCTGCCGCATGCAGGGAGGCCTTGGGGCTAGCCCCTGCCCCCTCAGTCCAGCAAAGGTGACCCGGTCAGTCTCTGGGTGCCGGCTGTCCCTGGAGGAGGCCCGCGTCCGAGCTTCCCTGCTCCCAAGGGTCTCAGTGTCCGGCGGATGGAATTTACCTGGAACCTCACAGAACTGGCTTCTTCAGACTCGGCTCCAGCCTAGAGAGAACGTGCCTGCCTCGAGGTCCCTGCGAGGGCTTCGCTGATTTGAATCCATTTGGATTAACACAGAGGCATGGGGACCGAATCCCGTGCCGCGGGGGCTGGGGCAGCCGAGCCCCTGAAATCCGGGTGTCAGCTGGTGGCGTTCTCGTCCCAGGTCGGGACTCCCTCCGGCTGTCCTGGTGGTCGGCACAGTTCAGTTCCCTGCCCCGACCGCAGAATATTCCAGATGGTACAGCTCAGCATGCCCTCCACAGGCCTCCCCCCTTCAAAGCCAGCCACAAAGTTGTCCCCTCCTCTCCAGGTCTCTGCTTTCTCTGCTCTGGCTCCAGACTCACGTGAAAAGGGCGCTGTGCTTGGGCCAGGCCGCTGTGGTCATCTCCCCAGCCAGAGGTCAGTGGTTCGGGGCCTTGATGACACCCGCAGCACCGACACGAAGGGTTTCGGGACCCATGGGGGGAGGGGGTGTGCACCCCAGGGCGGGACTCTTGGGTCCATCTCAGAATTGTGCCTCCTGCACCCTGTATACATTGGGCGCTTCATGGATGCTTGCGAGACAGGCGAGAAGGTGGGAGATCGCCACGAGATCGAGGACCGTTGGGTTCTCCTGTCGTGTTTATGTTCCGTGGACACAGACGGAGCGCACATACACACACATGTCAGAGAGACCGGGAAGCTTTCACAAACGTGGGCCCGCGCGGGGACGCTCCGAGAGGGGAGGGCTAGGCTTGTGCGTCTCCAGGACCTGAAGGCCGTCCCCTTGCACGGAGCCCTGGGACGGAGCGGAATCCTGGCTAGTGGACGCTCGCCGCCCTGCCCCCCGCCCCCTCCTTTGGGAGAAACGCTGCCGTGGCCTCTGGGCAAAGCCGGGGCTCAGCTCTTCCAAAACTGCATCCCTACCGCAGATCAGGGACACCATTCATCTCCCCCAGTAGGAGTAACTCGTGTCGGCTTTGCTCGTCTCTGGCAGGATTTTAGTTTTTTACCATCTGGTGTTATTCTCATCAATAACAAAATATTTCCGTGTTGGAAATTAGTGCTTTATCCTTCATGGGTGCAAAAGTCAGGGCTTGTGTGGAGTCCAGTGGGCAAATGTGAGTAACGCTGCAGGAGTGACCGGGAGCTTCTGTCGCTGGGACCAGCGCGGCCCCCGCAGCGTGCAGCCCCCCGGCCGGGGTGCGTCAGGACCCCAATGCGGGCAGCAGCGGGGAAGGGGACAGGCTGGCCCTGCCGTGAACTGCATGCTTTGGGATGATTCATGTGGCAAATGTTGTATGCGTTGTGCGCAATGAGCATTCTCCCTGGGGTGGACGGTACTCTGGCCCCGGGGTTTATAGAATAGTCTGCCTCCCCACCCCCCATGGAGCACAGCATTTATTTGCTGCGTCCCCCACTCTGGGCGGGGAGGCAGGGAGGGGACAGGCCTGCTCTGCCGTCACACCTGGACCGGCGAGGGTGACCGGGCACGGGGTGCCTCCCCACGGGGCAGAAACCCCCCTTGCACCTGCCCCAGCGGCCACACCCTCTTCCTGTTGGTGTGGGTCTGCTCCTTCGGGATTCTTCCTGTGGTTGCAGCTGGGGCCCCCTGGAGCAAGCCCCCCAGTCTTTGTCCTCCCGCTTGGGTGCGAGAGGCTCCCTCCACCCACAGGATGCTGGTGGCCGGTGTGGACCTGAGTCCCTGAGCAGTGCTGGAGAATCGAGGTGGCCCCGGTGTAGACAGCTGCCGTGTGGCCTGGAGCAGCGCCCCAGGCAGGGAGGAGAGACACGGCGTGTGCAGGTGTACTCGTGGGAGACAGATTGCCGGGGAAACCTCCCGAGTGCTGGGCTCAAGCGATCCCAGTCTGTCCACTCACGCGAGTGAGATTTTAGGCGAGTTACATCAACTCGCCGAGCCGTGGTTTCCTCAAGCATAAAACGAGAGTGTGTTGGTAATGACCTGGGAATATATCTGCTAGAGTTTCTGCGGGAGGTGTGCGTCTACACGGACCCGTCATGTGACACAGGCACGGACGTGTGTCGCTGCTGGCCGAGTCCACGCCTCAGTGGCCCCGTGCCCTGTAGAGCTTCTCCTGAGCCTCCAGCGGTCCTGGCACCGGGCGCCCGAGGGAGCAGCCGGCCAGGGTCACCGCGGGGTGTCCTCGGCTTCCGGGCGGGGCCGAGACCTGCAGCTGGCTCCGTCTTTCCCCAGGGCCAAGGCCAACCACGGATTCTCGCCGGTTTGGTTCCAGAAGAAAAGCATTGTCTCCTCTTTAGATGGAACCACGTGGTTCGAACCAGGGCCCGTGCCGCCCGACACACCGTCGGGGTCTCTACCTTAGCTTCCAGAAAGCACAGATTCGTGCTGGATCATGTCGACTCCCGTTCCTCGTGCTTCTCTAACCGAAACGCGCTCTGCGTGCTTGCCTTGCACCTTTTCTTCTTGGTTCTGTGCTTGTTGGTTTATCGTGCTCTGGGAAATGCTGTGGCTTTAAAACAAAACCAAAAAATAAAAATTTTTAATTGCCCAAGTGGTACAGAAATGTATTCTTGTAACAGTTGAAAAACGAGGGGCACCTGGGTGGTGGTTCTGTTGCTTGAGCGTCTGACTTCAGCTCAGGATCTGGAGGTTGGAGAGTTCAAGCCCCGCCTTTTCCGCCCCCTCCCAGGCCCGCTCCCTCCGCGCTTGGGGGGGGGGAGGGGCTGCGTCTTTCCAGGTCTCCTCGGATGTGCCCGCAGAGCGCGTGCAGAGCTCTGCAGGTTGGGTTCCCGTAAATGGCACCGTATGACAACATCACGTAGGCGTTTGTCCTCGTATTCAACCCCGTGCCTTGGAGATCTTTCCAGATGTCAAATATCATACTTGAAGTCATGCCAACAGACTTAATCCAGAGTCACTGACCCCTCCTGCCTGCCCCCTGCTGCCCCCTCCTCTGCTAATGCGTGTGCAGGGGTTCCTGGTGGGGGGGGTGATGTAATCTAGCCAAGGTTTCTATTTTGCCTGTTGCCCTCTGTGTGTGTTCCTGTGGGATCGTGCTCTCTGGGGACCAGGATGCTGGCTAAATCCAGTGGCTTTCCTTGAATCTGGAAGAAGTGTTCGATCATAGCAGGAGCAAGCTGACACTTACTGAGAAATTCGGGGTTGACCTTGAAGGGCCTCTCTGACCGCCTGACCCATCCAGCGGCCGGCGTGCCCCTCCCGGGCTCCGAATTGTGGGCCACAGGGCGAGCACCCGCTGGCTGTCTCTGCTCACTCACCTGCGTCTGATGATGATCGGGGTGTCCAGGCTCGGGAGCCGCGAGCAGACTGAGGTTCCCTGAGAGTTGACATTCAGCAAGGCAGAGACCTGGGGCTGAGGAGGGCCTCGAGAGTGGCAGCTGCAGGCCAGGGGGTGGGACCAGGAGGGACAGGGGCACCGCTCAGCCCGGTGGCATGGTGCCAGCACCCCACACTGAGGAAGGATGGGAAGCACGAGAACACAGATCATCCTGAGTCCGAGGGCCTGTGCAGCTTGTCATGGGCGTGTGTTCAGGGGTGAGGCGTTCGTGCGTCCGTCTGATGGACTGGGTCCCGTTCAGCCCCTCCCCCAGGCTGAGAACTGCACCAGCTGCTTGGCCCTGAGACCTAGACAGGCCCCAAACCCCGGGACTTCCTGTTTGTTACCACCCACAGAGACTGCACCTGGCTCATGATGCCCAGGCCAGGATGACGCCTGAGTCCTGCCGAGTCTAGATTTGTCGGGTGTTGTGGGTTGGGTGGTGTCCCCCAAAGAGATGCGTCGGAGTCCTGAGCTCTGTACCTGTGACTGTGACCTTAGCTAGAACCTGGGTCACTGCAGGTGTGATTAGTTAAGAAGATTTCACCCTGGGGCGGGGTGGGCCCTAATCCAATGGCTCGGGTGGAGGCCGAGTGATGACCCAGAAACAGGGAGAAGCCACGAGATGATGGAGGCAGAGCAGGGTGACGTGACACAAGCCAGGGGGCCCTGGGGCCACCAGAGCTGGACGAGGCAGGACGGATCCTCCCGGAGCCTTCAGAAGGGGCCCCGCCCCCGCGACGCCTTGATCCTTGGACTTCCAGCCTCCGGAATGTGAGAAAATAAATCCATGTTGTTCTAAACTGCCCCTTTGTGTGTGTGTAGCGACCCCAGGTAATTTGTCTCGAGGAAATGACTTTTCTGGCATATCCTGACCCGTCCCCATCCCGCAAACATTCCTGGGAATGGAGAGGCACCGGATGAGCGTATCCGTAAAGCCTCCTCCCCCAAGGCCACTGGGATGTACACAGAGTGCCCTGGAAGCAGCTAAGGAAATAGGAAGCCGGAGGTGTGGACGGCAGTGTGGGTGTAAACACAGTTCCAACAGGCCCTCCTCCTGGCTTTGGCGATGCAGTTCCTGCTCGGTGACCTTCCTGAGCCTCTGATGGGTCGGACCCCACAGACTCCTCTGTGAACCTCTTCACGAAGCTCCTTGAAGCCGGGTGCCCCCACCTCCCGGCTCTGATGGAAGGGACCCATCGGAGTTCCCTGTCTCCACGGCTTCACCTTTGTCCACACCTGTCTCTCCCTCTGGGTTCCCGGGCGCCCCATCCAAGCCGCTGACCTGAGCCCTGGGTCTCCTTGGGCTGGTTGGCCCCGCCGAGGCCCAGCTGGGTCACGTTTGTCCTGTCAGGGCGATTTCCTTGGCCTTGAGGCGAACTTGGAGCGTGCCTGCAGGTGGGCCAGGCCTCTCGGAGCCCCCCAGTGCAGGGCCAGGGCTCCAGTCCCTCGGGGGCCCTGGGAGGGAGCCCGGGGCCAAGTGGCCCGCAGGCGTGGGGAAGGGAGGCAGAGTCGGAGATGGGGTGCCTCTGCCCTCGCTAAGGGGCTCCCTCCCCCCGAGGCTCCCAGGAGCCTGCGAACACGGGCCTCTCCCCTTCCGAAACAGACCCTTGGGTGGAGCACGCACCTCAGCGCCCCCACGGGCTTTGGCGGGACCTGAGGGCCGTGACCCTGACCCGGTCCCAGGACAGCCGGGCGGCACTGATGTCCAGCAGACATCAGGGACCGCCAACCGCAAGACAGGAGCAGCACTCACCTTCAGAAGCCAGTCCTCCCCGCTTCTCACGTCCACAGACACATGTCGGGGAGAGCAAAGGCCTTTTCACTTTATCCGAACATGTTGTCATCGAACCCGGACGTAGTGCCACCATGAGAAAGGGCACACTAGTTCCTTCTGCACCAGATTCCCTCTCTGGTTGTACAAGTGGCGTTAATCACTTCACGGATAATGACGTTTGGGGCGCCTGGGGGGCTCCGTCGGTCGAGCATCCCACTTCGGCTCAGGTCACGATCTCGCGGTCCGTGAGTTCGAGCCCCGCGTCGGGCTCTGTGCTGACCGCTCGGAGCCTGGAGCCTGCTTCCGATTCTGTGTCTCCCTCGCTCTCTGCCCTTCCCCTGCTCACGCTCTGTCTCTCTCAAAAATAAACATTAAAACAAAAGGTGGTGTTTTCAAGAGCAAATGTGATTTTGCTGTAATTTCATTTTTCTAAAGGCAGTTTGCAAATTGTCTGGGTTCTAAGTTCTGAGAAACAAATTCCACTTTCATATCAAATTCCACAATAAAACGAGATGCGCGCTCCCACAGGGACAACACCCTCACTGTGGGCTTCGTGAAAGTCTGGAACAGGAGCTGGTGGCAGACGAGCCCCGAGTCCGGAAACAGCCCCGCAAGGCAGGTGGAGCTGGTGCCAGAGCAGGCCGCGGGGTCACTGCTTCAGCCCTCGCCTCCCATGGTGGCCGCACCCAGGGTGGGCGCCTAGGGCTGGAGTGCACCTTGCAGGGAGGCCCAGCAGTCGTTATGGAAGCCAGGTTGGAGTGACAGCGTCCAGGTGGGGACACGGGTGGTGACGGCCACCGGGCGGGGACACAGGGGTGGTGATGGCTGCCGGGCGGGGACACAGGGGTGGTGATGGCTGCCAGGTGGGGACACGGGTGGTGATGGCCGCCGGGCGGGGACACAGAGGTGGTGATGGCCGCCGGGCGGGGACACAGGGGTGGTGATGGCCGCCGGGCGGGGACACAGGGGTGGTGATGGCCGCCGGGCGGGGACACAGGGGTGGTGATGGCCGCCGGGCCGGGACACAAGGGTGGTGATGGCTGCCAGGTGGGGACACGGGTGGTGATGGCCACTGGGCGGGGACACAGAGGTGGTGATGGCCGCTGGGTGGGGACACAGGGGTAGTGATGGCCACTGGGTGGGGACACGGGTGGTGATGGCTGCCGGGCGGGGACACGGGTGGTGATGGCCGCTGAGCGGGGACACAGGGGTGGTGATGGCTGCTGGATGGGGACACAGAGGTGGTGACGGCCACTGGGCGGGGACACAGGGGTAGTGATGGCCGCCGGGCGGGACACAGGGGCAGGTGGGAGGTGCCAGGGGCAGTGCATGGAGGTGCCATGTGACTTGTCATCTGAAGTGGAACAGAGGGCCTGCATTTAACCCTGATGGATTTGGAGTTGGAGCACTGGACCCTCCTGCCCACTTCCTCTGTGGCCGCCACAGACAGCGTGGCACCTGTGGTGTGTCCAGAGGGCACAATCAGTCAGTGAGAACTTACCTACCTTTCGGTAAAGTCCACGGAGATGAAACTACTCGGGATGCCTCCCCAGTGACAGGGGAGATTTTAACCCGAGGTCTGACCACGTGCAGGGGACAGGGCTCTGAGCAGCTGTCGCATTTGACCGAAAAGGCGGAGGGAAGGGGACCTTGGAGCCACATCAGCCACCGCCACGTCCTCAGGAGATACAGCCTTCCCCATCCCATGCTCCTGAAGTGCTCCCCGTGGTCTAGACGCAGACCCAACATTCCCCAAACCTCGGTCGCCCGGAGAACACTTGCTGTGGCCGCAGGGGCCGTGGGCCCGGTGGGCTCACAAAGCCTGCGATGCTGGGTGGCCACGTGGACAGCAGGGGGCGGGGGCATCGGGAGGGTTCCCTTCCTTCCCACGGCCCCTTGTCCGCAGGTGCTTCCCCGGCGGCTGGTGACATGAGAGGGGGGGAGGGAGATGGCTGCCCCACGCAGAGGGTCCGGGGTCTGGGACGCACGTGGCCCCACACGGTGCGGCCACCGCCTATGTGAGTGCTCTGAGTGGCAGAGACACGTCTGTAGAGACGGGAGGTGGATTTGAGGTTGCCTGGGGGCGGTGTCGGGGGCCGGCAGGATTAGTGGTGCGCGGGCGAGGGGGATCTGTGGGGGCCACGGAGACGTCCCGCGGCTCGGGGAGTTAGTTACAGACCACGGGGCCGTGTCCTTGGAGGGGGCCAGTGAGCGCTCTGTAACGCACCCCTCGACTGAGGGATAAATATCGATCTTCCCTGGAGCCTACGGGCTTTGGTCCCCAACTCTCAGCCCAGATGGCCTGACACGGAGGGAGAGCATTCCGTGCGTTTTTACGGCCCTTCTACGTCAGATGGCGTCACCTTCAGACGAGGCCCTGGTCCGGTCCTTGGTTGTGAGGACAGGACGTGCTTGTCTACCCTTCTCGCCTATGACGTGGGTGGCCTCTCCACCTCGCAGGCTCGGGGGACAAGGGAGACGGCAGGCAGGGCCTGGCCGGGAACCGGTGTCACCTGCCCCTCTGGAGAGCAGCTACGGCTGCAGTTGGGATTTCGGTGAGGCTGTGGGGCCCCACTTAGGTCAGGGCCGGACGGGGCCGTGGCTTTGGCCCCAGGAGTGTTTCTTGCACCTTCTGCAGGAGCTGTGTGTGTGTGTGTGTGTGTGTGTGTGTGTGTGTGTGTGTACACACTGGCCCCGCGTCCGCTGGCCTCTCCTGACACTCTGGCCTCTGCAGCAAGTCGGGGCCTTGCTCCCTGGGTGCGACCCGGCTTTGTGGTGGCACTCCGCTCCGTCGTGACACTTCTCACACTGGCCGGTGGGGCAGGCGCTCCGGGTGGTGCTAGGCCACCGTGGGGCAGGTGTCACGTTGAGTTGTCCTCGTTTCCGCAGTCCCCACTTGCCACTGTGCCCTGTGCAGACACACAAGACCGCCAGGCGTGAGCTCTGTTCTTACCGCAGCACACACACAGCACACGCACACAAAGCGCACACACAGTGCACACACACAGCACACACACGGCACACACACACAGCACACACAAAGCTCACAGCACACACAGCACACACACACAAAGCACACACACATAGTGCACACAGCACACACACACACACACGGCACACACACACAGCACACACAGCACAGTGCACACACACACAGCACACACAAAGCACA